>NC_138772.1:156357638-156605138 GCF_965119305.1 Pelophylax lessonae
AGCCACTGCTGCCACATGTGTGCCCACCAGTCCCACCTACCAGTGCCCACCAGTGCCACCTACCATTGCCTACCAGTGAAGGCCAGTGCCACCTACCAGTGCAACCTATCAGTGCCCACCAGTGCCACCTATCAGTGCCAATCATTCATTCAAAGTGCGACAGCACTGAAAGCTGAAAATTGGCCAGGCCAGGCCAGGAAGGAGGTTTAAGTGGCCAGTAGGCAAGTGGTTAATCACACACAGGTTGAGCATAGAGAATGTGAGACTATTCACTACTACATGCTACTTATCTGTTTTTTAAAGGAGTTGTAAAGTCAGAAGGTTTTTTTTAGCTTAATGCATTCTATGCGTTAAGATAAAAATCCTTCTGTGTGTAGCAGCCTCCCCAGCACCCCAATACTTACCTGAGCCCCATCTCTATCCAGCGATATCCATGAGTCCCTCAGCCGTCTGGGACTCTCCCTTTTGATTGCTGAGACACAGCATTGTGGCCATTGGCTCCCCCTGCTTTCAATCAAAGTCAATTAGCCAATCAGGAGAGAGAGGGGGCGGGCTGTAGCTCTGTGTGTCTGATTGGAAGCATGGAGCTGCAGCTTGCAAGCTGCTTGCTGTTGGACACTCGACAGGAGGGAGGGGCCAGGAGCAGTGAAGATAGGCCAGAGAAGAGGAGGATTCGGACCACTCTGTGCAAAACCACTGCACAGAGGAGGTAAGTATAACATGTTTCTTATTTTAAAAAAACACTAGACTTTACAATCACTTTAATCAATTGTTACACTTGGTGAATGAAATGATAAAAGTGAGGTTGAGCCACTAAAAATCACCCATGTAGCTCTAGAAGGCAGCCACTCAATGCTGGTATAAAAAATGAATATTTGTAGCTCTATAAAGCTTTTAAAATGTCACTTATAATAAATATGTTTAAAAACATTTGCTAATTCTTAAAAAAAAATGCTTGCAGGCTTTCTATCAGTTGAAGTGGCGATTTTAATGTATACTGAATAAGTAATAATTTAAAAAAACAATTTGCATTTTTTCAGACTGAAGAGCTTTGCTGGAGTTCATGCATACTGATATATCACAATTGCACTTGAATACCTTCCTGTTAAATCCTGAGAGATATTTTGTTGTTTTTTTTTTTTTGAAAGACGATAGTTATTCAAGAGCTCTTGAAACTTCACAAAAGTTACATAGCATCTCATCATTGTTCAGGCAAGAGAACTGACTAAAGAGCATCCTTTTTTAAGTCACAAAATGTAAATGATTGATTAAATCTGATCATGCATGTCTTTTGATGTTAGCCCTTAGTACCTTCATCTATTTATACTGGAAGGCAAGTTTAGAGGTGATTTTCACAGCAAGGGCTGCTTTGCCTAGGGTAATGTACCTATCAACACAGAACTTTCTGAAATGAATGATGTGAAGTCTGAGCAGCCTATTTGTTGACCACTGTGCTGGTAGTTGCACTCCAGGTGGGCTCTGCTGGAATGAGAAGCCTGAAAAAATTTATAGCTTGTTCCATTGCTATAAAAAGCTTTTGAACAATAAAAAGTGTGTCTAATATTCAAATACTACCTACTAATTACAATACTCTCGTAACAACTCCTATTGGTCTTAAATTGGTGTGTTAACAATAATTCCATATGTGCTCAGTATATCGTCAACTTAAAGTGTCTGAAAATTAAAGAAAGCAGTGCATCTCTGCAATGCAGGCACATTTCTATATGGGTGGTCTCTTTGAAGACTTGCAAATAAAGAAAATAACTCTTGACCTGTCAGAAATTAAGTAAGCATTTAACTTCCTCTTTGGGCTGATAACACTACCTTTGCTGCACTGAAATCCTAAGCAGTGTTGTCAGCTCTCCCCATTTCGCCCCTATGAACTACAAAACACCCGTTTATAGGTTTGCACAACCTATTCCATTAGGGTGTGCATCCCAAAGTTCAAACACTACATATATACAGTGCATTGCGAAAGTATTCGGCCCCCTTGAACTTTTCGACCTTTTGCCACATTTCAGGCTTCAAACATAAAGATATAAAACTGTAATTTTTTGTGAAGAATCAACAACAAGTGGGACACAATCATGAAGTGGAACGAAATTTATTGGATATTTCAAACTTTTTTAACAAATAAAAAACTAAAAAATTGGGCGTGCAAAATTATTCAGCCCCCTTAAGTTAATACTTTGTAGCACCACCTTTTGCTGTGATTACAGCTGTAAGTCGCTTGGGGTATGTCTCTATCAGTTTTGCACATCGAGAGACAATTTTTGCCCATTCCTCCTTGCAAAACAGCTCGAGCTCAGTGAGGTTGGATGGAGAGCGTTTCTGAACAGCGGTTTTCAGTTCTTTCCACAGATTCTCGATTGGATTCAGGTCTGGACTTTGACTTGGCCATTCTAACAACTGGATATATTTATTTGTGAACCATTCCATTTTAGATTTTGCTTTATGTTTTGGATCATTGTCTTGTTGGAAGACAAATCTCCATCCAAGTCTCAGGTCTTTTGCAGACTCCATCAGCTTTTTCTTCCAGAATGGTCCTGTATTTGGCTCCATCCATCTTCCCATCAATTTTAACCATTTTCCCTGTCCCTGCTGAAGAAAAGCAGGCCCAAACCATGATGCTGCCACCACCATGTTTGACAGTGGGGATGGTGTGTTCAGGGTGATGAGCTGTGTTGCTTTTACGCCAAACATAACGTTTTGCATTGTTGCCAAAAAGTTCGATTTTGGTTTCATCTGACCAGAGCACCTTCTTCCACAGGTTTTGTGTGTCTCCCAGGTGACTTGTGGCGACACTTTTTATGGATATCTTTAAGAAATGGCTTTCTTCTTGCCACTCTTCCATAAAGGCCAGATTTGTGCAGTATACAACTGATTGTTGTCCTATGGACAGAGTCTCCCACCTCAGCTGTAGATCTCTGCAGTTCATCCAGAGTGACCATGGGCCTCTTGGCTGCATCTCTGATCAGTCTTCTCCTTGTATGAGCTGAAGTTTTAGATGGACGGCCAGGTCTTCGTAGATTTGCAGTGGTCTGATACTCCTTCCATTTCAATATTATTGAGCTTTAAACGGACCTCTGAGACTATCACAGTGCAGGTGCATTTATACGGAGACTTGATTACACACAGGTGGATTCTGTTTATCATCATTAGTTATTTGGGTCAACATTGGATCATTCAGAGATCCTCACTGAACTTCTGGAGGGAGTTTGCTGCACTGAAAGTAAAGAGGCTGAATAATTTTGCACGCCCAATTTTTCCGTTTTTTATTTGTTAACAAAGTTTGAAATATCCAATAAATTTTGTTCCACTTCATGATTGTGTCCCACTTGTTGTTGATTCTTCACAAAAAATTACAGTTTTATATCTTTATGTTTGAAGCCTTAAATGTGGCAAAAGGTCAAAAAGTTCAATGGGGCCGAATACTTTCGCAATGTACTGTATACAGTAAACCCCCCTCCATTGTGGGGGTTACGGACCCAGCCGCGAAAAGTGAAATTCCGCGAAATAGAAAAATCCTATTAAAATGCATTGCAGGCATGTTTATTTTACTGTCACTGTACGTGTAAAAGCATTTTAAGGTCTTTAAACACACTTTTAAAACAATAGAAACTCATTTAAACACATAAAAGATACTAAGAGACATAGCAAGAGCTATGGAAAACACAAAAATATTTCATTTTTAATGATTTATATAGTAAAATAACATCACAAAAAAAAACGCGAATTACCGGGACCGCAAAAACTGAACCGCGATGGAGCGGGGGATTACTGTATATATATGTGTGTAGCACCCTCCTAGGTAGGCACTAGGTAGGTAAAACCTAGTATCTCCTTCTGCTTATCAGGGGAGCCTGATCATTAGTTAGGCCTGTTGCATGTATCCATGTGTGATTCCTCTGGGCTAAGGGAGTGTCCCTGCTGTGTCCAATGGGGAAGCTTGTTGGACAGTGGAGGAAGCCCAGTCAGTGATACACAGGCTTTTGTAGCTATCTCAGTGGGTTGGCACAGATGAATGGTGCATCCTGGGATTGGCTATAAAAGCCAAGGGCACATGTGGCAGAGTGTCTTTGGGAGGGAAGCCAGGTCCCAGAAGGAGGGTGACAATAGTCTCTCCTTCTGCTGCTGTGGATGGTGGTCACAGGCGGTCGGCCTTGTGAGCCAGAAGTGTGGAGCTGAGCCAGGAGGTCCATGAAAGCTGATCGATGGAGTTGTAGGCAGAGCAACCTTGGGAAAAACAGTGTTTGTGAGTCCCGGGAAGCTTGATGGGTGTTTGCCCAGGAAGAGGACCACTCCAATGCAGAGTCAGTGGACGGGTGTCAGCACACACAGCAAGTGAGAAAGGGGGTGCCAAGTTAGAACCCTGAAGAGTAATTCAAGCGAGAACACTTTGTCTATCTTCACTTCAGTGGCATTGTGAAGCATTCTAAAGTCAGTTGTCCTCACCATTGTGAATAGTTGTCAGTTGAAGGATCCAACTCATCCCTTTTCCTATCCCAGTTCTCAATAAAACCACAAAACCAACATCCCCTGGATTGACTATTGACTAAGCCAAGAACTTTCATTGCTGTTTATCTTCTGCAAGTGGACGATGTCAGTCAGTACAGCAGAGGACGTGTCAGTAGGGCTGTGGACGGTGTCAGTCATGAGATCATTGGACAAGTCAGAAGAGCAAGAGTGGAATTTGTCAGTAGGGAAGAGGACAGTGTCAGTAGAGCAGTGGATGGTGTCAATAGGGCAGAGACTGGTGTCAGTAGGGCAGTGGACAAATACTTTTATTACTTTATTTTTTATTTATTTTTTTACAATTTCTTTTTTAATTCTTTTTTACAACTTTTTTATACAAATTTTTTGAGGGGCCCTGTTGGGGGACTTTAATGAAACACCAGGGGTCTAAACATACCCCTAATGTCTAACTTTTGAGACAGGGAAAGGAAGTGAGAACAGAGATTCTTCCAGTCTCTTTCTCTGCAGCCTCAGCTTCATAGGACAGTGAATGAATGGGAAGTGCTATGTGCTAAGTGCCTTCCTTTTAATTCACAAACTGAAGCATAGTAAACACAATTTACTATGCTTCTGTTATGATTGACCACAGTAAGCGATCGGTACTGTTTATCCACTGTGTTACTTCAGAAAAGAAAAAGGCAGGTAAATTACATATTTATCAGTCCCTTCCCCCACTCTCCATCCTGAAACATCCCCCTGTGCCCACAACAACAGCTGGTGGGAGAAGAGAGGAGGGAAGCAGTCAGCACTGCAGGCTGGGCCTGGGCAGAAGAGGGAATCTGCGCCCTACAGGGTGATTGAGATGTGCCCAGGCACAGCCAGAACACCCTATGCACACACCTATGCACCCCTCACTTACTGTGTATCCTCCTAACATAAGGGGACATTCTGTAGCCCGCAGAGCTCAGGTAGGGTTGATAACATTGATTGGGAGTTCAGAGCAGTAAAAGCACTGTGTTGTAAGCTTAAATAGGAAATAAGGAGCCTACGGGATTTCTGGCAGGATCAACAGGTATGTTTCTGTACTTGCAACATTTTTAATAGAATAAATCAAAACATGGGAAATGTGCATGTATTGTGGAGATGTACTCAATATATTTTTAATAATTGCCTAGACATTACTCCTATTACATCTACTGCTAACCATTATAATAATTTCTACTGCATGTTTATTTAACCACTTCAGCTCCGTAAGATTTTCTCCCTTAATGACCAGTCCATTTTTTGCGATTCGACACTGCGTTGCTTTAACTGACAATTGAGCGGTTGGGCCATGCCATACCCAAATACAATTGATGTCATTTTTCCCCACAAACAGAGCTTTCTTTTGGTGGTATTTGATCACCTCTGTGATTTTTCATTTTTGCGCTATAAACAAAAAAATAGCGACCATTTTGAAAAAACACCAATATTTTCTACTTCCTGCTCTAAAACATTCCCAATAAAAAAAAATTTAAAAATCAAATTTTTTTTATCAGTTTAGGCAAATTTGCATTCTGCTACATATTTGTGGTAAAAAAAATCCAAAAATCGTATAATAATTGGTTTTTCGCAAAAGTTAAAGCATTTACAATCTATGGGATAGATTTATGGAGTTTTTTTTATTGGGACTGCAACATTGCGGTGCACAGATCAGACCCCTAACTGACATTTTTGACACTTTTTGGAGACCAGTGACATTAACACAGTAATCAGTGCTAAATATTATGCACTGTTACTGTATAAATGACACTGGCAGGGAAGGGTTAACACTGGGGGGGGATCAAGGGGTTAAATGTGTCCCCTATTTGTGCTTACTAACTGTGTGGGGGATGGATTTAGCAGAGGCAGAGAGAGATCGGTGATTCAGCTTAGCTGAATCACAGAATCTTCCCCTGCCTCTCTGACAGGAGAGCGGTCTTGCATTGTTTACATTCCAGATGGCTCTTCTGTCAGTATTGCCGAAGATCGCGGAAGGTCGCTCCTCCCGTGGTCTGCCTCTCGCTGTGTCTAATCACCGCGTGCACATAATCATATAGATCTACGTGATTATGCACAGCCGAGCTGCCCTGCCGCAGTATATCTGCGTGGGGCAGTCTGCAAATGGTTAAAATCCCTATAGGTCTGCTTTAATATATATACATTTATAAAACAATAGGTGGGCCTTTCAGTATTTTTCTAAATATGCATAAATCTATTTCAGTATACAGTATACAGTAAGAGCTGTACCTATTATAAAAAGCATTCCTTGAAGTACCTTTTCCTAAGCTAAGATTATGTTATCAGTCAGCTGCAGGCAGGAAAAAGAATTTCCTCAGTCAACCCTCCCCCAGTAAGGCTAGGTTCACACCTATGTTTTTTAGTACAGTCCATTTAACATAGTTCTCTATGGTACACGTTTACATCTATGCGTTTTTCAGCTGCTGCGTTTTTGGAAAGTGTCGGGGACATTTTTTTCCCGCAGAAGATTGCATTTTTGTCTAATCGACTTCTATGACCAATGGCCCGAACCAAAAATGCAATTCCTCCATAACAAATTGTGAATAGCTGGTTGTTAAGGAGCAGACGGCCGCCACATCCTCAACACCCAATGCATCATCAGCTGTCAGTAGTGTTGCCCGCTGACAGCTGAATGTAAAGGAAAAAATTGCTTGCAAAGAAAAAAAAAAAGAAAAAATGGAAAGATTTTCCCCCCAATCCATACCAGGCCCTTTGGGTCTGGTTTAGATTTCAAGGCAAACCCCAAAATTTAAAACAAAAAATGGTGTGGGGCCCTCCCGAAATCCATATCATACCCTTATCTGAGCATGTAGCCTGGCAGGCCAGGAAAGGGAGTGGGGACGAGTGCCCGCCCCCCCCACCCCCCTTCTGAACCATTCCAGACCATATGCCCTCAACATGGGGGGATGCCCCAGGCCAACGATATCACAATGGGGCAGGGTCACCTGACTACGTCAATGGGTGTCCCTGCCCTTTAGTTATTTAAAAAACTGTCACACAGCAGAACTGGCTGACGGTGTAAGCCTTCAGCAGGAGAGGACCTTTTATTTATTTTTTCTGGCCAGTGGTGGTGTCGTGATTGACTATGGATTTACTTAAGGGTACATTGTTTTTTTTTTTTTAATAAGAGATTGTCAAAGACTGTCTACTGTCATTTTTTACACTACACCTGTATTTTGGTGAAGAAGTAGGGGTACTATACCCCATACTCATTCACATGGGGGGGGGGGGGTCTGGGGCCCCTTTGATAAAGGGGACTTCCAGATTCCGATAAGTCCCCCGCCCACAGACCCCCCACAACCACCAGCCAAGGATGTGGGGAAGAGGCCCTTGTCCCCATCAACATGGGGACAAGGTGCTGACCCAAAGCACCCCCATGTTGAGGGCATGTGGCCTGGTATGGTTCAGGGGGTGCTTGCTTGCCCCCCCCCTTTCCTGGCCTGCCAGGATGCATGCTCACATAAGGGTCTGGTATGGAATTTGGGGGGCCCCACGCCATTTTTTATAAAAATTTCGGCCTGGGGTTCCCCTAAATATGCATGGGGGGGGGGGAGTCCCCATGCCGTTTTTTTCCTAATTTTTTTATTGCCAGCAATTCTCTTTCTTACATTCAACTGTCAGCGGGTAACACTGCTGACAGCTGATGACTCATTGGTTGTTAAAGGAGTTGTAAAGTCAGAAGGTTTTTTTATCTCAATGCATTCATTGCATTAAGATAAAAAACCTTCTTGGTGTAGAAGTTCTCCTAGCACCCCCTGATACTTATCTGAGATCCTCCTTTGTCCAGCAATGTCCATGAGTCCCTCAGCCGTCGAGGACTCTTCCTCCTGATTGACTGGCACACAGCCGCGGTGCCATTGGCAACCACGGCTGTCAATCAAAGTCAGTTAGCCAATCAGGAGAGAGAGGAGGTGGGGCTGAACAGCAGCTCTGTGTCTGAATGGACACACAGAGCTACAGCTTGGCTCGGGTGCCCCCATAGCAAGCTGCATGCTGTGGGGGCACTCGATAGGAAGGAGGGGCCAGGAGCAGCAAAGAGGGACCCGAGAAGAGGAGGATCCAGGCTGCCCTGTGCAAAACCAACTGCACAGAGGATGTAAGTTTAACATGTTTATTATTTAAAAAAAAAAAAAAAAACGAGACTTTAGAATAATTTTAAGGACACGGCGGCCGCCCACTCCATAACAGTGGGCTAGTCACAGTTTGTTAAAGAGAAAAAAATGCAAAATGCATGAAAACCTTTACAAAAATGTGGCTTCAAGAACCCAAGGCACACTGGAAAACGCATCAACCGCAACCACATAGGTGTGAACCTAGCTTCATTAGACCACAGCATTATAATTTTGTATCAAGTCATAGGTAAAAGCCTGCAACAGAAGCTGATCTGTGTCAGACATTTCTGAGTACAGCCACGACCTGCACATGCACCAGGATTTACATCCCTTTGTCATCTTTAAGTTAGGATCTTAGGCCAGGAAATAGATGCTGATCTTGGTAATGCAAAAAGGGTGCCTGTCTTCTGTAGAGAAAAATAAATGAAGACATTGTAATGGAGAATACTGTGAAAGGTAATAAATGCCTTTATGTGTTACACTTACACATTTCTTAGGATATATTCTCCTAATAAGAGAAATACTGTATATCTGATCCAAGGTCTGCTTGAAATACATTTCCCATTACTAAAGTTCACTACGTTTTGGACTTGAGATGTGCTAACACGTTCAGACACATGTTAGCTCTAATGAAGATCAGAAAATATATTCTGATGAACAGGTTCCATATTCTGTAGTGGTAAAAAAAAATTCTAAAAATGTGTTTTGGATGCTGTCACTATAACCATGAACACTTTCTGTAGTTTGCAATGCCTTTATTCCTGTGTATCACATTTACAGGTTTAAAAACATTACATTCACACTTTGACATTCCGGGAATGCACGCAAAAGCACACATTTATGTGTGTGGAAACTCGTGAAAAGAAAGCCAAAAAAGTGCATTGCTCTTGTAATGCCATCCATTTTTAATGGCATCCCAAACATGGGTAGCAGTTGCGCATTTTGCCATATTTTTTGTGCAACAAAACACTCAAAACATACGGCCTAAGGGCCCATTCATACTAGATGTAATGGGATGTGTTTTTGAATGCATTTCTACTGCATAGAGAGTTTTCAATCAATGTTAGCTAATGGGCATAGTTCACACCATTGCATTGCGTCACAGTGCAGTGTAATGAAAAAAAGTACAGCAAGCAGCAATTTTTCACAATGCAAATGCACATAAATGCATGTCAATGCAATGCATCTGAATGCAACTCTGGGAACAAAAAACAAGTTTGGCTCCTTTGATTACCCGTCCTTCCCCTTCACACCGTAAACACACGTAAACTCATGTCAAACGCATGTAAATGCACATGTGGAAATTATTGAAAACTGCACAGTTCCTGGTCCTGGTGTATATGGGCTTTAAAATATATGAGGTGGCCCCAGGGCCGGCCCTACCATGGGGCAGTTTTTTGAGAGGGGCAGCGAATTGACGGCCAAGATTTTTTTTCCCCAGCAATTTTGTGTGTTATTAGTTTGCGGGCATTACGGGGGGGGGGGGGGGATTTCCCCATCTCATACGGCCACCCGTAGTGCAAACTGATGAGTATGAGGGGGCTGAGGGTCTCCCCCGGGGAACATTCCTTGTGTGATTGTGTTGTGCGCAGTGACTTCAGACAAACAAAATAATACTGGAGTTTGTGGTTTGGAATTGAACAGAATTGTATGTCATAATTGTGCATGTAGACAAGGCATGTAAATCTGATCTCCTGATAAATGTAATTTTAGTTTTAATTATCATGATATAAAATAAAATAAAATTGTGTGGGCCTTTTAGTGGGCGTGATTTTTTTGGAGGGGCAGCATTTAATTTTTGGACCCAGGCAGCACAATGTAGCATTGCGTTAGTGTGTGCTGGGGAAAATTTAGATTAACTGCACTTCTGTGTAAAAAACACATTACAACACACGTCAGTGTATTGCAATGCACTGCTGTGCATCATAGGCATAAATAAAAAGATAAAAAAATAAGAATTAAAAGCACACTTTCACAGCACATGTTATGCACACAACGTTGTGGTGGTGTGAACGTGCCATAAATCATTAGGCCACCCAAAAAATATACAGAATTTCAGCTTTTTATTAAAGAGGTTGTAAACCGTGGATGTTAAAAAAAAAAAAAAACCTACAAGGCAATGGCATAATGTGCTAGTATGGTACCGCATGGTACGGTGTTGGAACGGTTCGGTACGGTTTGCTTTTCCACTAATAGTAAGTGGGTGGGATAACAACGATTCTTTGACCAATCAGTGGCTAGTAGTGACAAACAGTCAAGGCTGCATGCAAAGGATTGTGGGATATGGTACCGGTACGGCCCTCTTGGAACCACAACCAAGGTGGTACTGTTTAAGCCAGCCGTACCGTTCGGTTCCATGTAGTGGAAAAGCGCCGCCGTACCATACCGAACCGTTCCTACACCATACCATGCGGTACCATGCAGTGGAAAAGCACAAAAGCCAGCCGAACCGTTCTGTTCCATGCAGTATAACCCTATCTAGCCCTGTGAAGCAAAACTAAATAAAATTGCTATACATACCTTTTCTGCAGCCTCTCCAGTCTGGTCCCATGCTGAGCTGTCAGTGGCGGCTTCACTGTGTAGGAGTATGCAGAGGAGACAGCCGACAATGGTAGCCCCATAGTAACTCTGTGACTTCATTTCTCAGCCGTTGTCAGCTGTCTCTTTCACACATCATCTGCTGCTGAAGACCAGACCAGAGCAGCTTCTGAAAAGGAATGTATAACGACTCGAGTTTTTGCTTTACAGGGCTAGATAAGTTAGTCTTAGATTTTGGCTGCAAATACTGTAGATTTAGAGATTTTAGTTTTATGCTGAACTTCCTTTTTAACTAATGGAAAAATTGTTTTCAATTTACATCTCTTTTTAGGAAAATGTTGTAGTATTGTCAAAGTGATACATTTTAATATTTACCTTGAAATGTAAACACAAACTTTTGGAACACTAAGGCCAGGTTAACATGTGTGGGGCTGTGGTTTGCAGTCCAGGGTCCGATGTGTTTCTGTTCATCAGTTCAGGTGCGATTAAGGGGCCAATTGTTGCCTGAATTTACACCTGAATCGATCCAAAAACTCACAGAACCCTTTTTCAAACCACACTGCGGATGCCCCAGACATGTGTGAACTGGCTCAGTTGAGAGTCGGTAACATTCACATGCCATGCGAATTGGATGCGGTGTAAAATGCATCCAATTTGCATATATGTGAACCTAGCTTTAATCTGGCGATGTGTGGGTCCGTTTTTTTCATTCAACCAGCCGGTTGAACAAAAAACAAACTAAGGGCTCTTTCACATGGTCCGCCTCCGCAGGCGGATCCGTGTTGCTCAGCGGGGATCGATCCGCGATCCCCGCTGAGCCGGGTGGATGACAGCTCCGTCTCCGCTTGCAGAGCGGAGAGGGAGGTGTCTCAGCACCCGCTGCCCTCTATGGGGGATCGGAGGAGAGCGGACCGCTTGTCCGCTCTCATCAGATCCCCTCCGATCCGATTACTGAACGGATGGAAAAATAGGGTTTCCATCCGTCCAGATTTCAGCACAGGATCGGATGCGGATGGCAGCGGGTGTCAGCGGAGGTGACCTCCGCTGACACCCGCTGCCCCATAGAGCTGCATGGAGGATCCTGACAGGCGGATCTGATCGGACCGCCCGTGTGAAAGAGCCCTAACTCAATTTTCCATCCTCCCCACTGTGTCATTGTATTCTGACAAAAGGGAGACCCTCCCCCAGCTGTCAGAATACATTGATCAGCACTGCAGCCTGTTGCCCATGGTGCTGATTAAGCAAAAATATACTGACAGGTTGTTAACCACTTCCGGACTGCCCACCTGCAGATATACTGCGGCAGGCAGCCCCTCCTGCGCGAACCGACATAGGGCTACCTCAGTCGCACACCTGCAGGTGGGGGGACGAGCGCGCTCCTGCCCCCACTCGGCCGCAGGGACTCCGATGCATGGGGCAAGCAGCTCTGATTGCCACCCGCAATCGCTCCCTGCTGAGAGAGAAGAACGGTCAGCTGTTGTAAACACAGCTGACTGTTCTTCTCTCTGGAATGATCACAGAGTGATTGTGATCCTTATATATAGGATCACAGGTCTCTATGGTCGTTTCACAAACCCCACCCCCATACAGTTAAAATTACTCCCCTAGGCTCACATTTAACCCCTTGATCACCCACAGTGTTAACCCCTTCCCTGCCAGTGTCATTATTATAGTAACAGTGCATATTTTTAGCACTGATTACTGTAGTAAAGTCACTGGTCCCCCCAAAAGTGTAAAAAATGTCAGCTAGGGGTCCGATCCACCGCAATGTCGCAGACCCACTAAAAATCGCAGATCGCTGCCTTACTAGTAAAAAAAACAGTAAAAATGGCATAAATCTTTCCCGTAGTTAGTAGACGCGATAACTTTTGCACAAACCAATTAAAATACGCTTATTGCGATTTTTTTATACCAAAAATATGTAGCAGAAAACAAATTGGCCTAAAATGTTAAAAAATTTTGATTTTTAATTTGTGAGAAAAATAGGACATCAATTTTATTTGGGTACAGCATCGTACGACCACACAATTGTCCGTTAAAGTAATGCAGTGCCCAATCGCGAAAAATGGCCTGGTCATTAAGGGGGCAAATCCTTCTGGTCCAGAAGTGGTTAAACAGAAGTCTATCAGTAGATCACCTTCTGTTTAACCGCAATGTCCACACATAGATCGAAATTTGGCTGCTCTCTGTGAACCGGTCCCATTTCGATCCATGTATGGCTAGCTTAAGTCCCCTTTACAATGTTTTGTTTTTTAACTGCTGCAAACAGATACACCAATAATGCATCAGGCTTCCAGCGCCAGCCATAGATAGAGCAATTTTCTTTCTTGCAACCCATGAAAAAGAAAATAGCTTGATTCCCCCATTAACACAGTCAGTGTTGATGTGGGCATCCCTCCTGTGGAGCTACAAAAGTCGCTAGCAATAATCGCATGTAAAATCCAACAGGCTGCTTGTACCCAAGTTGATCGATCAATCAACTTGGGCACATTCAGCCTGCCCATACATGGTTCGAATCTCAGCTGGTCCCTGCTGAACTGAGGATTCAACTTGCCTATGGCCGGCTTTAGAGTAGGAATTATAAGACTGTTATCTGTGACATCATTTGACAGACTTTTATCGTTGTAACAATAGTTCATTTTTAAGGTTCATGTCAAATAAATGTAGAGAAGCCACAGAACTGTCCAAACGTTTCATGATCATGTGTGGTTTTTGTCTGTATATCATATTGTCATCTTCTTGACAGAAAGCCATGTCAACGCTAAGCAAAGTTCATCTGTATGCTGCATGCATCGACAAAGCTGCTGGTTGATGGAAAATTCTGACAAAGTGCTGCAACATTATTTTAGACAGCACCATGTTCATGGAGTTTACTGTGAAGTTTGCTGAAAAATAAAAAATGTTGTGCAGTGTTATATTAGTTTTGTGCAAATATGTTATATTCTCTTTCTAGTACACTGAATTCTATATTGAGGTCTTAAAGTGAACCTATGCCCAGACAATGCAAAATGAAGTATATGCATATTTTGAACAATGAGTAAAAGCACATTAAACCAAGCCCTCATTCACCTCTGTACCTGTAAGCATTAGAACTCATGCACATGGTCATGTTTTTGTTGGTAAGTGTTTTTATCTTTATAAAACTGAAAGCACACATATTGTTTTTGTTGGACCCATGCATATGCATAGGAGGTCCAGTTTATAGATTATATTTTACACTGTACACATATACAAATGTGTGCTAATGTTTACTTGCATACAGAGTACAGAGCACAAGTCCTTTATTAGAGTACAAGAGCCACCTGCTTCCTAGCAATAAGGCTGAAGAAGAAGCAAGGTTGCTTTTAAACGCGGTCCGGTTCCAGCTCCAGCATTTTCCTACTTCAGAAAGTGGCTTTATACCCTGGGCCCTGTGATCCATCTATAGCTTTGGCTTTCCGGTGACAGCGGTTACCCGCTTCCATTCCATCTCAGCTCCCTTGCCAGTGGCCAAGGCAAGGCATCCTGGGTTCTTTTCTGATCTCTGTCCCAGAGACTACCTGACTATCAAACTGAGCTTTTTTTTTGTCTTTGTGAGTGCGTTTTATATTTTCTATTAAAATTACACTTTATATGCTACACTATGGTAGTTGCGCTTTTCTCCCCCTCCCCACTTTTTGTCTCCTACAGCCACACAGCACACCCATGCTGGAATGAAGCAGCACTTCCAGAGTCAGGGTCCTTTTACATGGGCTTTCCTATCAGGTCTGCCTGTCAGTTTTTCAGACGGACCTGATCGGATGCTCCATGCACCTCTATGGAGTAGCGGATGTCAGCGGAGTCATGTCTGCTATCCGATCCGATCCTGTATGTGAAATCCAGGCAGATGTAAACCCTATTTTCTATGCCTCTGGAGGATCAGATTGGATAGGATCGGATGAAATTTAACAGGCTGTCCATTTTCATCTGATCTCCCATAGAGGAGAGCAGGGCTCTGACAAGTCTGTCTCAGCACAGTGAGCGGAGACAGACCTGTCATTCGCCTGCTAGTTTGCATCACATTCTAGCACATTATGAAATCTATCCCTCCAGTGGTGCGCTTTCACCGCAGACAGGGCTTCCATCTACCCCCAGTCTTCTTTCTGGGTTCACAGACTCCGGCTGTGTGAATGGCCTGAACTGCGAGTATGTTACTCCTGTGCATGTGCACAGGAGCCTTATGACGTGGTCCTCTGAAGGTCCGGCACAGTATAATGGACCTTCAGAGTGCATGCACCGGTGATGTCAGCAGCATCCAGTGTGAATATCTCCTATACGGAGCCCGTTTAGGAGATATTCATTTTACCTACAGGTAAGCCTTATTACAGGCTTACCTGAAGGTAAAAATCACAAACTGAAATTTACTATCACTTTACTGAAGAAATTATCCTAGCTTCCTTTCTCTGTGAGACCTGTCATCATCACATGGTCACAATTTCTTTTCTTTTTTTTTTTCAAATATTTTTTATTGAATACTTTGTCATTACAAAGATATGAAATATAAACGAGAATAATTATTTATGTTATATAAAATTGACGGTAGTCTTACATGCACAATAATACATAAAATCGCCATCATATATAAGCGGTTTGTTTAATCAGGAAGGTGTTGAATATCATCCTAAGGCTTCTTCTTTAGTTTATTATAAAGCTTTAACGAATTGTCAGAATAAACAAGTATTAAACTTAGATGATATAAAAAGTACTTTTTACATTAAGTACCTTTACTCGCCTTCTCCTCTGGAAAACTTTTCGCCAGATTCGGATTAGGTGTGAAGATGAGACGTAAAAAAGGAAAAGAAGGTAAGAAAAAAAAAAGGGGAAAAAAAAGGGGATTTTAAGAACATTAGAAAAGATATGGCATCCTGCCACCTAGGTTTATTGGACTTTAATGAAAGAAGGCCATGGATGCCAATGGTTTTCAAATTGAGATTTTGTGGTGTTATCAGGTCTTTCCCTGGTTTTGGTAATGTCACTATAGTTGCATTAGGCATTTCTGGTGGAAATTAAACTTCAGTAGCCGCAACATTAAAGACCTGCATTAAATACGGTGTTAGAGTAGAAGTAAAGGATTTGTAGTACTCATATTCGTCAGGACCTGGTGATCTGTTATGTGGGAGTTTTTTGATGGCTGTTTCTACTTCTTGAGTAGTGAAAGCTGAATTAAGTGTGTCTAATTCTGGTTGCTGAAGAGATGGTAGAGATATTGTGTTTAAGAAGTCACTTATGAGTTTTGTAAAGGGCTGGGGAGTGTTTGTGTATTTTTGTAAATTATACAATGAGCCATAGTACGTACTAAAGGCATCGGCTATTTCTTTGGGATTTCTTTGGGATTTCTTTGGGATTTTTTACTTTTTCGCCAGTAGAGGGATCTTTAATAAAAGGAATCTTTTGTTTAATGAATTTATCTTTTACTTGGCTGGCTAAAGGTTTACCAGCCATGTTGCCATATCTGTAAGAAGTAGCTTTCATCATTCTATTGCGATCATGTTGGCTAATTAGAAGAGTTTGCAATTTATGTCTAGCCTGAGTTAGTTGGTCTCTAATTGTTTGTGAAATTGAATTTTTGTAGGAAGTTTCTAAGTGTTGTATTTAATTTAACAAGTTGTTAAGGTGCTAAACCCCTTCGTTTTTTAATCACAGAGCTGAGTTTTATAGGTATACCTCTCATATACGCTTTATGAGAATTCGGAAGGAATCTGACTCCGAGGGAGAGTTAACAGAAAATAATTCTACCAGCTTCTCAGCTATCTCTTTTTTATACTCTGGGTTTGAGAAAAGCGAAACATCATTTCTCCATCTGTTTGCTCTTGTCTCGGTGTGGATAACCCCCACGCTAATGGACACAGGTGCATGGTCTGACCACATAATTGCATGGACTTCAGATTTAGTAACATTTTGCAGCAAAAATTTGTCTACCAAGAATAGATCATTACTTGAGGAAGAGTGATGGACCTGAGAGAAGAAAGTGAAGTCTTTTACTGTGAATTGATAAAGTGGGCTAAAGTTGTTCTGTAATTGCGTTTCAATGAGGTGGAGGAGATCTAACTGCTTGCTTGGAATCACATTGAATTTGCCACACAAGATTGTGAGGCCTTTACATTTGGTGGAGATCAACTTCCACAGCTTTTTGAGAAAGCAGATTTGCTTTTTATTGGGCGAGCGGACGTTTACTAATGTATATACCTTGTTGTTGATTTCACAGATCAAGATTATGCATCTACCTAGATTGTTCGACATCGGTTCTAGTTGTTTGAATGATATTGGGTTTCTGTCGCTTCTCCTCCTTTCTTTTTAGGTGCATTGGCTAAAAAAATATTGGGAAAGAGTGCGGTGATGAAACAAAGGTGGCTTTGCAGAAGAGAAATTAGTCTCTTCAATGCAGAAAATGTCGCAATACAAAATACTCAGCTCTTTCCAAGTCAGGTGCCTTTTTGCTGGACTATTTAGCCCCTTGACATTAAAGAAGGAAATTTTAAATACCATTGTAGGCTGGTACGGCAACAAGATGAAGGTGGCAGGTTAGGTGTCCGCTAGTTGTGGATGAGTGGAGGTGGATGCGTACCTTTCACTGTGGGTGATGTATTTTCAAAGATAGCAGCTCCTGAAAGTTTCCTTTCAGTGGTAGGAAAGGAGTTGTGCATCTTAACACTCCTCATGGCAGAAACCTGGAACATATATATGCTATGAAAAAAAAGAATAAAAAATAAACCAAAACATCAATAAGGTCACACAATAAAAATTAGTGTTGTGCTAGAATAACAGAGAACACTAAAAAAGTGACGATTCTTGTGGAATCTGTGTGGATTTTAACACTGCTATATCAAGGGGGGCCAAAAAGCAAAAAATTCAACTTGCTCAACTGGCTCACGGTAGCCGTGAAAAGGGGTTATTATGCTTGTTTTGCAGAGTCACCCAGCATCTCCTTCCGATTAGCCTGGGGAGCTCTAGTAGAGCTTGGTGAGCTTTCTCCATTTGGGCTTCAAGGGTCTAGAATGCCCCATTCATGGAGGAGACATATGCCTTCTGGAACAGGTGTTACATATAGTTACATAGTTAGTGAGGTTGAAAAAAGACATCAGTCCATCCGGTTCAACCTATGATGTGTGTGTGTGTTTGCTTTTAACCGTACATTGTATACCCCTGTATGTTGTGGTCTTTAAGGTGCCCATCTAATAGTTTTTTGAAACTATCAATGCTCCCTGCTGATACGACTGCTTATGGAAGAGAATTCCACATCCTTACCACTCTTACAGTGAAGAACCCCTTAGGCATTTTAAGGTTAAACCGCCTTTCCTCTAGTTTTAGTGAGTGGCCACGTGTCTTATTGTATCTCCTTTCTCTGAATAGTTTGTTGTGATGTGTGATAATGTAGTTGTTGTCACTCCTTGTTACCAGGAGCTTGGCCGGGTATAACCAGCGGTATTGAATCTGGTGGTTGTGCAGAAGCTTCTTGATAGGAGCTAGTTGTTTTCTTTGCCGCATGGTGTATGCCGACAGATCTGCAAAGAATACCAGATCCTGCAAGCTTTCAGGCAAATTCTCTCTGCGTCTGGTAACTTGCATAAGTTTTTCTTTTGTATGTTAAAAGTGGATTCTTGTGAAAGTATCTCTAGGAAGATGGTGGCGTAGCTACTTAGGTTTTGGTAGCCTATGTATGCGGTCCATCAGGAGCTCCTCCAGGGGAGTCTCTGGAAGTGCTTCCTTTAGGATATTATAGAAATATTTTTGTAAATTCGCTTGTTTAATCGATTTCGGTATTCCTCTAATATTGACATTGTTCCGCCTGGATCTGTCTTCCAGGTCGGCCATTTTTTCTTTCTTTCATTGCAACTCATCTTCTCTCTCATTGTGGGAATCTACCATCTCGTTAAAGTGGATGCAAACTCCTCCATCTTAGACTCAATGTGGGTTACCCTGTGACTCACTGCTGAGACTTCGGTTTTAAATTGTTGTGCTAGAGACATGATATCAGAATGCAGGGTGCTGGGTAGGGATACCAGCATGTCTTTAAGTTTGGTGTCTAAGACTGGCTGGTTGGAGGTAGGAAATTCTGCTTTAGAATCCTGTAGCTCTCTAGTGTCCTCCATAGAAAAGTTTAAAAGACTCCAGTGCTGCTAGTGGACTTCTGAGCTTTTGCTTGGATTTTGCAGTGCTGGATGTGGCTGAAGGAGTCTGATGAACAGTTCCCTGCTTGTGTCCTGAGCTGTGGACATATGCAGGCGAGTTCCTCTGAGCTGTGTTGTGCACCACAGGGCGGCCACGTGTCATGCTGCGGGAGCTGCCGGCCCCATCTGGTCTCTCTTATGTCGCGGCTGGGAGAAGAAATCAGTCATTGTCCCTGGTTTGCTCCTTCGTCTTTTCTCCATACTCAGATGTGCCCAGTGCTCTGGAGATCTGTTGGGGCAAGAAACAAGGCTCTGCCTGTGTGGAATCTACTCCAGTGAGCCGTGTTGCTGGAGAGCTGTGCTGTTATGCGGCCATCTCCTCTGCCCATTGGCCACACCCCATGGTCACAATTTCTAACCCTTCCTTACTCCTGAAGGGATGCGAGTCGAGAACTACCTGGTAGGGGCACAGACCCCCAAAAAATCCTAACAGAGGTTCTAATATTTTCCCCCTCTTAAAACAAAATGAAAATGTTTGGCTTTAGTTTGGCTTTTTACCAGATCTGGCCTAGAAAAATGCAAAGAAAGGTAACAAATAAACTGAAATTGATCTTGAAATTGAATTACATGTGAATTCTCGAATTGATCTTAGTATCCCTGTGAAATCCCTTTAATTCTAGGCCCCATCTGTACTTTGCAGATGGGTAGATGGTGGAGGCTATGGCATTTGACATTTCAATGTTGGAGTGATAGTGATAGGAGCATGTGGGGCATAAGCTCTACTTGTAGAGAAGTCAAGGTCCTGTGTACAGTGTATACCTAGAATCAAAGGAACTTCACAAGGATTGATCAGTAACACAGTAACTTGCAATCTTACCACCTTGCAATACCACATCCCGTTATCATTGGTGTGCATAATGGTTATAGTTCCTCTTGCTGAAAGCAATATGCTTTAACCAGCTTATGAGTGTGACTTGTATGTGTGTGCACTGTTTGCATGGGTGTCTGCAGGTAGGGGCAAAGGGGGGGGGGGGCAAATGCCCCCCCCTGGAATCTCAACTTCTCCTTACAAGTGGTTGTTAAGCCACTTTATACAACTTTATACCATCCTGTCTGGTCTGTTTAATAAACCTGTGTGTCTGTGTATGTGTTTAAAAAAAATAAGCCTACCTCTACAGACTGTAGACAGGATATGAAACTTTAAATGAAACCACAGCAGAAGGAGGGGAGGGGGACAAACACTGACACAGGAGTAGACAGGTAGGCAGGGAGGGGGGAGAGAGGACAGAGGAGAACAGGAGGGCTGCAGATGACGGAGTCATGTAAACTAACCAGTGTCAGAGATCAGCAGCCATGGTATACCTTGGTCAGATTACAGAGGGGAGGACATAGCCAGGCAGGATCAGCCAGGTATTTTAGGTGATAGAAGGGGCCAAATTACACAGCAAAGCACTGTGCTGTATAACATGCTTTAAGGGAACAGGATACATTTTTTTAGGTTAATAAATGCTTTAAAAATAAATGCTGCTGTTTGCTCTTTAAAAATAAATACTCAAAATAAGTATAATGACTAAGCCCCTCCCCTTCATGACATTGTTGAAAATGGGTGGAGCATGGGTGACCTTAAAATGATGCCCCCCCCCCCCTGAAAAAAGTTCTGCAGACGCCCATGACTGTGTGTTTGCAGCTGCGTCTATCCCAGACAACGTTGTCTTTTTAATTTTTCACCACGGTGATGGTGGTACTTTTACCCCAAAGTTTTTTCTGCTTGTTAAAGTTTAAATAAAATGATCTTGCGATTAAGCTGCACGTTCCTGCTGTGACTTCTTTCTCAGGTATTTTCCCTAAACTCTTTTTTATATGCATTTGGGTCACTTGAATCGCACCCTCTATGAGGTGAGCCAGCAATTACGAGGGATGCTGTCGTGCTGGCCTATTTAAGCCCTATAGTGTTAACCACTAGTGAGATATTGGCTAATCTTTTCCTTTTTTTTCTGAAACTACATTTCCCATGATAGTCACCTACACTGCAGAGTGCATGAGCATCATGGGAAATGTAGTTCCAAAACATCTGGGGTGCCAAGGTTCGCCATCACTGGCCTAGGCTGTTGGAAAAACATATAAGGATCTTACCTTGATCCTACAGAAGGAACTTTGTCATTTTAAAGACATTCTGTCCATTTTGCTCCAAAGTAGGAGAAAATTGAAATATTTTAACAGTTTAATAAATATGCTTTTCTCAAAATATAACACCACCAGTACATTTTCAAAGGAAATTAATATTGCTAACATTTAACAAACAGGCAACAATGTCTGCTTTTAAAGAAAATCAATGCTGATTTAAACTTTACAACAAGCCCTGTAATGTGAAAGTGGATGCTTGACATGTACTTGTATTTAAGCCAGCTCTGGCATCCATATTACCCTACTGGTGTGCACGTCTCAGCTGGTGCCTGTCAAGTGGAACAGGTCCTGCAGTTATTGCTCAGTGAAGAGAATCATTTCTGGCCTTTGGTCACCAGTGGGCTGAAGCAGGTGCACAGCTTTATAGTCACAGAAAGCAAATGGGATTTGCATAGAAAAAAGTGATACACAGTAGCCAATATACATATAAGAAAATCTGGAAGAGTAGGCTATACTACGAGCCTACAAGATACCCAAAACAAAGTTCAACAAATGTTATGCTAAAATGAGACTTTTGATTGCCAAATATTCTTTTATATACATTATTTCTAATTGTATCCTGTCAGTTCAATATTTTTGTATTTTTCATAAACTACCAGAAGCTTTGGGCTGTGCAGTCATCCTGAGCTCTATCATAACCATTCTCTCATAAATGATCAGCATGTCCAGACAAATTTTTTTTTTTCTTAGTTTTTGTAAAGAGTGGGAAAGGATTTGAACCCTTGTTAATTATTTTAACTACAATCCAGGACACTGTTAGTAAGGGCGTTATTTTAGTGTTAGCCTTTTGAAGAGCAATCCACAGTGGATCACTTTTTAAAAGTTATTTAGAGGTTTTATGTCACTTCCACCCAGTCCATTTTAAAGCCTGAATGTAGTTGTGGGGTGGTTGCCGCAAGAGTTGAGAGAGATTGGGGGGGTTAGTAAAAACATAGCGCAACCATGTGTTTTTACCACCAACCCAGCTGCAAGTGTAAACAAGGCGTAAGATTGTCATGGTGACAAAAGTTTAACAGGACAAGTGGGAGAATATGTAACAGGGATAAAACTGAAATTAAAAACTGGCAGAGGTTTTGGCCCTGCTCTACTAAATTAAAGATTTTATTTTTGTGTTGCTCCTAGGGAAATGTTTTGTCTGATGCCCTTAACAACTAATCAGCGTCTATCTTTAATTTTTCTCACACAGCCTAAAAAATTAAAATGTAAAAGCTGATTGGCTGCACTCTAGTTGAAACATTCAAAGCTTACACTCATTTAAACCCAGTGCTTTTCTTGGTTACTACCTCACCACAGTTGGTAAGGAGTCTAAAATATTTTACCTGTAACCTAGTTTTACCCTCCTTTAGCCCAGGTTCACATTGTCACGCAACTTCCAAGATGACTTTGCCCTGCAACTTCAGACCAACTTTGAGCCAAATTAATGTGACTTTTTGTGCTCCACAAGTCGGATCCCATGTCGCACCAATGAGAACCGGGCCTTAGGGCCAACAAAGCTTCTTGGGCTCTAGACATACCAATTGGTAAGTCCATCATTGTAGAACTTTCCAGGAGTGCTCAAAACCTTCCCAATCAGTGGTATAACTAGCCTGTGCTGCTGCTATAGGGTATTAGGGTGGGAGGGGGCCCCGTTAGAGAGGATTTTGAAGCAAGTAAACATTTCCAGAACTGTATCATTAGGGATTTTTAGAAGTAGCTATTGAAGTTGACCTTCCTGTGAAGTTTCCAGTCTAGAAGAGCTGCTAATAGTAGCACAGAAATTTGGATTTACCTTTGGCCTTATTCCCAGTGCCATTGGTGATCAGGACAGGTGAAAGTGGGCCTCACTAATAGGGATTATGGCAGCAGTAAAAAACCTGATAGAGGTTCTATTTGTGCACATGAGCTTTAACCATATGCCATAATACATTATTATTATTATTTTATTATTATCCCTACTACTGCTGCTGCTATTTTCTTTTTTTAACTACGTAACCAACTAAATTCAGCATTTCCTTGCTATGATAGTAGTAGGGATAGGAGACAAAGAATTTATATCAAGGCCTTATATGCCCAACAAGATCAGATGATGCTGAAAACTTGGTGAGCTATTAAAGACACGACAGTTACCTGGAAAACTAAGGTTAAAAGTTAGTTCCAGGCTCTACCCCCCCCTCCCTTTTTGCCCTTACCTGACAACTTGTATCCACAGCACTGGTCCCTAATAGTGAACTGACTATGCTAATGGCTCTCCTGCTACCTGTTCTTGATTTAAGCCAGCCAAAGATGGTTCAAATATCAGATAGTTCAGCAGGGACCTGCCAAGGTTCGAACCATGTACTTAATGTACCCAAGTTGATCGGGTACAACTTGGGTATACCTTGGGTACAACCAGCCTGCCAGATTTTACATGTGCTTATTGCTAGAGGCTATTATAGCTGCTAGCAGTAATCAATGTGTTCTTCCTGCGGGGATGGCTTCCCCTGCCCCTCCACTGGGAGAACACAACGGCGGCTCCAAGGGGGGGGGATTCCCCCATCAACACTGACTGTGTTAATGGGGGAAATTAATGATTTTCTTTCCTGCAAACCGCTTTAGGAAGCCCCCACCAGGAGAACAAAATGGCCCCATGGGTGGGCTTCCCCTGTCAACTCTGTCGGGGAAAGAAAATAAATCTGTCTATGGCCAGCCTTAGGCACACTTTCAGTTAAGATCAATGACTGTATTGTCACTGTTGTCCCTGTCAATTGCAACAGGGAACTCACCAGGGGGCCTGTGATCTGTAGTAACTAATCTGATAGTAATTCAGTAAAATGGATGCTGTGGAATGCCCCCGTTAAAAAAGTCGAAATGTATACCTGCAGGGGCCCAGGTATTGAGGGTGCCAAGGGCATGCAGCAGTTACATATATCTAGAAAGTTACACCAGTGATTGTAACTTTTCTTTACAGCTGCTGTTATCCTTTAAATTTCCAAAACTACTTTATTGGTGCAGTTATTTTTTTTTTTTAAATTCTCGAATAAACAAATGTAGCAACAGATAATGATTCTCTTGTGTTTATCTGTTTTCCTCAGGGGAATTCAGCTGGAGCATGTGTTTTTGTTTATCCAAAGAGCTACTTGTTCTTGACGGAACATAAATCTTCTTGATGATTGCTGTCTCTTTTTGCGCACGTCTAAATCTAAACAACATTTACAAAATGTGTACATTAAATTATTCTATTTAATCTCTGCCAACATTATCCATCATTTTCCAAAAGAAGGATACAAGGTGTGAATCTGTTTTTTGAAAAACAATAGGCTAAATTCAGTGGCTGTAGAATACATTAAATTTACCATATTTTCAGACTCTACTTTCAGAGCAACAACCATTTTCAAGTACCCTTCCGTATATTTTATTTTTCAAAGTTAATTTTTATCCTCCCATGGCTCTTTGTGTCAGTGATGAGCCACACATTCTCCCAAGCAATTTTCCAAGTTCATTCAGCCCTGATTTCATTTGAAAGGAACATTTCCCAAAGGAACTAAAAAAAGAAAGA
The DNA here is from genome assembly GCF_965119305.1 of Pelophylax lessonae. NCBI lineage: Eukaryota > Metazoa > Chordata > Amphibia > Anura > Ranidae > Pelophylax > Pelophylax lessonae. Next base: position 156,382,607 of record NC_138772.1, read on the forward strand.
ATTATTAATTAGCAGCAATGCTGGCATTGTCAGTATAGTGTCGCAGACATGTCAAAATTAATGTTGTGGAAAGAAGAAGACTCTGGTTTTGTATTGTCCTTCTTTAGGTTTTGGAACATTTTAAATTTTTTTCCTTCTCTCTTAGACTTTAAACCCATTCAAATTTTAGACAGAACTGATAACATTTGCTAACACCAAAGCAAGAATAGCTTTAGAATCCTTTAGTGTTCTGTGTTCCAGGCAATAACATTACATTATGAATAGGATATTCATTCCATGACTTTAAAACTCTGAATTCAAAGACTAAAACCTAAAGGCAATATACGGCTTTTATAGTGTTATAAATAAACATGAAAAAGACACAGCTTTACTTTAAAAACACTAGCATATGTCGATTAAGTGTTAATGTCATTTTAAAAGTTGTTTTCAATATTTTTAAATATGAAACTTTCATTACAGAATACCCTTTTATCATGCAATGACAGTCCTTTTTTAGGCACTTCCTGTTATGGGGTTGATAACTGCCTCTGAATTGTGCTTCTGTGTTGTCACCGTGTCATATGGGCTTCCAGTGTAGACTACAAGCCACCACGATAACACAAATGTACAAGCATGGGCCAGTACTATTACTATCAGGAAGAGATGCTGCTGAATAGGGATTAGAGCTGGTTTGAGTTGGGTTTGCCAAATCCCTGAACACCAATGAAGTGTTTGGGATAGAGATAGTGTTAAAAAAAAGGGCATAGGTAGTTGGGCACTGCCAAAAGTGACATATACCAATGAAAAAAAAGCATTTTTAAAACATATCTTATATTGGCAGAGGGTATTTTCATGCAGCTTTAAGGGCAACATTAAAAATACACAATCCTTTAAAGAATGTGCTTGTGGGATGCCCAAAAGCTGCACATGCTGTTACATAAAAGTACAATGTACATCTTTAAAAGTGACATTTAAAAAAAATGGAGAGCATAAGGTTCCCCTCTAAATTCCAGGGAAGGACCTTGTGTATTACCCCTAAAAAAGTTTATTAAAATCCAAATAGATAGGATACATTATACTCACAAACGTAAGATGCATACATGCATGTAGGAAATAGGAACCAATTGCCTCCAGGACACTTCTATACTGCCGGATGGCGTGATGGTGTCCACAATGACCTGGCTTATGCGTTTTGAGGGAGAACACTCTTCCTCAGAGCCAAAATCACCACTCCAAGACCATTCAGATCACTCACCTTCCTGCATACCACTTGAGCGCAGGAGAGATACTGTTTATGGCTTCCACTCCTGAGTCAGATCAAGCCAAATGCCTTTCAACACTGGAGGATGAACTTGCAAGGGAACATACGCCTTCCCCCTTGTAAAGTACCCTGCCATAGTGTGGGATGTGGGGGTTTATGGGGGGACTTTTAGCAAATATAAAGGGGCCCCCAGATATCCACCCCCCTCCCAGGAGAATGAGTACAGGGGTATATTAATTACCAATCATTCTATCAAAAAGTAAAAAGTAAATAAATACACCCACATCTTTAACAGTCCCTTAATGGCAAAAAAAAATTAAATACTGTCTCCCTGAGTAAATCTAACATCAATCACGTTATCCAGAGGTTTAAATCCTTTTTTGATTACTATGATCTGCCACACAAAAATGTTTCCCCACTGCCACCTAGACGACTTGCCACCTGACAATGTTTCCCTGCCACATTACCAGTGCTAAATGACAGATCCTGTGTCATGTCATTGACCAAATATGCCCACATTTACCCAAACCCAAATCTCCTCCCTGTAGGCGTCACCACCCAGCACTTCTCTGACATTGCACTAATTTATAATACATAACAATATAAAACTAGAGATTTCCTGTGTTTCTCAATCCAACCCCACCAACCTCCTACAGATCCGGTTATCAACTTCTGGTCATTAAACTGACTCTAGTCCACCTAATCTCAATCACTCAGTCATTCTATCCCTCAATCTCAACCTCAGCGCTTTTAGCCTGGACACTTTCTCTATTCATTGCATTTGTTTACCTTAAAGTTGTAGTAAACTCTGTTACACCACTTGTAGCTACAGGTAAGCCTATAATAAGCCTTACCTGTAGGTACTGTAAATATCTAAAACTTGCACAGTTTAGGAGATATTCAGATTGCATGCAGCCAACGATATCACCAGCGCATGGTCTCTGAAGGTCCGGCTTACAGTGCCAGTGACGTCATTGCGCCCCCGGCCACTCATGTAGCCAGAGGCTGTGAACCCAGAAGGAAGACCGGGGGAAGATGTCAGCCGCCTCAGTGGTGACATTGCGGTGCTGTAGGGGTTCGTTCCAAGGTAATTCTATCATAATGTGCTAGTATGCGATGTATACTAGCATGTTATAACATTGCCTTACATATAATTTTTTTTGTTAACCACCTGCAGTTTACTACTCATTTAACATCATCACACATATCTGTGTAACCAAAAAGGCACCATGGAGTACTGTAAGCAATCCTCAATGTTCACAGCAGAAGCGAGTCATTCAAGTCTCTCTCTCAGCAGCTCAGCTCACTCATCTCCCCCCTCCCAGCAGTGACTAAGCCTACCAGTCTTCTAATCTATAATGTAAACACAGAACATGTTCTCTGTAAATATTAAAGATACATTGTTTTCACAGTCCCTATAGATACAGATGTATGTAAAGGCTTCTTAAGGGTCCTTTCACACGGGCAATCTGATCCGATCCGCCTGTCAGTTTTTCAGGCGGACCTGATCGGATGCTCCATGCATCCCTATGGGGCAGTGGATCTCACTGGTGACATGTCCGCTGACACCCGCTGTTCTCCGATCCGATCCTGTCTGTGAAATCCAGATGGATGGAAACCCTATTTTCCATCCATCTGGCAGATCCGATCGGATGGGATTGGATGAGAATGGACAAGCAGTCCATTCTCATCCGATCTCCCCATAGAGAACAGCGGGGATCTGACAGCTCCGCCTCCGCACACATAGCGGAGACGGAGCTGTCATCCACCTGCTCAGCGGGGATCGGCGGATCAATCCCCCGCTGAGCAGAACAGACTCCGTCGGCGGTTGCACCCATGTGAAAGGACCCTAAGTCTTTTTAAGGCTCATTGACTGCAGGTTTAGAATATAGAAATACTGGAATGTTCATAGCCTGGCAACAGATTCATTTTAAGGTGGAAACCCCAGAAAATGAAAACACTACTCCCTCCTTATTGCAAGGGTTACATGCTCTTCTTTTGCCTAGGGTACTGGTAAAAATTTCCACCAGGTCGCGGTCCTCAGGATCGCCCCACCAGGAGGCCAGCAAGAAGGGGTCCAGCTTAGTAGATATAGTAAGTAAGGATCAAACAGTAGCATAGTCAGTAAACAAGCCAAGGGTCGATAACAAATGGTTGCAGGTTGGGATCAGGCAGAAACATAGTTGAGGAACAAGCCTAAGTTCGAAAACAAGTGGTAGCAAAAATATGGATGGCAGCAGGGAAGACAAGAGTGAGATAGTGGCTGGAGAAAGCACAATAATCTGGCAACAGGAAGTGCAGAGACATGTCCTAAATCAGGAAGTTTATGGGAGGAACAAAGAGTTTATGGCTTAGCAGAAATAAAGGCACAAGGCAGGGCTATCCAATGGATCAAGCAGGGTCCAGCATCTCTGGTAGCTCAGCAAGAAGAGTCATTGTCAGACGCAGTGGAGGTCTAAAGTTCAAATTCAGGCTCTGACAGTATTCCCCTCCTACCAGGATATCCTCTAGATGTCTTATGACCTTGTTAATCTAGGAGCATGTCCTCAGGCTCCCAAGAAATTTCTTCTGGCCCATATCCTTCCCAATGAACCAGATATTGTAATTTGTTTCTAAAGAACCTGGAAACAAGAATTTTTTTACACCACAAAGTCTTCTTCATCCTCTACCTCAGGGGGATTAGGTGGAAGAATTCTTCCAGAAAAAGGATTTTCATGAACCGGTTTGAGTGATATGTGAAAAACAGGGTGAATCTTCATACTGTCGGAAAGCTTTAAGCGAAAGGTAACCGGGTTAATTTGAGCTGAAATCTGGAGTTGTCCCACAAACCTTTGGTCCAACTTTATAGATGGAATATGGACCTTAAAATTTTTGGTTGATAACAAAACTTTGTCACCCACATGAAAGGTAGGAAGAGATCTGCGATGTCTATCAGCAGCCTTCTTGTAACATTCCTGAGCTTCCCTCAAAGTGTAGTTATCTGAGATAGGGAGATCAGGAATAAAAACTGGATGATACCCTGTGCTTAAGTAAAAAGGACTTTGAGAAGTAGAGCTACGTTTAGAATCATTATAAGAAAACTCTGCCATAGGAAGGTAATCCACCCTGTCATCCTGAAGATAACTGACAAAACATCAAAGGTACTGCTCCAAGGTTTGATTGGTCCTCTCGGTCTGACCATTAGACTGAGGATGAAAAGTGAAGGACAGAATAACTGTTACACTTAAAGCTGAGCAAAAGATTTTCCAAAATTGTGAAGTAAACTGCACTCCTCATTCAGACACCACATCGTCAGGAATTCCATAGAGTTTAAAAACTTCTCAAACCATTATTTTTGTAGTTTGTTTAGCAGAAGGTACCCCCTTAACTGGTATAAAATTAGCCATTTTAGTGAGACTGTCAACGATGATCGGAATAGTGGTCATTTCTTTTGAGGGAAGTAAATCTACCACAAAATACTGTAAAACCTCAAATCCGGTGCAGTGCTACTTCAGTTCTACAGTGTATACCTGTGTAATTAAAATTTTTTTCTCTAAATAAAGTGCAATAGTACATATACAACTAATCAATAAGATATAAAGTGCCAAAATACAAACACAACTCCTATGCATCTAGTGATATATCATTATACTGTAATAAAAGTTAATAATTGAGTAATAAAGTGTATAGTGTCCATGAATTCATAAATCTCAATAAAAAAGTATTTTGATCTTTGAAAGAATATTTCTATTAACCTCTCTGGCAGTCTGATTATATCCAGATTTCTGGGCTAAAAGCGGTACATCCTTTTGCATGGAAATCTGTTGTTTTACATGTTCAAACTTACCCTTCCCTGCGATCCCCACCATCCTCCCACACCTTCCTTCAGCCATCCTCCCGCTGTGTGCTTGGCCGATTACGGCACCTGTCTTCCGGTTCCCTTCCCTGCTAGCATTGCGATGCAGGGGGGTGGAACCGGCGGCAATTTAAAAAATGTAAATACACTAAATGACATAATACAAAGTTGTGATCCTAACGGATTACACTGTATCATGCCATTTCACCACAGGATTGCCCCTGGTGACTTTTCCAGTGCCCTGCCTGTGCTTTTCCAGTTCTTTGTGCCTGAAAAATTGAAAAGCGCTTTTAGATGAACTGGAAAACAGCGACAGCGAAACTTGAAGAACTGAGCGATAGCGATTCGTGGCAAAATTAGTCATCAGGTATGGAAATTGACGACAGAGACGATTCTGTTGCCTTTTTCTGGCACATAGCTCCATAGGAAATTCTGAAGAATCATTTGAAATACTTCCCAAATTCCCCAAGCTATGTGCCAGAAAGAGACACCAGAATAGTCGATGTCGTCATTTTCCGTACCTGATGACTAATTTTCCCATGAATCGTTATCGCTCAGTTCTTCAAGTAACTCAGTTTTGCTGTTTTCCAGTTCATCTAAAACTGCTTTTGCGCAAAAAGAATGCTTTTTGGATGCCATGGTCATTCAAATTTTTCCAGGCCCAAAGCACTGGAAAAGCACAGGTGGGGCACTGAAAAAGTCACCAGGCGTAATCCTGTGCTGAGATGGCATGATACAGTGTAATCCGTTAGGATAACAGCTTTGTATCATGTCCTTTGTGCATTTACTGTTTTGAATTTGCCGCCAGTTCCTCCCCCCGAGTCACAACGCTCACAGGGAAGAGAACCGGAAGGCAAGTGCCGGCAATTGGCCGTGCACAGAGCGGGAAGAGAGTGTAAAGGAAGGTAAGTAACATTCTGGGGTAATCCCGAGTGTGGCCACCAGGAGGGTTAAGATACTATTCCACAACAGCGTAAGAGAAATAAATCCACAATGTGAACCTGCATGTCAAACTGAACGCGGGTTTGAAATTGTGCGGCATTCCATTTTCGACTTTGGGGGCAATTTGAGAGACATCTGTGCGGGTTCATGCACAGATGTCTATTAAAATCGCTCCCGAAAAGTAGTGCAGGAACTACTTTTACGAGTCGGTGATGTGCTGCAAAGTCTGCGTCCCACTAATTCGGACGATGCAGTTGCCGGCAATAGGCTCCGATTTGGATAGAAATTAAGGCTCTGTTCAGATATTGGGACCTTAGATGTGATTTTCCTTTCGGAGTATATCACCAAAAATGCCATTTTTGTTGCAGGGAATGCTTTAAAATCAAATTTGTATTCTAGTGCAGACTTCTGGGAAAATCAGTGAGCCAATCACACAAGCAGGAAATGACATATCTGGGGTGCGTTCTGTACACAATCTGTGTACCTCCAGGTAGCCATATTGCATTGCAATTTCGGAAAATTACAGAGCTGCAGATTAAAAAGGAAAGGTCATTTTTAATAACATTCAATTATATTATGACTTGTATCACAAGTGTATATGCTATATTATTTTTATATTTATATTATATTATTTTATTATTAAATTTGCTTGTTTATTCCCATTAAGTTCAGTTACCCTTTAAACAGCCCATGAAACATAAAGTGAAAAGCAGATTTTGCAACAATACTCATCTTCAATCCTGTGATATCTCCCTTTTCTGTCCTCAGTTCTCTGGGTTGAATGAAGGACAGCATCATTGCACTTATTTCGTCTGGACCCACCCTCAGCCTGTGACTGGACAGGGGAGGAGGAGAAGCAGTGCAGTGATCAGCTCATCTCCCAGTCACTCTGATTTTCCCTCCTATTGGCAAGCTTCTTGTTAGCATTTGAACTGATTGGCTCCTAGTGCTTCTTCTTGCACTCCCACTTTGGGCTCTGTTGTACAAAGATTGCTACAGGTGGATACCAAATCAATGTTTTTATAGTTACACTGCTTGCATTTAAACACTGCCCATGCTTTCATTTTTCAGGCTACAAATCTTTACAGAAAGTACAAAAAATACCTGTTCATCTTGCTGGAAATCCAATGTCTATGTCACGTACTGTTAGCTAAAAAGAAATCAAAGCACATATTATCTTCCTTTTTAAACTACTAATCTCTCCATCTCCCATTCATTGAAGATGTACAAAGGCAGACATGATAGCAGTCCAGCCTGGGTGATAACCATGGCTTCCTCTATAGACACATTGAGAAGTGACCATAACCAATTAGGGGCAGGAAAGTATTTGCAGAATTACTAGGCCAGTAAAGGAAAAAGACCTGAAAATAATAAAATGAATGCAACCGACTCATCTAAGGACTAGTAATCTGCAATATATTACATTTTTTTCCTGGGTTTAGATGGAGCTTCACTCTGTAATCATTCTCCTTTAACTCCATCATGCCTTCTATACTCTTCTCCATTTTGCCCATGACCAAATTCCTTACTGTGATTATTTTCCTTGGCTTCCATCCGCGCTTAATTGCATGAAGCCTGCCATGCCTGCCAAAGTGTCTAATTTAGAAGGCATGACATTCTCCACCCCAGAGACATATATGAAGGATGATCAGAAGCTTCATCTCCAAGCTGCTGTATTTACAAAATAATGTCCTTGACCTCCAGCTACCAGTCCTCTGGATGGTACAAATTTGCAGTAAATACTGTTGCATGTTACTTTTTTTTTATTGCCATTGTGATCCGTGGCAGCAAAAGCTTTTTTGCCATATTTCATGTTTTTTTTTTTTGCATTCTCGAATATATAAATATTTAAATGTTTAAAGCAGCAGTTATTGTTGCTGATGTTCCTGGTGTCATCCCCAAACTGACATTGGACATTGTGGTTAAAGCTGGCCATACATACATTAGATCAAACTTTGGCGGGTTCAGCTAGGCACTTCTGTGCTTACAACATCATAACAGCAACATATCTGTATATTACCAAAAAGAAAAGAAAGAAGGAGAGAGAGTGTAATATTTATTAAAACTCAAAAAAAAAAAAAAAAAAAAACAGTATTTATTGCACTCGCATTTCCTGCCCATGATCTGACTTTGCGGTGATACCTCATATGTGTGGAACAATCGCTGCTTGAGCGGGACTGAGAAGGGAGAGCCAGAGAAAGCTGCGGAAGGTGACAGGAGGGTGGGACATCTCCTTCTTCTGCTTGTAAAAGCAAACCAGCAGCTAGTTAGCTGCTAGGATTGCTTTTACAAGAGAGCCGACAGCCCACCCAAAAAAAAACGGTACCTTGATGATGCCTGCAGCTGCAAGCATCATCCTGCTATAAAGTTAAGATATAAGGGGGTGACCAGCGCTATGGAATAATCACAGAGGCTTTTGCGAGTAGGAAGCAGCCACCAACCACCCCTAAGAAGTAGGGGTCAAGGTAATTTAAAAGAGGATAAATAGTTGGAGTCGGCGCTACCTAATATATAAAATAGTGGTGTATCCAACCCAGAGATAATAATCACTTTAAAAACATGTGCGGAGTAAAGTGCCAGTGCAAAGGTGCATGTAAATCAAAAGATACCGTGTGAGTAAAGTATACGATTAGATTGTTAAAAAGAAATATCACACAGTGCTAGAAAATAATATTTAATGTGAAGTGACAAGATGGTGTATAATAATAAATATGCTTCACGATATAAAAACAGTATCTACTGTTTTTATAACAATCCCTTGCCTATTAGCCTAGAAAATGTTCATTACTGTTTTTTAACATTTGGCTCCCATTGACTTTCTAAGGTTTGGATTCAGCACCCAAACATCAGTTCCATTCACTGAATCTGCCTCAATCCAAACTCAGGTATGTCCAACTCATCTCTAGTGCTAAAAAAAAGGTTTTTGGTCAGTGTTGATTGTGCAGAAAATGTCAGACTTACTGGGTTTAAATATAAGGTGATAAATAATAGTAAGTAATATTTCCCAAAGAAGATGGTAGTAAGTATGTGTGAAGTTTGTTCGATGTGTTGAACATGTAGTGAATTTTTAGTGAATGTGTGGTAAATGTCACATTCGCCACTTTATTAACATGTTGCATAGTCATCCTGAGTAGAGATGTCGCGAACATAAAGTTTTCCGTTCGCGAGCGGCGAACACGAATTTCCGCAAATGTTCGCGGACGGGCGAACCGAGCGAACCGCCATAGACTTCAATAGGCAGGCGAATTTTAAAACCCACAGGGACTCTTTCTGGCCACAATAGTGATGGGAAATTTGTTTTAAGGGGACTAACACCTGGACTGTGGCATGCCGGAGGGGGATCCATGTCAAAACTCCCATGGAAAATTAGGTTGTTGACGCAGAGTCAGGTTTTATTCCATAAAGGGCATAAATCACCTAACATTCCTAAATTGTTTGGAATAACGTGCTTCACAGTGACAGACCAAACTCTGACAGACCAAACTCCCCGTTTAACGCACCGCAAACAACCGCAAACAGTCCATTTGCACAACCGCAAACTCCCCATTTGCACAAGGTTGGATACCAAGCTAGCCATGTCCCGTTCCTTGTCCTCACTGACGTCATTGAAGGCCTCTTCCTCCACCCAGCCACGTACAACACCAAGGGTCCCCGAAAGATGACAACAAGCCGCCTGGGACGCCTGCTGTGGTTGGTCTTCCACCTCTTCAAAGCCACCTTCCTCCTCTGACTCCTCTTCTTCAGACTACTCTCTCTGCGTTGCCGCAGGTCCAGCAATCAACGACGACAAGGCTTCTTCTGGTGGTGATGGTGACCACAACTCTTCCTCTTCATGCTCATCTACGGCCTGATCCAGCACTCTTCGCAGGGCAGGCTCCAGAAAAATTGCATATGGGATGAGGTCGATGATGTTGCCTTGGGTTTGACTGACCAGGTTTGTCACCTCCGCAAAAGGACGCATGAGCCTACAGCCATTGTGCATGAGCGTTCAGTAACGCGGCCAAAAAATACCCAGCTCCGCAGAGGCTGTGCTCTTTTTTTTAAATTAAAAAAATCTGTTCTTACCAGTTTAATCTCTGTTTTGTCCCCTATCAGGGGCCGGTGTATGGAATAGATTTTAGGAACCGGGAGATGGAAAAAGATGGTTGGTCGGTCCTCTTACTTTTAATTTGGGGCACTGAGCATGCGCCGTGCAATGTACTGTGCCACCCTATATGAGTGGTGACAGTACAGTCTGTGAGCCTGTGGCCTCTCACACACGGGCAGGCAACTGCAATATATATATATATATATAAAAAGCAGACTGATGTACCAGCCCTAAAAAGGACTTTTTGGGGTGCTGTCAGGATGCTGTCCTTACAGCAGATGGGTCTTTGAGGACTGGAGTGGACACAGAATACTGGCCTAGCTATTAATTCAGCCGCAGCAGCACTCTCCCTGCTCTAACTAACACTGCAGCTTCAGAATGAATCTAAGATGGATGCTGTCCTTGCTTTTTTATAGGAGGTGGGAGGGTCTGGGAAGAGGGTATGCTGATTGGCTGGAATGTGTCTGCTGACTGTGAGGTACAGGGTCAAAGTTTGCTCAATGATGACGTATAGGGGGCGTACCGAACATCGTGGGAACTGTTCGCCGGCGAATAGTTCGGGACATCTCTAATCCTTCACAACAAACCTTAAAACCAATAAAGCTGAATCTCCAACATTATAATATAATTGTAGATCTAAGCCCACTAAACAGTTTAAAAACAACAAAGACTTACAGTTTTCAGAGACATACCTTTAGATTGGTGAGGTTGCTTATTTAAAAAATGTGGCTAGACTTAACAATGCAGATAAAGCAATGGATATTTTCAATCTAGTAATCCAAATGCCTCAAGTGTTCAAAGTTATTGGCATACATTCTCCGTATCAATGTGCTCTTCTTACTCCATTAGCCAAGAGACTGTCCATCCACTTCCTTATCATCACCCCATCTGTCATGTTTATGACTAATTACGCCAGGCTCTCTGTAACAGTTTGTGAATGTAAATTATGAAAAATGCCAGAAGGAAAGCAAACGAAAGAACAACAAAAATATATGGAAAGAAAACAATTAAGCACTCTGCACTTTGCTGTTGTCCATGATTTCATCAATAAATTGTTGTGGAACAGATGCTTCTTCCACCAGTCAGTTACTGTCTGGTGATTTCCAGGGGGACTACGTATCAACTGTTTTTCCAAGCGTTACAACAATTCACAGCCACATTATCTGAGTTGAGAACACCATTTTTTTTTAAAACAGAAAGTATTACTGTGTTGACAGAAAAATACAAGCTATCTTCAGATAAAAAGAAAATAAAGTCATACACACAAAATATAGGCTTAAGTTTCTTTCTTAACTGGCACCTTTGGACACAATAAGGAGAGGGACAGTGGATGCAGCTAGGTTGTGTCAAATGGTGGAAGTATGTATGGTTAAATAGAGCTTGAGTTCCTTCCATGTACTGTGTGTGTTGCACATGTATACCACAGTTCTTGTACACAAAATGCACTTTAATTATTATACTACAAGCAAGAGTCTCATAGACATGCATAAACCTCAAGACAAATGATCTTTTATAAATTAAACGCATCCATTACATATGCTTTTTTGCACATAGAATTTAGGAACATAAAAAATAGTTTCTTTAATCCAGCCTTAAAGAAAAAAACTTCTTAAATTTAAAAAAATGAAATGAACAGTTAATGGTGTGCCAGGGTCATAAGTGAGTGTCACCCCCCATCCCCCCCACCCAGTGTTAGTTTTGGCATTACATTTTAATTTTGATTTAGTCAGTCTTTTGATTTAAATGCCATTTTAGTTTTAGTTACATTTTAGTCACCTGCAATTGTTATCATTTTAGTCGTATTTAGCGAAGTGCTAAGGCATAGGTGGGGACCTCTGCCACCACGACACCCCAAACGGGAATATAACGTGTGCAGAGGTATCCCATGATGAGGTCCTGAGAGAAAGGAAAATAATTCCTTTTTAAACCATGACAATAAGATATATATTCAGTTTAGATATAACCAGTGTTGCCAAGAGAGGCAAAATTTATCATAGGACAATGAATTTAATGCTAAGACTTTTCTATCTGATAATTGGAATTAACCATAGCTTTGACCTTGGAGAGGTTGGGGGTCTCCAAAGTCTTCTATTTATGCAGAATGAGCAGTCTGGAGGCCAGGAGGATGTGAATGACTACTTGTCTGTATTCAGTCGGGTAGTTGTCAATACCTAATTTAGGAGGGCAAGTTCCATCTTAGGTGGCGCTATCATCCCAGTACAGGAGGAGATACATTGAAAAACGTGATTCCAGAAGCTGGTGAGTGAGGGACATTCCCAAACTACATGCGCCAATGTACCCACCTGGCCACATTCTCTCCAGCAGGTCTCTTGGTTGGGGGGGGATTTTAGCTAACCGGTAAGGTGTGTAGTACCAGCGATTTATTATGTTAAGCATCATTTCCCAATGTGTTGTACAGTGAGAGTATTGATATGTGGAACGAGAGGCGGTGGACCATTGGCCAGGGGTGAAGGAGCGGTGCATATCAGTTTCCCATCTGAGCATGGATGTGGGTTTGGGGGAGTCGTGTAAGGCAAGAAGAGAATCATAAAACACAGAGATCCCTTTGGCTGGTTTGTTCCCTGATTGGTAGAATTGCCAGGCCTTAAGGGGTACCTTGAGTTGTTTAAAGGGGTGTTTCTTAAGAAAGAATATCACTTTTAGGACCGTAAAATAGAGTGGGGAAGGTATATTAAAGGTTTGTAGCATCTCGTCTGCGCGATGAAGAGCACCATCCAAGTAGAAGTGAGTTATCTCTGTAACACCAAAGGGGGCAAGTGCATAGATTCTTATGGGGTTCATTTTGGATTCAATTACTTTTAGTGGTAGTGAAGCCACGCAATGATCTGCCAGTCTCACCCTGGCGACCCCAAGCTCCCTCCACGCGTGCAAGGAGGTCTGTACAGTAGGAGGGAGTGAAGAAGTCTCCCATGGAAGCCAGAGGTCGCCCAGGAGGAAGAGACGGGGGTCCCCTGTGGGTAGGAGAGAGCATTCTATGGAGGACCAAAGAGGAACCTCGGCGCTGGGAAACCAACCTTTAAGTTGTTCCAGACAAGTGGCACAATAGTACTTGCGTAGGGTTGGCGACTTGCCTGGAGGTGGATCCGCTGTCTACAGGAGCTCCCGCGCCTTGTGTGGAGTGTTATTACCAGCCGGCGCCATCTTCCCGGAGACCAGCACCAAGGGGGAGAAAGAAACCCTCCAGCTTCGCAAGCTTCGGTGGTTCCTTCTTGCCTCTAGGCATTGTCGGGAGGCTGGGAAAGGTCGCCAGTATCGGTTCGGACTGCTGGAGGTGCTGCGCGTCGTTAGTGTCCCGGGTGGCCATCTTCAGCACGGACGCCATGCCCCTCCTGAGTGCAGTGTTCTATACTTACTAACATTTCAAAATAGCAAGAATCCCCGGAGACTTGGATCTTTGTGTGGAAAAAAAAGTTATCACTGCTTCCTTTTTCCTAATTGAAGAAACAGTGAGAGGAACAGGATCAAAAATGCAGAAGCACCAATTACAGACATATGAACATTCCTGATTTGAATTCACATGGCCGGATCAGTGAATGTTTTCTACTGTCTGTAGGCACCTTTAGTTTTAAAAAAAAAAAAAAACAGTTTACCAGCAAGCTCTGGTGCTGGTTCTTTCTCTCACAACAGTAATGCCTACTGGAATTTTAACAGCATAATACATCAGACGAATGATAAGGCAGGGGGTAACTGTGATTCTCAGTTTACTAAACAGGTGCAAAGTTAGAGGCATAAATGCAAAAGGTGTTCAGTACAGCAAAATCATGCATACACTGCAGAATAATACTACTGTATATATAGGACTATATAACAACAAAAAGTCAATCTGAAAATTTCTACTTCAGTAAAACAGTTCAGAACACAAACAGCTACATACAATTATTCTCATAAACAACACCCCTCTCAGTGAAAGATAGCTATGATAACACAGATGAACAGCTGGGGGAATCACAAGCCTGAGAATGCAGGGCCACCCCACTGGAAGTGGGGTACCCTCATAGCAGTTGAGAATGATCTCCCTACTGTAGCTTAGAAGGATCCTATCCAGCTGCCTGTGCACTGGTTTAGACAGTGGAGGGCCTCTCACTTGGCTGCAGATTATTTTGTCCTGCTACCTCTGCTTCATTAGGTGTGGCATCTCTGAGCAGCTGAAGAAAGTAAGCTGGGAAACCTATCTTTTCTGGGGGTGTCTAGGAGCCCATGGGAAATGGTGCTAAGCAATAAGCATGGTGAATAAATGTGAACTCCTGTACAGTATTACACCCCTAACAACCGGGCCTAGGGTGGGCAATGCTCAAGTCTTGCTCCTAACTAGTGGTGGCTGTGAGGTCCTTTGAGGCTGTAAAGCGGACATCTTCACTTATTGGCCCTGTGAAGAAAATCTTATCACTTGTCTTTAGAAGAGAATCAATATGTCCCCAGGTCAGTGTAGGCCACAGCTCCTAGTCCAGGTTGGAGAAAAGGGTTTGTTGTATGGGCGCTTCCGTGGAATACAGCAGGCTTTAGGTGAGACACTGCACTTCGGCAGCACTGGAGAGGAGAAGCTGCTCTGAAAGTGATAAAGATAAAAAGACAAGGCGCCTCTAAGTGCAGTAGGCTCTGAGTAGGCACCTCTAAGTGCAGTGGGCGCCCACCACCCGCTCTATTGGACACCAGCCGCTGCGTCCACACCCTGCCTTCAGGAAATCTCATGCCGACCAGGCTGAGACACAGATGAAAGGACGCATCTACAGGAAGCGGATCACCGGATGTCCCCATTGCAACCACTCAGCACAGCGGATAGGAAGACTCCAGACAGATCTTTGCTATGCCCATGTCATACTTCCCAAATGTGAGTGCTTTTATGCTTTTAACCTAATAAATACTCAGAGCCTACTGCACTTAGAGGCGCCTTGTCTTTTTATCCTAGTCCAGGTTGCCCACTGATCTCAGCTATGTTAAGCAGGTATAGCATAGGGAGGAAAAGTTATCATTACGTTATATTATTGTAATGTTTTTCTTTAAGTCCGAGTTTAGTTTTGGGGGGTTTTGGTCGGGTTGCGCTACATACATTTTTTTTCAGGGTCGGGTTGAATGTTTGATGTAAATTATTCCAGCCTACGCCTGAAATGTGACAACTAGAATTCCAATGGCTACAATATTTTTTCCTAAAAATTTTAGTATAACTATATCTCTACAGCTATGCAGGTCAGAAAATAAATCCTGTCTTATACTGATTATTCTGATATGAAAACAATTTATCAATAAAAATGCTGTTTTGGTACTTTTCCTATAATATGATTAGGTCAAGCTTTTTTTTTTTTTTTTTATATTTATCTAAAGTATTTATTAGTCATGGATTGTGTGCATGTATAATTCACAGTTTTAAGGTTTTTAACCACTTTTTTTTTTTTATTTATATTTCTTTATTAAATTTTCCAGGTAAAAAATTATTTACAACACTCCAATCGCTGGAGAATTTTTTCATATACATTTTACACATATTACCTTTTATCCCTTTTTTTTCCCCCCTCCCTTCCTTATCCCTCCCCCCCCCCGTCTCTTCTTATCATTCGACTCCTATTATTTCTCTGTATTCCCTTGTGTCCTTAAACTCTTGCCACTCATCCCAAATCTCCTCTTCATTCCCGTTCCTCCTCCTCCCAGGTCCTCAGCTGCTCCAACTTTCTTATTTTCTCTACTTTTAACAGCCAATCTTTCCTGGAGGGGGCCTCTTCTTTTTGCCAATTAAAGGGAATCAAGCTCTTAGCTGAGTTTAATAAGTGAGGGAGTAATGTTTTTTTATATTGCTTCACTGACATATGGGTTCCATGAAACATGCATTTCCAAGGATCCAAGGGAATATCTATTTTAGTAATTTTACTTATTAATTCTATAACTTCACTCCAGAATACTTTAATTTTTGGGCACTCCCACCATATATGGGCTATAGTCCCTACCATCTGACATCCCCTCCAGCAAAGTCTTGAACTCTCCACCTCAATTCTTCCCATCTTATCAGGAGTGTTGTACCACCTTGTGATCAGTTTATAGTTCATCTCCTCCGTGTTGGTGTCTATCGCGGATTTATGTACTAATTGAAGGCTCTTATCCCACTGTTTGTTGTTACTACACGGGCCGAGGTCTCTTTCCCATTTTTCTTTTAATGATATTCCTCTCTCCTTTGTTATTGTTAACAGTATTTTATACACATTTGAAATATTATTTATCATCTTATCCTTAAGACATAATTGCTCAAAAGGGCGGAGGTCGTTTATATCTCTCAATGGCTGCGGTAGTGACAATGTGAAGTGCTTTAGTTGGATATACCTCCACTCATTTATCTTCCAGTTTTCTTTCCTTTGTTTCAGCTCCGCCAAGGTTATAATTTTCCCCTTCTCTACTATATCCCCTAATTGTGCTTCTCCTTCTTCTATCCATTTACCTAATTCCTTCTCTTCCCCTGGTGCAAAAAATTTTGTGCCCTGTAACGGGATCAGTGGTGAATTGTGTTTCCAATTTTCTTTTTTATGTATATTATCCCAAACCTTAATAGCATGTCTTGTGATTATATGCGTGTTAGTGTCCAGATTTCTGAATCTCTCAGGTATCCATATAACTTTTGCTAGGTGTGTACCACTCATCGTGCTTTCTATTACCACCCAATTTCTATCATTATTTTTTTTTGTCCATTCTATCACCCTTGTGAGTATTGCTGCAAAATAATAATTTTTAAAGTCGGGTAGGGCTAATCCCCCTTGTCCCTTACCTTTACATAGTGTAGTGTACTTTACCCTTGGCTTTTTGTATTTCCAAATAAAGCGGGATATTAATCTTTTAAGTGTTTTAAAAAATACTTGAGGTAATGAAATCGGAATCATCTGGAATTTATATATAATTTTGGGCAGGATTATCATTTTTATCGTATTTATTCTCCCTATCCAGGAAAAGATTCTCGGGGATAATCTATTTAATTCTGATCTTACTTCATTCAGAAGTTCTAGAAAATTTGTTTTGTAGAGTTTTTCTGGAGTTGTGGTTAATTTTATCCCTAAATATTTAATCTCATCTTTTCTCCAGTTGAACTGAAATTCTTTTTTTAACATCTCCTCTTCTTGTTTAGGGATATTAATATTTAATATTTCTGATTTTTTTTTATTAATTTTTAAATTGGATAGTTCTCCATATTGTTTCATTATTTTAATTATGTTGGGCAAAGTGATCCTCGGATTGCTTATGTAAAGCAGGATATCATCTGCAAAGGCAGATACCTTATGCTCCACTTGTCCCACCTTTATGCCCCCGATGTCCACACTATTTCTAATAGTTGCCAATAGTGATTCCAAAGATAAGACAAATAACATCGGAGACAAGGGACATCCTTGTCTTGTTCCATTGAGCATTTTAAACGAGTCTGACAAAGTTCCATTGACCTTTACCTTTGCAGTTGGTTGATTATACAAAGTTTTGATCCAGGCCAACATTCTAGGTTTTATTCCCAACTCCACTAGGGTGTTTATCATGAACTCATTAAAACAAGGAATAACTAAATTAAAAACAAAGGACGGAAGGTATGTAGAAGAGAATAAAGGGCTAGCCGACTGCCTTAATGAATACTTCTGTTCAGTTTTTACAGAAGAAAAAGGAGAAGGACCTCCACTTGAAAGGATGACTAATGAATCGTTTGATGCATGTGTCTTTACAGAGGAAGACGTTCTAAGATTGCTGTCTAAAGTGAAGACAAATAAGTCACAGGGTCCTGATGAGATACACCCAAAATTATTAAAAGAGCTTAGTGGTGAGCTGGCAAAACCATTAACAGATTTATTTAACCAATCATTAGTAACAGGAGTCGTCCCGGAAGATTGGAAATTGGCAAATGTCGTGCCCATTCACAAGAAAGGTAGTAGGGAGGAATCGAGCAACTATAGACCAGTGAGTCTGACATCAATAGTAGGCAAATTAATGGAAACCCTATTAAAGGATAGGATTGTGGAACATCTTAAATCCCATGGATTGCAAGATGAAAAACAACATGGGTTTACTTCAGGGAGATCATGTCAAACAAATCTTATAGATTTTTTTGACTGGGTGACTAAAATAATAGACGGTGGAGGTGCAGTAGACATTGCATATCTAGATTTTAGTAAGGCTTTTGACACTGTCCCACATAGAAGACTCATCAATAAACTGCAGTCATTGAGCATGGACTCCCATATTGTTGAGTGGATTAGGCAGTGGCTGAGTGACAGACAACAGAGGGTTGTAGTCAATGGAGAACATTCAGAACAAGGTCATGTTACCAGTGGGGTACCTCAGGGATCTGTACTGGGACCAATTTTGTTTAATATCTTCATAAGTGATATTGCAAAAGGCCTCGATGGTAAGGTTTGTCTTTTTGCTGATGACACAAAGATATGTAACAGGGTTGATGTTCCTGGAGGGAAACGCCAAATGTAAAAGGATTTAGGAAAACTAGAAGAATGGTCAGAACTCTGGCAACTGAAATTTAATGTGGATAAGTGCAAGATAATGCACCTGGGACGTAAAAACCCAAGGGCAGAATATAGAATATTTGACACAGTCCTGACCTCAGTATCTGAGGAAAGGGATTTAGGAGTAATTATTTCAGAAGACTTAAAGGTGGGAAGACAATGTAATAGAGCAGCACGAAATGCCAGCAGAATGCTTGGATGTATAGGGAGAGGTATAAGCAGTAGAAAGAGAGAAGTGCTTATGCCGCTGTACAGAACACTGGTGAGACCTCACTTGGAGTATTGTGCGCAGTACTGGAGGCCATATCTCCAGAAGGATATAGATACTCTAGAGAGAGTTCAGAGAAGAGCTACTAAACTAGTACATGGATTGCAGGAAAAAACTTACCAGGAAAGGTTAAAGGACCTTAACATGTATAGCTTGGAAGAAAGAAGAGACAGAGGGGATATGATAGAAACTTTTAAATACATAAAGGGAATCAACTCGGTAAAGGAGGAGAGCATATTTAAAAGAAGAAAAACTACCACAAGAGGACACAGTTTTAAATTAGACGGGCAAAGGTTTAAAAGTAATATGAGGAAGTATTACTTTACTGAGAGAGTAGTGGATGCATGGAATAACCTTCCTGCAGAAGTGGTAGCTGCAAATACAGTGAAGGAGTTTAAGCATGCATGGGATAGGCATAAGGCTATCCTTCATATAAGATAGGGCCAGGGACTATTCATAGGATTCAGATATATTGGGCAGACTAGATGGGCCAAATGGTTCTTATCTGCCGACACATTCTATGTTTCTATGTTTCTAACTCCCAGTCTACCCTGTCAAATGCTTTTTCCGCATCTATTGACAGGAGTAGACTGGGAGCTCTGCTTTTTACCATATGGTCTATCAACAGTATAGTTTTTATCCCATTGTCCCGTCCCTGTCTCCCCGGGATGAATCCTACTTGATCATTGTGTATCCACTCCCCCATTAGGTTCTTCATTCTAGTGGCCAAAATTTTTGTGAATAATTTAGTATCAACATTAAGTAGGGAGATGGGTCTAAAACTAGAACATAGTAACGGGTCTTTTCCCTCTTTCCGTATAACTGTGATTGATGCTGACAGGGCCTCTCTACTCATCTCGTACTGAGTCCCTATTCCGTTTATATATTCTTTAAATCTTGGGATTAAAATGTCCTTAAATTTTTTATAATAACCTATGGTAAACCCATCCGGTCCTGGGCTTTTACCTAGGCTCGTTTCTTTAATGGCTCTCTCTATTTCTTGTTCTGAGATTGGTCTTTCTAAGAATGTTAACTTTTCCTCATCTATCTTTGTCAGTCCTGCGTCTACAAGGTATTTTTTGATTTTCTCCCTCCTTTCTGTTTCATTCCCCTGTATCTCACCTTTCTTTACTGCATAAAGATTAGCATAGTAGTTTTGGAATTCTTTGGCTATTCCTGTCGTTGTTTGAATTATTTCCCCATTTTTATTTTTAATTTTATCTACAAAATGTTTTCCTTTCTTTTTTTCAGGATTTTTGCTAGGTTTTTCCCAACCTTATTACTTTCAAGGTATTTTTCTTTTATACATCTTTTCATTTCCTGCTTTATTTCCTGTTCTAGCAGATCTTTCAATTCTTCTCTCTTCACCTCAAGTAAATTATTTATTAATATATCTTGTGTATTTTTATGTTTTTGCTCTAATTGATGTACTTCTGTCATTAGCCTAATCTTATCTTTTATTCTTTCTTTTTTCCTTTGGGTCCCCTTTGAGATAAATATGCCCCTCATATAAGCCTTATGAGCTTCCCATACTATGTCTTTTGGTGCATCTTTTGTATCGTTTATTTGAAAATAGAATTCCAACTCTTTCGCTATTTCTTTTTCCCACTTTTTATCTCCAAAAATCTCCTCATTTATTTTCCAAGCATCCATCCTAGGTCGCTCTTTCGCCATTTTTATTTTTACCATAATGGGGGTATGGTCCGACCAAGTCTTGACCCCAATCTCTGCCTCGCTTACCCTTTCGATCCACCTATGTTCGATTAGTATATATTCCAATCTTGAGTATGTTCCATGTACACTTGAGTAACATGTATAATCTCTATCTTTCGGATGGAGAATTCTCCAAATATCTGCCAGTTGATTTGTAAATAATTTTTCCTTTATTTTCTTTGCCTGTACTTTATTTATCCGTAGGGTTTTTGATGTGGTATCTACTTTAGGGTCAAGGCAGAGATTGAGGACCCCTGCCAGTATGACTCCTCCTTTTTTAAACTCCATTAATTTTCCCAGTACTTTACCTAGGAAGTCTACTTGTCTCTCATTAGGGCTATATATATTTACTAGGGTCAAATCTTCATCTCCTATTTTTCCTCTTAAAAAGAGGTATCTTCCCTCTGGGTCTACCTTTCTCGACTCTAGAACAAATCCAAGGCCCCTAGAAATGCCAATGGCTACTCCCTTGGACTTCCTCCCGGGTGAGTCCGCGTAATACCAGGTAGGATGGCTCTTAGAATACAATCTGATATTAGATGCATGAGATAAATGAGTCTCCTGTAAGAATGTCAAATCTGCTTTCAAATAACTAATTTCTTTTAAAAATTTTTTCCTTTTTTCTGGAGAGTTTAAACCTCGGACATTGTAAGATAATATGTTAACTATAACCATTGTTTCTTAATCTTCATTACTGTCTTTCTCTATCATCTCTTCAACTCTAAAGTGGCCATAAACACTGTTCAACCAACACCAGGGATCCCTAAGAGATGGCATTAATCCCTCTGATTTTTCATGTCTTGTGGGTTCTCTTAATTCTTGTATTTTCTTATAGGAGACGTTTTGATCTATTGGCTTCTTTTTCCCTCTTTCTTCCCCTTTCCTCTTCCCACCCCTACCCTCCCCTCCCCCAACTATTCCCGGTCCCTCCATCAGGGTTGTCGATTCTCCTTCCTCCCTTTCCAATCGACTTGTGGCCGAGGTCGAGCTCTGCTAATGGTCACCGTTCCCTCCCATCTTCCCTACCATAGGGTCTAATGGTGACGGCCCGCTGATCTCCATAGGGCCACCCATTTTTTATTCCTACTTGCTCCTCCTCCCCTCCTCCCCTTCTCCCGCCAGCCCTCCCCCCTCCCCCAATCCCCCCGATCCCCCCAGTCCTTTTTCATCCTTTTGTTTTCATCTTTTTCTTCTGTTTCCACTGATTCAATTCTCCTTCATCAACTTCTTCCTCTGGGCACTCCTGGTCGGTCCAGCCTGGAATGTCCATGAGTGGGATTTTTACTGCTTCACAAAAGTCTTTGGTTTCCTCTGGGTATCTAAGGAGTACTGTCCTCCCATCTCTTCTCACTCCTAGGCCTGCTGGGAAGTTCCAAAAGTATTGTATATCTTTTTTCTTTAATATTTCTACCATTGGTCTAAGAATGCGTTTTCTGTTAATTGTCTCTTTTGCCAGGTCTGGGAAAATCTGAATGTCCTCCCCGTCATATTTTAATTCCGGTCTACTTCTCATTTTCCCCCAGATCTGGGCCCTTGTCTCGTATTTATGGAATCTTACAATCACATCTCTTGTTTTCTCTTTTGGTAGATTGGTTGGTTTACGCAACCTATGAATTCTCTCAAACTCAATTTTATCTTTGGTCGCCTTTCCCAGCAGAGGGTTAAATAACTTCTCCAGGGTTTCTTCTAAATTTTCTGTTGGCCCTTTCTCTGGTAATCCTCTTATTCTCAGATTTTTTCTTCGATTTCTATTCTCCTGGTCTTCGATTTTGTATAACATATTTCTCTGCTCCATTTTCATTTTTCTCATTTGTTCTTTTAGATTTTTTAGTTCTTTTCCTTGGGACTCCACCTTTTCTTCTGTTTCTTCTACTCTGCCCAGAATATGCCCAAAGTCGACATGTAATGTGGCCATCTCGGCTTTGATGGATCTTTCAAGGCTGGCAAACATTTCCCGCATTTCTGATTTTGATGGTGGATAATCTTTTTCATTGAATTCATCTTCTCTATTCATGTCTCCATCCTCTATTGTTATACTGCTTTCTCTTGACACTTGTAGGCTTTCTTCTCCACTTACTCCTATATGCTTTTGATTCTTAGTTTTCTTGGTTCCCTCTGTATTTTGTTTGGGTCTAACAACCGGTTGATCCTCTGGCTGTGTGTTTTGACCTTTTCCCTCAGGTGTCATATATTTTTTAATTGTTCCTGGGCTTGCTGTGGTTTAATAGAACAGAGGGACTAATCTGAAAAAAGTGCGAGACTATGCTTACTTAAGCGAGAGGGGAAATCCCCTAGAACCCTCCTGTGTTGGATCATAAAATCAGCCTTCCTTGAAGCACTGTTAAATTATCACCCAGGAGTATATAGCTTAAGAGTCAATGAGACTGTTGAGAAAAAATGTGCGGGACTCTGTTTACCAAAGTATGAGGGGAAACCCCTATAGAATTGCACTACATTTGATTTCATTCCTAGCCCTTCGTGAAAGTATCAGCATATTTTCATCTATGAGTTTATAGTTTGATGAGTCAGAGGGATGGTTCTGAAAATTGTGCGGGACGCTGCTTACTTATGGTAGAGGGGAAACCCCCCAGGATTTTATTTCACATGATCTCAATATCAGCCCTCCTTGAAAGTACTGCTGAATTATCTTTCATGAGTGTATAGCTTAAGAATTGTCGGGACTGTTTGGAAAAAATGTGTGGGACTCTGCTTACTTATATAACTAAGAGCTAATGTGACTGTGATGGAAAAGTGGTGTGGGACCCTGCTTGCTTGAGTGCGAGGGAAACCCCCCAGAGAGGTTGTACGTTTATTTCTCAACATCAGCTCTTCTTAAAAAGCACTGTCTTATTATCATCTATGAGTATGCAGCTTAATAGAACAGAGGGACTAATCTGAAGAAAGTGCGGGACTATGCTTACTTAAGCGAGAGGGGAAATCCCCTAGAACCCCCCTGCGTTGGATCCTAAAATCAGCCTTTCTTGAAGCACTGCTAAATTATTACCCAGGGGTATATAGCTTAAGAGTTAACGAGACTGTTGAGAAAAAATGTGCGGGAATCTGTTTACCAAAGTATGAGGGGAAACCCCTATAGAACTGCACTACACTTGATCTCATTCCCAGCCCTTCGTGAAAGCATCTGTATATTTTCATTTATGAGTTTACAGTTTAATGAGTCAGAGGGATGGTTCTGAAAATTGTGCGGGACACTGCTTACTTATGGTAGAGGGGAAACCCCCCAGGACTTTATTGCACAGGATTTCAATATCAGCCCTCCTTGGAAGTACTGCTAGATTATCTTTCATGAGTGTATAGCTTAAGAATTATCGGGACTGTTTGGAAAAAATGTGTGGGACTCTGCTTACTTAGGGAGGGGGGAAACCCCCCAGAATCCTCCTTTATTGGATATAATATACCGGCCCTCTCTGAAAGCAAAGACATATTGTCATCTATGAGTATAAGGTCTAAGAGAAGGTGGGTTTGTGTTGAAAAGGTTCGGGACTCTGCCTGTTTGAATGAGAGGGGAAACCCCCCAGAATCCTTATATGACCAATCTCAAATATCAGCTTTCTTAGAAAGCACTGCTACAGTATTTATCTACAAGTGTATGCTTAAGAACTAGTTGAACGGTTCTGGAAAAAGTGTGGGACTCTACTCACTTGGGTGAGGGCGGAAACCCCCCAGATCTTACTTACGCGCATTGAGAAATGTGCGGGAATCTGAGTACTTAAGTGAGAGGGGAAACCACCAAAATTTTCATACGTTTGACTTCAACAACAGCTTCCCCTGGTAGCACAGCTATATTATCATGCGTGAGTGTATAGCTTAAGAACTAGTGAGACTGTCATGCAAAAAGTGTGGGACCTCTCTTACTTGAACCACTGAATAAATGTATATGATATTTAGTTCATACTGAAAATAGAGACATAAGAGGAAGCTATACTGAGGGCTTATTCCCCAGAGCCGAATCCACAATGAGAGGTAAACCGGCAAAGGAAGTGGCAGGGAAGCCTCCAAAAACCACAACAAGCCCAGGTCAAGCTTTTAATAAAAGGCTTCTATTTAAATTACCATACCCTGATGTCTGTCCTAAAATTCTGCTATCTTCAATGCAGGGACAATGCTTCATCTTAATATATTAAAATTTCTTCCTCATATTTTTGTAATGCACTGAATAAAACGCAGCAGTTTTTTTTAACTTGTAATGCACCATTGTGGCTCAAGATTAATTTGACATTTGAATTATGTTTAAAATATTTGACCTTTCCTTTCTACTTTAGTAGCAAGCGACAGTGTACTTATGCATATTTCTAAACTTGTAGGTTGCCTGTATTTCAGAAACTAATTTCAAGTTAGCGGTTTGCACGCTTGCATTTATTTCCAAAACTTAGCTGGGTAGAGGGTAAACTGGGGGGGATATATTGAACCCTTATATTTATCAGGCTCAATTTTACTTTACCCTGATTATGGTATTATCAGGCAATGAAGTTAATCACTTCTGGACTGGAAGGTTTTACCCCCTGCGAAACGACACTTCAACTGACAATTGCAACGCTGTACCCAAATTAATTGATGTCCTTCTTTTCCTATAAATAGAACTTTCTTTGAGTGGTATTTGATCATCTCTGAGGTTTTTGTTTTTTGCAATATAAACCAAAAATTGCGACAATTTTGAAAAAACAAAAAACAATATTTTTTACTTTCTGCTATAAAACACAGCCAATAAAAAAATCTAAAAAATCAATTTTTTTTTCATCAATTTATGCCAATATGTATTCTGCTACATATTTTTTGTAAAAAAAAAAAAAAAATCCCAATAAGTGTATTTTGATTGGTTTGCGCAACTTAAAGCGTCTACAAATGATGCAATATTTTTTGAAATTTTTATTTATTTATTTTTTTAATAGTGGTGGACAAAGGGGACATCGAACTGACACTTTTGACACTGTTTGAGCCAGTGACACTAACACAGTGATCAGTACTAAAAAAATGCACTGTCACTGCACTAATGACACTGACAGGGAAGGGGTTAACATCAGGGGCCAAAGGGTAAAGTGTGTTCCTAGGGGGTGCTTACCAACTCTTGGGGGTTTGCACTGATTGGAGGAAGATAGAGATCCAGGTTCTGCCTTTCCCAGGGATGATCGCGGGTGGCCGGCAGACATCGGGCCTGCCAGACCTGCTGATTGACATCCCAGCTAGACAATCATGGCGCGATCGCGCTTCCGGTGGTGTGATGGTGCCATCCAGTGGCTATTAAATTAAACGATATACAGGTACATTGTTTCACGCAATAGAGCCACACTGCTGCAGTAAATACACGGCAGTCGGCAAGTGATTAAAGCCAATGAAGTAAAATATCAGTGATGTCTGGAAAAGTGAGGAAGGATTACTATAACTGGAATTTGTATCTTATGAATTGAGCCTCTTAGTACTGTGTCTTTTTTGTTAGGACTTACAGTATATCGATTACTAAAGTAATACTAGCAGGGCTGGGACAAGGGGTGGGCAGGGCAATGTGGTATCACGTGAGGTAGGGGAGGAGGCACCACAAGGAGGTTGGGGGAAGGGGCTTTGTGTTAGGAGGGTGAATTTGGGGGCAGCAGGGGATAAGAACTGTTCTGGGGGGGGATTGGGGGAGGTGTGATAGGAGTGGTGATTTGAGAGGATTTGTGTTGGAAGGGAGGATGGGTGAAGAAGATTTGTGCTAGGAGGGGCACATTTGGGGGTTTTGTGCTAGGAATGGTAATATGGTAGAGGGGTAAGATTTGTGCTAGAAGCGACATTTTTTTTTCGGGGGGGGGGGGGGGTGGGGGATGGTTGGATTTGTTCTAGTAGGGATGATTGAGGGGATTTGTGCTAGGAGAGGAAATTTTTGCTAGGATAGGGGACTGGGGAGAATTTGTGCTGGGAGGGGGGATTCGGAGTGTGGGGAGAGGGGTAGAGGATTTGTACTAGAAAGGGGGAATGTTTTTCAGGGGGGAGTGGATCTGTGCTGGGGGTAAATGAATGAAAAGTTTAAGTATTTGAGCTGGGGGGGTTGGAGGGCAAATATTCATGCTGGGAAGGGGATTTCAACAGGGGGCATATTCGTAGTGGGAGGAGGGAGCATATATGCTTAGAGTGTAGGCAAGATTAGTGCTTGATTTTTTTTTGAGTGAAGGAGATTTTTGCTGACACATGCTCATACATCTTGGGGGTGGGGCGCAATTTGTCATGTTCGTCCTGGGCTCTAAATGAACAAGTTTTGCTGTAATGAGATTTTCTATTAGAGAGAGGGTGGGAACTCTGGTATTTGGCTCTATTTGCAAAATACAAAACAGTAAAACTAAAGTGGCACACACACTTTGCTTACTTTTCAGAAATAGTGACCCACGACAGGCACATTTGAAGAGATTCATTTTGAACGGATAAGAGAGCCTCTTTCAGTTTAAGGAGGAAAGAATTTAATAGCTATAGTTAAAAATCAGCAACAAAAAAAAAAAAAACTGCGGATAACTTAAAGTGGTAAACCCTTACAGATACCCAGTGAATTGACTGGCCTCAGGTGATACTAAGTAATAAAACAAATCCTCCAACGTAAGTTGTACCTGTTTATCTGCAGCAAACCTCTTCTATACAGCAGTTCAAAGTGCAGATCTTATGCAGATTGTCTGAGCTTCCAGATTGCGGGCTGTGGGGAGCTCAAATTACACTCTGCAGATCTCAGAGAGAAGAGCTCTAAGAGCTTATTGGAGGGAAAGGACACCCCCCTCCCCTCCCTTCGCATGGCACACAGGAACAGAGTTGAAGCTGTCAATCACAGGCTGTGTGCTGGGGCTCCCTTCCCTTTCACCTTTTTACCTCATGGTGTCAGGAAAACATGTCAGAAGTAACTTATACAGAGAGCAGAGAAATGAGGCAGCAGACAGAAATAACACTTGGTGCTCTGGATTGAGACGAGGACACACTAGAGAGGGCTGTGTTTTGTTTATATTTCATGTCAGAAGTTTACATTTAAAGTACATCTAATAATTAAGTATATTTTATAAAGGGGGTACAGTGGGAAAGGACCAAAAATCAATGTTTAGTGAAATTTATATTATGAATACCATTTTATAAACTTTCATAAATTATATTAAAGCTGAAATCCAGGCAAACAGCTAAATATACAGAGCAAAAAAACATATATTGGGGCTGTTTTACCTGCCAGAAATGTGTGTTTCTGTCCATTCAGTCCCAGGATTTACGCAGCACACCTAATTTTTCTCTTCTGAAATTAAGTAATACTTGCAGGTTTCGTCTCTCCTCCATTCTGTTACCAGGCAGTCAGAGGAGAAGTAGCACACTGAGGATGTCACCTTATGTCACTCTGCTCTCTCCTTTTATCAGCAATGTAAGCACATGCAGTACAACTGATTGGCTCCTCGTGCTGCTTCTCCCTCTCTCATTCTGAGATTTGCTCTACAGGGACTGCAAGAAGCTGATTGCACTTCAAATTCATACACTTACACTGCTTACATTTAAAAGAAATACACGTAAAGTTGTTTTAAATCCCTACATATACTCAGTGAAAGTGCTTGCATCAAATCATACACAGAAATAAAACAAATCCTCCTACATACTGTACATTGTACCTGTTTATCTGTACCTGTTTATCTGCAGCCATCTCTTCTCTACAGCTGTTCAAAGTGCAGAATTTATACAGCTTGTCTGAGCTTTCAGAAAGTGGGAGCAGGAAGCTGAAGTTACACTCTGTGGATCATATTGAGGGGAGCTCTGAGAGCTGATTAGAGGGAAAAGAAACATCCCCCTTCACACAGCACACAGGAACAGAGCTGAGGCTATCAATCACAGGCTGAGTGCTAAAGCTCCCTCCCAGAGACCTCTTTACCCTGTGCAGTCAGGAAAACTTGTCAGAAGGGATTCAGGCTGATAACAGAGGAACAAGGCAGCAGGCAAAAATCACACTTAATGCTCTGGAATGAGACAAGTTCATACGAAGGATATGCTTTGTTCATATTTCAGGTCAGAGGATTACAACAACTTTAATAAACATCATGAATACAGAGCTGTATTGGTTTCAGTCTTTTATATCTGCCTTAAAGTGTTACTAAACCCAGATCCTGCATTCACTATATCTGGTCTCCAACAGTACACAGAACATAGAAATGTAATTATTTTAGTAACTATAAACTGATAAATACCTTTTCTCATCAGCAGTATATAGCAGTTCCTAGTGAAGCTTTTCATATATATATATAAAATATATAATGTAATATATATAATGTAATGTTTGGGGGTTCTAAATATTTTTCTAGCAAAAAATACTGACTTTTACTTGTAAACAACATGTGTCAGAAATAAGCTTGGTCCCTAAGTGGTTAAAGGAGGACTCTAAACAGCAGTGGCGGCTGGTGCTCCATGGGCCAGGGGGGGCAGCAGACGGACTTTTGGAGGGACCAGTGACATTACTACAGTAATCAGTGCTAAAAATATGCACTGTTACTGTGCTTACACTGGCAGGGAAGGGGTTAACACAGTGGGTGATCAAGGGGTTAAATGTAAGCCTAGGGGAGTGTTTCTAACAGTATGGGGAGGGGCTTTTTAAATGATCATAGAAACCTGTGATCCTATATAGAAGGATCACAGGTGTTCTGTGATCATTCCGGAGAGAACAATGGTCAGCTGTGTTTACAATAGCTGACCGTCCTTCTCTTTCAGCTGGGAGCGATCGCGGGGAGCCGGCGGCCCCGTGCATCGGAGTCCCCAATGCAGGCGCGCAACCAACGTAGGGCTACATCGGTTCACGCAGGATGGGCTGCCTGCCGCAGTATATCTTCGGCGGGCGGTCCGGAACAGGTTAAATGCTTAAATTCACTAATTGATGTTTCTGCTGAAAATAATAAAAATAAGTTATTAAAAAAAGTAATGTTTCTGTTGATGCCCTAAAGCTGATATCCAGGCTCTGGATTGTTCCCCCAATTCCTTATGTCATGAGGGCTGCATTAATGAGCTAATTACATATGCAACTACACTTTTTTAAGCGATATTGTTGACCCGCTTTAAACATGTCTAGTGATTTATGCCTTTTAAGTTTTTAGAAACCATTGTTTTTGAAGTGGAATAATTTCATCAGTTTGCTTATGGGAAACACTTTAAAGTAGAAACTGACCACAAACCACTAAAAGTCATGATGAAAAATCCTTTGGGTAGTACCTCAGCTAGGATACAGACACTGTTAATGCACTTACAGAAATGCCATGTCAAATGAAAACATGTTTCATTCAGAGAAATGCGTCTGGCTGCTGTTTGCTTAGAGCTTACTTAGAAAATACCTAACAGTGATCAGTAGAAACAAAAGCACAAGGCACATTTGGTTCACAAATCTTACACCAAAGGGGCAAACTAAGGAACCTTGAAAAGACATATATTAAAGCAATTTTAAAGGACAGCTATTGCAAGCCTAACATCATAGCTGTTAACTTGTACTTGCAATATTTGTTGTGCCATTAGCCAGGATACATTTCTCATTTATCATACATTATTCTGTTTTCATTTATTCTTTTTTTTTTTTTTTGTTTAAGTTGCATCATTTTGCTACAAGTTGCTGATTCACCTTCATCAAGACTGCCCATATTGATTCTGTGGGCACCCATGTGCTCAACCTGTTATTCAGATGTATGATATGCAGTATTGGCAAATCTGAATTTTTGTCTATCGCTTATAGTTATACTAAATGCAGATGTTATTTAAAGATTGTTGCATGTATTTCAAGATTTGTTCTTCTATAGGGCGACCATCACCAGGAGGTGGAAAAATACAGAGGCTCCAAACTTATCTGAAGTGGTAGCATCAGTGAATCTGACATATGAATATGAGAAATCACTGGCACTACGTTCTAACTCCATTACTAAACACAATAGACATTGGGATTCATGGATCACTTGGAATGACAATTGAAAGTTGAATGTATTTACTACATCTTATGACTTTTTATGACATGTTTTATGGTTGCGATGTGCCTTACTTTTCTGTTATATGTTGAACTGTTGAATGCATTTATTGTACCTGATATTTCAAAATTAATAAAAATTATTTTGGAAAAAGATTTGTTCTTCTATCATGCATTTTGGCATGCATTGTAACACAAAATTGTTATATTTATGTTTTTCCTCTTTATTGTAACTGCAATAAAAACCTAATGGAAGAACTGCAAGAAATGAATAGTTATTAACCCATGGGGGATTTTTTTTTATTACAGTATATTCAACTCTGCAAAAGAAGACTTTAGAGCCCCTTTCACACAGGCGGACCGTTCAGATCCACCTGTCCGTTTTTTTGGCGGATCTGAATGGTCCCCCCATGCATCCCTATGGGGCATCCGATGTCAGCGGAGACATGTCCGCTGACATCCGATCCGTCAAAACCCTATTTTTCATCCGTCCAGTGGATCGGATCGGATGAGAACGGACCGGCGGTCCATTCCCATCCAATTTCCCCCATAGAGATGCATGGGGAACTGACAGCTGTGTCTCCACACACAGTGCGGAGACACAGCTGTCATCCTCCTGCTCAGCGGGGGATCGGCGATTCAATCCCCCGCTGAGAAAAACGGAGAGTCCGTCCAACGGACTCAGTGTGTGAAAGAGCCCTAATACTTACCTCTCTTGTGATTGCAAATCAGAAGCTCACTCTGCTGAAGAGCTACATCTTCACATCCTACACTTCTGGGAGAGTCAGAAGCCTGCGTCACCTACTGCTCACTGTGGTTCCCCCCACCAGGCCCTATGTCACTACAGATCACAGTAGTGATGTAGAGGCTGGAGGAAAACAAACATATTGTTAGCTCTTTAACAGAGCAATGCTTGGACTTATCCTTCACTGTATAGGTAAGTATTAAGGCTAGGTTCACACTGCTGCAAAGGCAAAGTCATTGCCCTGAGACTTCCTTCTGACTTAATCCAACTTGCTTTTTAGAAGCCTATACAAGGGCTAAAATTGCACCCAAGTTGGAGCAAAGAAATGGAGGATTTTTTTCAAGTTCTGAGCAACTTGTGTAGCATCAGCTAAGATGGCTCTCATATGCAAACATTGAATTTGACATGTCATCTTCATGAGATGAACCTCACATTCAGATTCCATGTTGCACCAGTCTGAACCAAGCCTTGGGGTCTTTTTTTGTTGGGGGCTTCATTTCATTATGAATTAAATTTAAGCGACAAAGACATTTTAGGACATTGACCCTTTATCGTTTTTAACTTTTTTTTTTTTTTTTATATTAGTGGTTTCTGATTGGAACGGCTTAGTAAATCTAAATACAACTTGCCTAGTGCATCTTCTCACCCTTTTTTCAACAGCTTGTTAATTGACCTCATGTACAAATTCAATTTAAAGTAGGTTGAGGTAGCCCTGTGAAATTTTTTTTACCCGCGCATGAGTTGGGAAGATGGACAATATGAGAGCCTCATATGTATGCTTGCTCATCAGTGATTTCAATAGCTTTAAAGGACCCTTCCAAAAGCTGGAGAACTTCAAAGATTCATCAATGGAGGTTGATTTTTCCAACAAAACAAAGAAAAAAAATGTTTTGAATCTACAGTAATGTGCAAAAGTTGTATGCAGGTGTGAAGAAATGCCATAAAGTAAAAATTGTTTCAAAAATATATATTTTTTGAATACAAACGTTTTTATTGAGCTTTGTAAACAAGAAAAGCCAAAAAACAAAACCAAAGTATGGCATGTCAGAGCTGTGCCAGTACATATTATTCCAAATAAGTGTCACATATAGCACATATAGCACATGGTAAGGTAAATGGAATAAAAAAAAGTATACAGCATATCAAGTTATGTAAGGCAGCGATATCACATGCTTTATAACCAAGGACATAGTCAAGTGTTCGTAGAAGGCAAAGAATAATAGAACATATCAAAGTCCCGGTTGAAAAGAAGGGCATGGAGATCGTTGTCGCATTAAATGCGTCATAGTATATTAGTTTTTAGAGCCCGACTACAAAAATATATATTTTAATTGTTTATTTTTATCAATTTACAAAATGCAAAGAAAGAATAAAATCTAAATCAAATCAATATTTGGTGTGACTACCCTTTGGCTTCAAACCAAAATCAATTCGTACACTTGAACACTTTGTACACTTGCACAAAATAAGGGATTTTGATTAGAGTCAAGTGTATGATTAACAAAATAAAATATGCCAAACAGGTGCTAATGATTATCAATTTCATATCTAGATTTTAAACACAATCATTAACTGAAACAGCTGTGTAGGAGGTTTAAAGCAGGGTGAGGAGGAGCCAACCTCTGCTACTAAGGTGAGGTTGTGGAAGACAGCTTTATGTCACAGGTCATACACCATGGCAAGATTGAGCACAGTAACAAGACAGAAGGTAATTATGCTGCATCAGCAAGGTCTCTCCCAGGCAAAGAGTTCAAAGCAGACTGGGGTTTCAAGATGTGCTGCTCAATCTCTTTTGAAACAGCACAAAGAAACGGGCAATGTTGAGAACTGTAGACAAAGTGGTCGGGCCAAGGAAACCTAATGCAGCAGGTCAAAGACACATAATGGTTACTTCCCTTTGACACCAGAAGACGTCCAGCAGTGCCATCAGCACAGAACTGGCAGAAATCAGTGGAACCCAGGTACACCCACACACTGTCCAGAGAAGTCTGGCCAGAAGTGGTCTTCACATGAGAATTGTGGCCAAAAAGCCATAACAGAAACAAAGCTAAGAGACTTGACTATGCATGAAAACATAGGAACTGGGGTACAGAAAAATGGCAGCAGGTGCTCTAAACTGATGAGTCACAATTGAAAATATTTGGCTGTAACAGGAGGCAGTTTGTTCCCCAAAGGGCTGGAGAGTGGTACAATAATGTGTGTCTGCAGGCAACATTGAAGCATTGTGGAGGTTCCTTGTAAGTTTGGGGCTGCAGTTCTGAAAATTTAGTTGGAGATTTGGTCAGGATCAATGGTGTCCTCAATGCTGATAAATAACAAGACAGATACTTATCCATCAAGCTATACCATCAGGAAGGTGTGTGATTGGCCCCAGATTTATTATGCATCAGGACAACAACCCAAACAGACAACCAATGTCATTAAGAACTATTTTCAATGTAAAGAAGAACAAAGAGTCTTGGAAGTGATGGTTTGGCCCCCACAGAGCCCTGATCTCAACATAATCTAGTCTGTCTGGAATTACATGAAAAGACAGAAGGATTTGAGGCAGCCTACATCCACACAAGCTATGTGGTTAGTTCTTCAAGATGGTTGGAACAACCTACCTGCTGAGTTCCTGTCAGGAAGGCTCTGGAAGAGGATGAGTTAAACCCACAGGCTAATGCTGGCTCCACCCTTCTCATCAAGGAAGAGCACTATTTAATCTGGATCAGCACACAGGTTCAGTGCTGCTTTGTCTTCAGCCTTGGATACCTGTTAACCTGCATCTTGTTCCTAGTTCCAGACCCAGCTTGTCCTGACGATTCTCTGATCTCCACCTGCACCGACCTTGGCTTGTCCCGTGACCTCTCTCCCTGTCTGCCCCTACTGGCTCTTACGTTACCGATTGGCTCCTGACCTGGCTTGTCTTACTACGCTTCTGTCATCCCTGAATCCGTCCATCCTGCATAGGAAGCTCCTCCTGTTACCCAGGAACCCCTGCTTCCAGCACCTGCTGCCTGCTCAACACCCTGCTCATCGGACTTCTCTGGCAACCTTCACCAGTAGCCTTCGTCCGCTCCAAGCAAGTCTCCAGGCGCTCGTGCTACTCTACACTCAGGTGTCCCCTGTCTGCACTATCAGGGGTCCCGAGTCGGAGGCGCAAGGGAGGCCTTCCTCACAGTGTCAGGCTCACCTCCAGGTACGTGATAGTTCCTTTAGAAAATGTGTTCAAGTGTACCTAAAAGAATTGATGCTGTTTTGAAGGCAAAGGGTGGCCACACCAAACATTAATATGATTTGGATCTCTCTTCTGTTCATTTATTTTCATTTTGCTAAATGATACAAATAAACTATTAACACTTCTATTTCTGAAAGCATTCTTATTTTACAGCATTTTTTCACACCTGCCTAAAACGTTTGCACAGTAGTGTATCTATGAAGACTTCCTATAGTTAGGTCATATGAAGACACTTTGAGTGAGAGTAAATGTATCACTTTGACAATTTAGGGCAAAATGATGGGTTTGCTTGAAGCTCCATCTCCCTACAATGAAAATTACTTTGGCTTCATTCTCCCACCTCTCTTTACATCCATTGGTGCCCTAAGAAATACCTCCAAAGGGGCATGTGACCTTCTCTCATCTTTTCAGGATACAATGACAGTCATCATGATGGCAAGAGGAGCAGACCACAAGGTTACACAAGGTAAAGACCCATGGTTCCAATAGACAAATGGAGTGCCAGGGCAGCACAGAAAAGTAAAGAGAACATGACACACTCATTACCTTCAGTCCAAAAGTGCTCATAATGTTTTGATACTATCATTCATTTTAATAAGCCAATGTTTAATTAGAAAGACAGGTCAACAAATTTCGATCAATGTCAGTGGGGCTGTTGTGTGTGTTGTGATGAATGGCATCTTTTTCAATATAATTTTAATCAAATGCCAAACAAAAAAATCAATTGAATGAAAAATTTATAAAAATATAACTACAATTACAAAAACTACTAAACACTGATAAAGAGGCCACCACAGTTGTCACAGCCTGTTTCTTTACTGGTCATCATTATTTGTTTTATTTTTTTGTGATTATTACTGTTTTGTCTTTTGGAATAGGAGGTACAAAAATGATCTGCTCAAGATGTCAAAAAAAAGCTATGTATGCCACATTATTTGTTTATTATTATTATTATTATATATACAACCTATTGATCACACTAATTTACTGTGAGCAGAAGATGTAATAATAATGCAGATACATAAAAATTATTTCAATGTTAAAAGTGTTGATAGGACTGCTTTAAGGGGAAAAGACTTTAGTTAACAAATGTATATAGTATATACCTATTGACCACTTGACCCCAGCCCAATTCTGTCATTTTTCACATACATGTAAAAATTTGCAATATTTTGCTAGAAAAATACTTAGATCCACCAAACATTATGTATTTTTTAAGCTGAGGCCCTGGAGAATAAAATAGCGGGTGTTCCAATATTTAGTGAACACAAACACAATAGAATACACAGTTTTGGAAAAAAATAAAAAATGATATTACACTGAGTAAAAAAATATTGAACATGTCACGCTTAAAAATTGCATATGGCCATGGCATAGCAACAAACTACCGTACATTAAAGTTTCCTTTGGCGAACCCTTATGCATTCACATTTGCTTGTGAGCAGGGGGGTGGTAGCACTTCAATTTTTTTTTGTTACTTATATAATTTTAACTTTTTTTTTTTTTACTGTTCTTTAAAAGAAAAATTTGATACATTTTATTATTATCACAAGGGAGGAACAACATCCCTTGTGATAGCATAGGCCAACACAGGTCCTCTTTATGGACCCCATATCTCTCCTCTCTCCTCCAAAGCATTTGATCAATCAGAGATTGGTTTCATCAGATGCTGTACAAGCCAGTAACGGCTTGTAAATAAACAAACCAAAACCAAAAGTTCTGAAATTCTCATTGCTTCCTGTTTCTGACATCACAGAAGGGGGGGGGGGGGGGACTTCCATTCCTTTCATTCTTCTCCGTGCAGATACTGTTGGTCGGATCAGAGATCACTTTTATCTGATAGGGAATTGCCTCCTGTAAAAAACAGTACCGGGATCATGGTTGAAGCCTCAACCAAGATCCTGATATAACCACTTCAGTATGAGGCCATATATATAGAGTTTGTATGGTGGTATTAAGGTGGTTAAAGTGGTATAAAATCCAAAACCAAAAATGTAATATTTTACAGCTTACGATTCAATAGAACTGGTGGCTGCAGTGGTTTTCTTTTTTTAGGTTTTTTCCTCTGTTTTCAGCAGGTGATGTTGTCAGTAACAAACTTTCTGTATATGTAAAGCTGGATACACACTATACAATTTTCTTTAGATTTTTTCCTTTAGACTTACCAAAACCATATAATATGAGGTCAAACCTAAACACTTTAAATTTGTATGCAGTCAAGCAGGCCCTTGCACTACATAGTTGAAGGTAAATCTAAAGGAAATCTACCAACAAACGTTGTATACCGTGTATCCAGCTTTAGAATGCCCCCACTCTGGATAAAAGCGCAACAGACACTTCTGTACACAGGTGCATTATCAGTCTGAGGGGGAGGGGAGTGTTAGATGGACTAGCAGATTTAGATACACTAACAAATTATAGCTGAACTCCAGCTAACACTTTTTAATTTACAGCAAACCATTTTGTTCCTTTTAAAATAAAGGTTTCACATACATAAAAGATGGTCGTTCTAGGCAGCCCTGTCAGTGGTACAGTAAATGGTTTGTTTCTTCTCTTTAACTGCTACATCTACAAGACAGGTTTTTCTATTGAAAAATAACAGATTAACTGGCAGGATCACCAAGTGAAAATAAAAGAAGGACATTATAAAAAAAGAAAACCAATGCAGACACCACATCTAAGAAATGGTTAGCTGCAATATAATTAATGCTTGATTTTGCGGTTAGTACTGCTTTAAGTGTTAGTAATACAATACATTTAATTCATTCTGCAGACAAAGAAGACTTTCTAATGTTGGAAAAAAAAAATCAGATAGGGGTCATTCTGTTAACTCTTGGTGTCAGAACTCCAACAGAATTGTAATTTCCTTACTATTCTTAGTGCTATTACCACTATAATTTATCTTACTATAACACTGGAATATAGACTGTTAAAGGATAGCAGGAAGAACCCCCCCCCCCCCTGAAAAAAGGAAGTGCATCGAATCTATAGGTGAGTTTCAATGCAAATCATTTTTGGTAGGGTTCTGCAATAATGTTTTATAATATCCTTGCAAGGTGTGCTACTGACCAGGGGCAATTTTTTTTTTCTACTAAATCAAATCTATACTTTAACTATCATAAAGTAATATTGCAGCGCTGTAAGTGCAATCCAATAAAAAATATAGAAAATCCAATATATACTTTTCAAGTGCATGAAGTGTTAATAAGCGAATTAATCACACGAAGTGTGAAGTGTCCTTTATATATCAAATCCAATCCAAGTGCAGGTAAATGATAGTCTTAGGTGTCACCCATGGTGTCTTGCCTCCACTATATACAGCTGCAAGAAAAAGTATGTGAACCCTTTGGAATGATATGGATTTCTGCATAAATTGGTCATAAAATATGATCTGATCATCATTTAAGTCACAACAATAGGCAATCATAGTCTGCTTAAACTAATAACACACAAAGAATGAAATGTGGCCATGTTTTTATTGAACACACCATGTAAACATTCACAGTGCAGGTGGAAAAAGTATGTGAACCCCTAGACTAATGACATCTCCAAGAGCTAATTGGAGTGAGATGTCAGCCTACTGGAGTCCTATCAATGAGATGAGATTGGAGGTGTTGGTTACAGCTGCCCTGCCCTATAAAAAACACACTAGTTCTGGGTTTTCTTTTCACAAGAAGCATTGCCTGATGTGAATGATGCCTCGCACAAAAGAGCTCCCAGAAGACCTACAATTAAGAATTGTTGACTTGCATAAAGCTGGAAAGGGTTATAAAAGTATCTCCAAAAGCCTTGCTCTTCATCAGTCCATGGTAAGACAAATTGTCTATAAATGGAGAAAGTTCAGCACTGCTGCTACTCTCCCTAGGAGTGGCCGTCCTGTAAAGATGACTGCAAGAGCACAGCGTAGACTGCTCAATGAGGTGAAGAAGAATCCTAGAGTGTCAGCTAAAGACTTACAAAAGTCACTGGCAAATGCTAACATCCCTGTTAGCGAATCTAAAATATGTAAAACACGAAACAAGAATGAGTTTCATGGGAGGATACCACAGAGGAAGCCTCTGCTGTCCAAACAAAAAATTGCTGCACGTTTACAGTTTGCACAAGAGCACCTGGATCTTCCACAGCAGTACAGGCAAAATATTCTGTGGACAGATGAAATCAAAGTTGAGTTGTTTGGAAGAAACACACAACACTATGTGTGGCAAAAAAGAGGCACAGCACACCAACATAAGTTTTAAAAGTATGGGCCATTATCTACGAAAAATATCTTCAACAGCCCTATATTGTCCATGAAAACCTGAAATAAAAGCCCATTGGTGGCTATTATTTGCTTTTACCATTTGACCATCTTTTAATGTTTCCCTCAATGTCTCTACCCTCAGAACAATAACCATCAATAACCCTTTCAATCTCATGAACTGAATATCCTGTCTCAACAAAGTGCTCCTTCAATAACTGCGATTGTTCAATAAAATCACTGGCTTTAAAGCATAACTCCACTTTTGTTGAGAAAAAAACATTCCCCTCTGGGTGATCTCTGTACATTGCAAGGATTTTAACCACTTGCCGACCGCCGCACGACTATCTACGTGGGCGGTCAGCCCCTCACAGGCAAAGTGACGTAGGTCTACGTCGCTCGCCTGTGAGGGTTTAGGGAGCGAGCGCGCGCCACCGGAGGCGCGCTCCCGCTCCCGCGTGGTCACGGACCCCCCCGCGCGCGTGACCGGCGGACCCGATCGCCGCCGGCCACTCTGCGATCGGCGGGGGAGAGGGAGATAGTCAGGCAGCTTGTGTAAACAAGCTGCCTGTCATTCTCCTCTCTGTATGAGAGCTGATCACATGGATCTACTATGTAGATCCATTGATCACTCCTCATACAGTTGAAGCCACAGCCAATCACAGTTAGAATCACGCCCCTAGGGACACACACAGCCCCTCCCTCTCAAATAAAGTTAACCCCTTCACTACCAGTGCATTTTTACAGTAACAGTGCATATGTATAGCACTGATTACTGTAGAAATGTCACTGGTAACCCCAAAAGTGTCAAAAATGTCAGTCAAGGGTCCGATCTGTCCGCCGCAATGTCGCAGTACCGCAAAAAAAATCGCAGATCGCCGCCATTACGCGTTAAAAAAAAAAACAACAAAAATGACAAAAATCTTTCCCTTTGTTAGTAAACGCAATAACTTTTGCGCAAACCAATCAAAATACGCTTTTTGCGATTTTTTTTACCAAACATAGGTAGCATAAAACAAATTGGCCGAAAATATTAAAAAATTTTGATTTTTACATTTTTTTTGGGGGAATTTCATATAAAAAAAAGGGAAAAATATTGCTATTTTTGCAAAATTTACGCTCTTTTTTTGTTTATAGCGCGTGATCAAAAAATCGCACAGGTGATCAAATACCACCAAAAGAAAGCTCTGTTTGTGGGAAAAAAAGGACGCCAAATTCGTTTCGGTACAGCGTCGCACGACCGCGCAATTGTCCGTTAAAGTCACGCAGTGCCGAATCGCAAAATGCCCTCTGGTCGTTTAGCAGCCAAATCCTCCGGGGCTTAAGTGGTTAACAAACTTTGTAGCAGATTCCTAACTTTTGTTATTCTGAAGAAACCATTGTTTGTTCCTCTGTGCCTCTGTGCTGAGTGGGTCAAATGAGAGTGGTTTCATAATTAACTATTAGCTGTGGCAGCTGCAGGGCTCTAATGGCGAAAGCTGCTGGGCCGGCATCCCTTTAGACATGCTCCTATTGGGAGTATCTCACCAAAAATTAAAATTTTGTTGCAGGGGATGCCAGAAATCTCACTTGCATCTTAGGCAGATTTCTGAGAAACTTGGTGAGCTAATCACACAAGCAGGAAATTATATTTCTGGGGTGTGGTCAGTACACATTCTGTGTACAGAACAGCTCCAGGTAGCCATATTGCATTGCTTTTCCATAAAATTACAACAGCTGCAGATTGAAAAGGAAAGGTCATTTTTAATAACATTAAATTACAATATGATTTGTGTCGCAAATGTATACATCATATTGTTTTTTCTTTATTTGCAATTTTTTTCCCGACGGAAGTGGAGTTACCCTTTAAGCCTTACCCTTAAACATTGGCCCTTGGGTATATTTTGTAGCCATTGTGGGTGGTGACCATTGTTGATAGCTAGATAGCTATTTCTGTCTGTAGCCCTAAAAAGGTTTTCATGACCAGTCTATTTCCCTCTCTCCAAATAGTCAGATCCAAGTAATTGACTGACTCAGAACTCACTGTTGCTTCCAGACATATACTATTTGAATTATTATTATTAAACTCTGTTAAAAACTGCTGCAAAGAGTCTTTACTAGCCTTCCACCACTCCCAGAATCCCATTACTACACTAAAGCACAGTGTTACAGTAGCTGTAAAATCGCTAAGCCAGCCTACCTCATATTTCACAACATGTATTTTTAAAAGCTATCAACACATCTGCTTGCTTAGATAACACTTCTTGTTTTTCTACCTTATAATACAATGACATTTCGCAGGAAGAGACCTGTGTAAATTATTTTACATGTGACTCCAGTGGTAGTTATCACTGAATATATTTTAGGCTCTTTGTCTTTCCTCTGAAATTCCAAGCAACACATGCAAAATGTGTAAAGGAATGTTAGTCTGTTGCGTCTTTATTGGGAAAAAACAATTAATTTTATTTACTTGAGGTGAAAGGATTAACCAAATTAAAATTCTCACATAAGTAATTGGCTTACCATAAAGGAATGAATTTCTAAGAATTGTTAAAAACAGTCTTAATCATAAATGGCATTTAACTCTTCAAAGATTTCAAAACATATTAATATGTATTGTTTCATTCACAATTTATTGAGTAGCATATTGCAATAGATGGTTTTCAGTCTTCACAAATGAGGTCCTCAATTACCATTTAAGCTGTGTGCATGTACAGTAAGATCACTATGATTTAAGGAACCCAGAAGGGGATACAAATCCAGGCAGATAAACTAGAATGGTGAAATGAGAGGAATCACCTGAGGGGGATGGATAGGCTTTAACTTAGGGTAAAGGTTCTGCAAACAACTTCCTCAATGCCAATAATAGTGGGGTTAAAATTGAGCAGTAGGCAGTCCCAGAATATGACCCCTGGGATTGCTTTTATGATGACAACTGGCTGCTAGGGTATTCAAAGCTGATGACACATTATCAGGCAAGTTTAAAGTAAAAAAACAGATCAGGGTTCATGTTGAGGTATGTGGAGACTGTAGCAAATAGTACCCATATAACATAGCTGGAAATCACTTCTAAAATTGGGGAAACCAGAGCCTATGGGAAACTACGGACTAACACATTTTAAAATAGGCCACTTGAGAAAGGTGAAAATTGCTCTTAAAAATTCAATGGGAAATCACACCAACATCTGCTGTTGCATAAGCATGCTCCATCACCTCCTTGGAACTGAACGGGGCATCTAAAGGCATAAAGAGGCTGCTGGTACATGCTTATGGAAGCAGAAGTGGATCAGGAGTGTAGAACCCAGCAGGGGGAACCAAATAGCAGCGAGTTCCAGACAGAGCATCAGAGGCAGCCAGAGCAGAGAGGGAAACACCAGAAGGAAGAAACAACAGGGATCAATAAGCAACAAACTGCTTGACACCAAATCATATATAGGAATCAAATATAGGAATCCCTGACAGTTAAGATCCATATCTCTAAAAAGGGTAGAAGGTTACATTTACAAATTTACTTGACCAAGGAGCATTAGGAGGCATCTTTCCTGTCCTGGCCTATATATGGCGTTGAAGGCTCTTTAGGGTGGAACCTGGCCTGCAGATTCAGGAAGGTTGTGGTACCCCAGATTATGCATTGGAGGACCGTATCTTGAACATAAGAATTGCTCAGCACCAGAAGATGGATGAGCCCTGAAAAGAAGAGGGGTGTGTATTTGAGTGTTTGAGTTGAACCAGTAAAGGCAGAAAGTACAAAAATGAAAGCACAATCCCTGATGACGTCAGACGTTGTGCTGACGAAACGCGTCGGGTCCTAAGGTACGTCCCTACGTCACATCCGGTGAGTGGAACGCAAACCGGAAATCAGAAGCCGGAACCGCGTCTCCATTGCTTCAGCCGGTATTTGCAAACTGAAATGTAAGTGACTACTTT
Organism: Pelophylax lessonae; assembly: GCF_965119305.1. Lineage (NCBI taxonomy): Eukaryota > Metazoa > Chordata > Amphibia > Anura > Ranidae > Pelophylax > Pelophylax lessonae. The sequence continues at coordinate 156,425,226 of NC_138772.1, forward strand.
TTTTGAATAAAATATTATATTGAATACTACACTATGAGTCTCCCTACTACTCTTTCCATCTCTATGCTGATACCCTACCACTAACGAGTGTAAGAGTGGCGAATAGAGGAATCTCCAACACAGCCCCCACCGCGCTCTCTACTGAGGGACACAGCGGACCACCTCTAAGGATATCTCAAACCCTAGGACAACAACCCCTGATGTATAATCCTGAGTAGAGGGACCCCTGAGAGTGGACCCATAGAGACCACTTACCTACACGAGACCCCAAGGGGTCATCTGATAAGTGGGCAGTGTATAAGGTGGAGGATACTCACGCTCCAGATACCCACTAAAGTCACCTGTTTACAGAGCACGAATCTGCACTTTTTTGGAACTTACTTGAATATTATCACTGTTTGGAGCACTATCACTTTATTAGCATACACAGCTAGTGTTTGCTGTTTGCACAAGGACTGTTACTATTGCACTATTATAATATATATATTTTAGATATTTTAGATATTTTTCCAATTGTGCACAAATCAATTTATATATAATTAATTTTTATTGTGTTATTAATATTGATTTGCCTATTTGGTGGAATAAGACACTGAGTTCATTTATACACAAATATTTTATTTTATGAAAGGGGACTTTTTTGTCATTCACATATGAGTGTTGTTTTTTACTATATCCTTACAAAAATTAAAGCACCACAAACTTTTTAATGTCTAGAATCATTTTAATAGATATGAGTTACTTAGGAAAAGCCCCCTTCGTCAGGGCTTGATACTTTGGACTGGACATTATCTGAACAACGAGATCCTTGAAAATAAATGGTAACATAAGCATTAGCAGCTTGCTCTGATCAATGGTTCCAAGACCCTAGCAAGTGGTGACAGCTGACCAGGACATTGCCTATACTTTTTAGGTAAACTCCAGACTGATTCTACATACTTTATTGAAAAAAAGGGTCTAGTGCCCCACCATCTTGCCTTTGCTCTTTGGTATATTTTTTCTTTTGCCTAAAATTTTACATGGGTGTCTAAGTGCACAAAGACAAAAAAAGAGTATGGTTTCCATTCTTCCCAGATTAAAATAATTTTCCTGACACAAACATGGCAGCATACGTATGATAGAGTTCCACCCCTGTCTCCACCCATAGGGCCAGATTAAAGAGTATGTAAACCCAACATTCTATATTCCTGATATGTGCATGCTGTAATATGTACTTGTATGAAAAAGTGTCCAGTTTTCTTTGTATTGCTTCCATTGTATGAAATACCTGGTGGTGTTTTGGGTCATTGTCATGCTGGAATACCCATTCATGACCCATTTTCAGTGCCCTGGTGGAGGGAAGGAGGTTCTCATCCAATATTTGACGGTACATGGCACTGTCCATCATCCCTTTGATGCGGTGAAATCCTGTCCCCTTAGCAGAAAAACACCCTCAAAACATAATGTTTCCACTTCCATGTTTGACGGTGGGGATGGTGTTCTTGGGGTCATAGGCAGCACTCCACCTGCTCAAACACGGTGATTTGAGTTGATGCCAAAAAGCTTGACTTTGGTCTCATCTGACCACAACACTTTCACCCAGTTCTCCTCTGAATCATTCAGATGTTCATTAGCAAGCTTTAAACAGGCCTGTGCATGTGCTTCCTTGAGCAGGGGGATCTTGCGAGCAATGCAGGATTTCAGTCATTCATGGAGTATTGTGTTACCAATTGTTTTCTATGGTCCCAGCTGCCATGAGATCATTGACAACATTCTCCCGTGTAATTCTGGGCTAAATTCTCACCGTTCTCATGATCATTGAAACTCCACAAGGTGAAATTTTCAATGGAGCCCCAGACGGAGGGAGATTGACAGGTATTTTGTGTTTCTTCCATTTGCAAATAATCGCACCAACCCAAGCTGCCTGAGGATGATCTTTTTTTACAATAACATTTTTTTTTATTCATTTTTATTTTCATTAAACAAACAATTTCCAACAAAAACGTCATAGCATTTAACCATCCACCAACAATTTATGACGAAAAAATTACATATAACAACAATCTCAAAAGTGGCCAAGTTAGAACATATTGACATCTTAAGCTAAATACAATTTCCAGCTCATATCTAACTCATAAGAAAAATAACATATCTATTGAGCTATATTTAATATTCCGAAACAATATATAAAACAAAAACAAAACAAAAATTAATAATATTGCAAAATAATAACTGCAATTGAAAAATGAAAAATTAAAAATAAAATGATGACGATGGTCTTGTAGCCCATTCCAGCCTTGTGTAGGTCTAAAATCTTGTCCCTGACTTGGAAAGCTCTTTGGTCTTGGCCATGGTGGAGAGATTGGAATCTAATTGATTGATTGGTTGCTTCTGTGGACAGGTATCTTTTATATAGGTAACAAGCTGAGTACTTCCTTTAAGAGAGTGCTCCTAATCTAAGCTCATTACCTGTATAGAAGACACCTGGGAGCGAGAAATCTTGCTGATTGATAGGGGATCAAAAATGCCTTTTTCTGGATATTTTTGTTGTTATTCTGTCTCTCACTGTTAAAATAAACTTACTTTCAAAATTATAGACTGATCATTTCTTTGTCAATAGGCAAATATACAAAATCAGCAGGGGATCAAATACTTTTTACCCCTCACTGTACATCATAAGTACGCAAGTATTTTTTTTTTTTAATTTAAAAAGGCACGACATGCAGTGCAAATTAAATGCAAACAGCATATATTTTTTTTTTCATTACAAAAATGCAACAATGGAGTATGTCAATCATGACAATTACTCCAACTAGAAATTACCTCTTGAAGTGGCCACTGTAATACTTTGGGTTATATACACCACTGCAACAAGTTGAACTTGGATAGGAACATGACAAATAAATAAAAATATTTAAAAAAATATATATAGTCAAGTTTTCTTAAGTTTCCACAATATAAACATAGGCAGCACAGAATTGGGCCAAAAACACAGAACAATCTAGTAAAGAGCACTTTCAACAGCTCTAGTAGGCCATACATTTACAAAAATTACCTTACCCACTTTCCGTACACATAAAATGCTGTACATAGACTGTCTTAGCAATGCAGATATAAAGTCATCAGCTCCTAATTCGGTTTTACAAAAGGGGATATCGTACTTGTTCAACATGGTTTACAGGTTTTACATGTGTTACAGGCCTGCTTCTTCAGGAAGGTCAACACTTTATGAGTATCTATAAGTATACAATTGGATCAATAACCTATCTGCTATTTACAATTTAAGAATTGCAATGATGTATTATTATTTCCTTTATCATATACTACACAATATGTGCAACTGATGAAGAACATATGAAAAGGAAATGACTCCATGAGTGGACAGGCCCAGAAGACTCTGCCTCCAAGAGAAGATGAAAAGCATTTAGACTCTGCAACCAGTGAGGATGTATCCATGGACTCAAGTGGTCCGATAATGAAGTATTATTGATATATTATTAAATACTTATTAAAAAGAGCTCATCTAATGTGGCACCCTTCTAAACTAATATATTACCATATGTTCCATAATCCCATGTGGAAGGCCACTATCTTGAATAAATAGATAAGTAACCAACAATTTCTGGGGGCTACATATGCCTAAAATTAATTGCTGAGCCCATGTACAAACTAAACCCCTACTCCCCAAATTGTATAGATACGAAATGATCATAGGCTCAATATTTATGGTAAAACATCTCCTTCCGGATTAGAAATGCGTGCCATTAATTTGGAGTTATCGAACAGAACTCCTCAAATGAGCACCAAAATAATTCACAAATTACAATAAACTCGTTGGACATTTAAAGGCCTGTAAATATTAAGTCCTGCATAATTGGACTACATCACAAGGACCTAAATAGATATAGCACTAAAGACAGTGTAGTTGGACTGCTGAATTCTCTTTTATTGTGCTGCATTACAATTACCTAAACATCATGTCCCTAAGAAAGCATACATCTGAGGGTCTCCAAATCAAAAATGCAAACTCATGAATTTCAAAAACTTAAATTCTGCCATAAGTACGTCTTACCTTCATTACTTTCTATTGCTCCAGAGTCTAAAGATGGCCGTCATCCTCCCCTGTCCAACACTGAGGTGAGAATATGGTCTGTATAAGTCCCATATCTATATATAGGGGCAACTAGGCCCTCTCCTTTCTAGTCCGTTTGGCATCAAGTGCATAGCAGATGAGGGATGACGTCACTGCACATGTGTCCATAGTACCGGAGGAGCCATTATGTCATTATGCGGCAGCCATCTTAGGTATATTTGCCAAGGACATGATCACAATGGTCCAGGATTAAAACAGATAAATAAATGCAGGATGAGGAGGATCTAAATACTGTAATGCAAGGCCCAGCCACCCATGGAGTTATCCTTTCCACACTTCTGAAATAACATAACAGTAATTAATAACAATATGTCAATACATAAAAACAAAAATAGATTTAAACTTTAAAATGTCAGTAATACTTTATCTAATATACATATTTGACATATTCAAGAATACATCAATACATTACGTATAAAAAGTCCATGCTACAGAGAACCATTATGCAAGTATTACACAATAGGATAACATCAAGAAAATCACTCTAGAGAATGGCCCTAAAAAGGAAGGCCTTGTAAATCAAGGCATCATTGAACCCAGGTGACTTGATGGCTTCAAGCTGGTGAATCCACCACCCATCCCATCTCCCTTTGTAGAATGAGGCGATCCCAGTCACCACCACGTGTCAGGATGTATTCTTTCCAAAACATTGAAGTTTAAACATTTAAAATTTTTATTATGTGTCCAAGAACATAATAAGCCTTACTATTGGGGAAAAGATATCCCCAGCTTTAATGCCAGAGACATGGTCGTACGTTCTTTACCAGAAGCAATGTTTCATTTTGCCTGTTGGCCTACTCAAGATGGCCAGGGCCACAAATGCTATGGGGTGTTTTTGAAAGTGATTTCTAAGCAAAATAAAACATGGAGACATGGATGGATGGGGGGAATTTGCTTTGAATTTTAAGAATTGGAAAAATAGCATTTTTGTATAAAGGAACATTAACATTACCTAAGAAAAACAAAGCTGAATTTGAGATAGAAAAATACATTTCATGATAGTTCAAGGCAAACTAATTGCAAACAAGAGAATTTTCAAGCACATATGCCATTATAAGCAGAATTAACTGAAGTGGTTATGTTTTGTTTTTAAGATTACAATAGTTTAATTACATTTTCTTGATTCATTTTTTGAGGATCAGGTTTTATGGCCATCTTTTGCGAATATGTACCATCGAAATTTACATATGTTTTTACGCAGGATTACACCACATAATATCTAAACACAGGAAACCCTAAAGCATTGAATGGGGTGAAGATAATCATCATTCAATACTGATGCAAAGGGTTTGAATTTGCAAAACTGGAGAGTGTAAAATCTGGAGCAGCTATGCATGGTAGCCAATTAGCTTCTAACTTCATAATGTTAAAAAAAAAAACTGAAATGTGGTTGGTTTTTATGCAGAGTTTCTCCAGATTTTGCACTCTCCCGTTTTAGTAAATCAACCCCAAATAGTTCTTTGTTTACAATTACACATATACAAATAATTACGTATGATATTTAAAGTCAAATTGCAAATTGTTGCTTATCAGTATGAAGAAACAAAAGAAACTGCTATATCTATGGAATGTTGTGTTTTATTGTATTCAGGGTGACAATTATGTAGGCTCAGCTTCATACAACACAAAAAAACTGGTCATATGTTGCTCAAAGGCATGGACAGCCATGGAGACAATTTTGTCAGTGTAAATGAACCAATGTAACCACCTTAACAAATTTAAGCCAACATTTAGGCACAATATTCTGTAAATGAGATTATCTAAAGTTTCTACGAAGAAAAAAGCATTATCTGAGCAACTGTTGATACAATGTATGCTTCACGAACAACATAAAAAATGAAGGTGAATATGGTGTATATTGATGGTATAACTGGTTGTTTCACTATCTTTGACTATAATATTCCCTTCATCATAATAACTTTGGCATGCACAGATGGGAATGTATCCACATAAACCCACTCCTTTACCACACTGCTTGCTGTTTGTATTTCCACCGCAAACTGTCCATTAACATTGTACCCTGATGGGTGAGCAGAACTATTTGGTTAAATTTAAACTAAAGTGTAGGAATACAACTCCTGGTCATGGGTAAAGCAAAATATTAAATTGGATTTAGGGACTGTTATGTTCTTTTGATTAGGATTTTTTTTAAATTTATTATTTTTTTTTTTAATCAGAAAAAGAACTTTATTAGGAATGGCACAAGACAAGAAAACATTGTACAAGCAATACAAAAGTAGTATACACAATCAGTGAGGATTCCAAGATGCAATGTTAATCAGTGCAAAGTGTGCTTAGTAAAAGCATAGAAACATCATTGTCATTCCATGCACATCCCTAAAGAAAAACCAAAACAAAAAGGAAAGAGGGGAGGGGGGGGGGTAAACAAAAACAGGAAAAACAACTAAACACTCGTTGTCATTAACAGAGCAGCTGCCACAAAACATGTAAACATCTACATAAGCAAGCGATTAAGAACAAGTTAAGGAGGAGCCACCTCCGGGGAAGCCAGCCAGGGGCCCCAGATTTTCTCAAACTTAAGAGGAGCTTTCCTGTGATAATAAGTGTGTTTTTCACGTATCAGAATAGAGTTGACAGATTGGATCCATTGGGCACCCGCGGGAGGCCTGGAAGATATCCACAGATATGCAGCACAAACAAATGGGACAGTTTATGGCTAGCGGAGACAGAGACCAAGGGGCCAGCCTCAAGTATCTGCTCCCAGCGGTCCCCATCAATGGGGCCAAGATCCCCCTCCCACTTCGCCCAACAGGGAAGTAGGGAAGGGTCCTGCAAGGAGGACAACAATGTAACATATATTCTAAAGATTATACCCCGTTTCTCACTGTCCCTAAAAATGGACTCTAAGTACGGAGAGTCAATCAATCGCAGAGGGGTATGACGGCTCTGGCTCTGGAGTGCATGTGACAAGCGCATATATTGATAGCGACAATTACCCAATTGTGGGAAATCAACCTGAAATTGAGGCCAGGGCTTAATATTAGGGCCACACACCTGGGAAAAATATTTCACCCCAGCTCGGATCCACCCAGGGAAAGAACCCAACCTAGCGACCTCCCCATAGGAACGATTGTTCCACAGAAGGGTACGTGCAAAAAAGCCAGAGGGGCCAGATTCTGCTTCACCGCTTTCCATAGTTTAGCAAGAAGGTGGGAAGTAGGGCAGTGGAGGGGCAACTCAGGGAACCCCAGTTCCATCAAAGAGAAGGAGGTGTAGTCAGATGCAGACAGTGTGAGCAAGGCCCGGGAGGGATCCACACAAGAAGGGAGATCCCAACCCCATGAGGGGCCCAGATCATTTTGATTAAATTGACCCTACCCGTAAATGTAAGAGGGAGTTTACACCAGCTAGCACATTTAGTACGGAAACGGAGAAGGAGGGGTTTAAGATTCAGGGAGACATAATCTCTCGGGTCAGCTGAGACCACAACACCCAGATAGAGGAAGGTGGAGACCACTTGTAGCTGAGAGGCAGCAGGTGGCATAGTAGGCGGAAGGGGGTCTAAAGGGAGCAGAACCGATTTGTCCCAATTTATGGCAAAGCCAGAAAATGTGCCAAATCTCGTAATGAGTGACATGACTTCCTGCAGGGAGTCCCCAAGATCCCCCAGATACAGTAAGGCATCATCCGCGTAGAGGGAGATTTTATCCTCCCTGTCACCACGGCGAAACCCCACTATAGAGGGGGAATCTCTAATCATGATCGCAAGAGGTTCAATCGCCAGGGCGAACAGCAGTGGGGAGAGGGGACACCCCTGTGTAGTCCCCCAGTACAAAGAAAACGAATCAGAGAGGGAGCCATTAATTCTGATGCGAGCCCAGCATAAAGTAACTTAACCCAGGAAATAAACTCAGAACCTAAGCCAAAGCAAGCTAGTACCACCCAAAGATATTGCCACTCGACGCTGTCAAAAGCCTTGGCAGCGTCGAGGGAGAAGATAGCTCTGCCACCCGGATTATCAACTGGGATTTGAAGATTTAAAAACAGTCTACAGAAGTTCAAGGACGTCGACCTGGCAGGGATAAAGCCCGACTGGTCAACATGCACCAACTCAGAGACGACGGTCGCCAATCTATTAGCCAGAACTCTAGCCAACAGCTTGACGTCCGTATTAAGTAAGGATATGGGTCTATAAGAGTCTGGGTGTACCGGGTCCTTACCAGGCTTAGGGATAACCACCACTATCGCCTCACACATGGAGTCAGGTAATGTACCCACCCTGTGAGCCTCATTCAGGGTAGTCAGCAAAGCAGGAAGGAGGGTATCCCCATAGGACTTGTAAATCTCGGCAGGGAAACCGTCAGCTCCAGGTGACTTATTATTCGACATTTGAGAGGCCGCCAGAGACAATTCCTTGACAGTCAGGGGCCCACCTAGTGCCTGCCGCTGAGACCGCGAAATCCGAGGTATTTTACAATTGGCCAAGAAGTCCCCCAGGGCAGCCTCAGAGGGGCAGACCCTAGAGGAGTACAGATTCCTAAAAAAATCGGTGAATACCGAAGCGACTCGGATCGGGTCCTGAACCAGCTCACCATCAGGCGCCTGGACAACAGCAATATGGGAAACACCCTGCTGTGCCCTGGCAATGACAGCCAGCAAATGGCCAGTATTTTCCCCTTCATTAAAGTAACGCCGTTGGATGAAAAATTGTTTATTCTCTGCAGCATTAATAGAGACCTGCTGATAAAGAGCCTGGGCCTCCAGCCAACGCCGTTCATGAGCAGGAGTAGGGTCAGTCACAAACGCCAATTCCGCCTCCCTGGCCCTAGTGAGGATATGATTCTCCCAGTCCTTAGTCTTAGATTTAATGGCCGAAATTTGGGTAATGAGAATCCCTCTCAAACGTGCCTTCAGCGCATCCCACACCACCAGAGGCGTTGCCGAGTCCACATTTTGCAGAAGGAACTCTCGCAAGGCCGGAGAAACGGGGTCATCTGGAGGAAGAAGAGTGAGCCAAAAGGGGCTAACCTTCCATAACCGGGAGCCCGCGGGAGGCAGTCACCCCCAAATGTACTATGAGGGGTGAATGATCAGAGATATTTCTAGGAGCATATTGAACAGCGTGAATCATAGAGCAAGCCAGGGTATTACCCAAACAAAAGTCAATGCGAGAAAGACCCTTATAGGAGGTTGAGTAACAGGAGTAACAACGCACAGTAGGGTTCTTACTCCTCCACACATCCTGTAAGCCCAATTCCGACAAAAGGCGGGAAAAGGGGGTAGGGCCCGAGGCACTAGGGGAACCCGTGCCCGGGCGGTACCTATCCAGACCCCTATCCAGCACATTGTTAAAGTCTCCTAACACCACTACAGGCACATTCGAGTAGGGACTCATAAAGTGGGCCAAGGCATGAAGTACCTCTGGGGAGAAGGGCGGGGTACATATATATTGGCCAATACACATTGAAAATAATATAACTTACAAGAAAGAAAAATATATCTACCCTGGTCATCAATCTTAGAGGACAATAACTGGAAGGGAGCATTATCAGATAGTAATATACTAACTCCCCTAGAATACGCGGAGTGGGTGGAGTGAAAAAGAGTGGCGTAGCCGCGACGACGCAGCAGTGGGAGAGTCGAAGCCTGCAGGTGGGTCTCCTGCAAGCATACCACAGCAGGGGTATACCGTTTCAAAGTAGAGAACATCGCCACCCGTTTAACACTGTCACCCAGTCTGCGAACATTCCAGGAGACTAAAGTACAGCAATTAGCCATAGCATTGGTAGACATGTAAAGCAAAGGAGAAAGCAAGCACAAGGCAGTGGAAAGCAGCACAGCAAGTAGCTGAAGAAAGGGATAGGAAAAAGGGGAAAGCATGTGTCACAGCCCCCCAAGCATCCCAAACATAAGACCACATAGGCCCAGCTGATTTCAGAGACAGCATACATTCGGTAGTGAGAAACATAGTGGCATACTACTTGTCCAAAACGAGGGTCAAAGCAAGTGGCAGCAGCAAAAAGAACTCGAACCAAATGACGGCCAAGGGCTCACAACAGGTGAGGCAGGCAGCCAAAAAAGTACAGTACTGAGCGTATAAAAACACAGTAGAAAACTTAAGTAAAAAAAAAACGTAATAAGGGGGGGATCACACCCCGCAGCAAACGTCCACATAGGACAGGAAGGGGATCGGGGCCCCAACGTCTCAACAGAAAAAAGATCAGTTCTGTCTTGATCCGAAGGAACTTACAGGAACCACAGTCCCGAGCAAGGCAAAGAATCCAGTGGGATCCATCACTTGACACTCTCCGCCAAAAAACAGGGGTATATGCAGAAAATGTTCAATCAATTAAGTGCAGACAAACTTCCTCCTAACATGAAGAGACCAGTTGAACCTGGTATCAGGCCGGCACAGCACCAGATCTTTCCAAGGTGGGCTCCACTCTGTCCAGCCAACTAGAAGCAGCAACAGGGTTGTCAAAGAAGTGAGTTTCATGGTTAGCAACTACCCACAGGCGGGCCGGATACAACATGGCATAATTGACCGTGAACCTCCGCAAACGCTTTTTAACATCAGTGAACTTGGCTCTGCGCCTTTGTACATCTGCAGAAAAGTCCGGATTGAAAGAAATGCGGGCATTATCCATCTTCATGAGGTCGCCTTTAGTGCGGGCAAGGAACAGACAGGCATCCCTATCCTTATAGTTCAGAAGCTTGAACAAGAAGGGGCGCGGGGGTTCGCCTGGGCGAGGTGGTTTGGATGGAACTCTGTGGGCCCTTTCAATGGCAAACATATGAGAGAATGCATCCCTGCCAAAAGAGTTAAGCAGACAGTTTTCCATAAAAGTGACAGGATCTTTGCCTTCAGCCTTTTCGGGGATGCCCACTGCCCTAACATTGTTACGGCGAAGTCTATTCTCCATATCCTCCAAGCGGGAGGAATGGCCCGTAGTAAGAAGTTGTATATGATGTACATCCCTCTGCAATGGCGTCAGGTCATCCTCCACATGTCCCAATCTATCTTCAATGGCAGCCGTGCGGTACCGCAGCTTCTGCATATCTTGCAGCAACAGATTGACCTCCATCTTCACCCCCTTAAGCTCAGAAGTAAGATCATGAATAGCCTTATTGCTAGATGTAACTACCGTGAATATATCCCGCAGGGTGGGCTTGGGAGAATCATCCACTACTGCACCCCGGTCTGGCTCAGGCCCAGTAAGGGCAGCGGTACTCACAGCATCCCAGGAAGAAGCAGAGGCCGCATCCGCAGGCCAGGGGTCATCCAGCTCCGCAGGCAGGGTACCGGGATCGTCCGGAGCATGTGTAGGCTTAGCAGGGGTCTCTTTGGCAGAGGATTTGGCGAAGAGCTTCATCGCGGCCTCCCTGGGGGAGCGGGTCGGACGGGCGCCATCTTGGAGAGCGGGATCCGAAGGCCCCGGCGTGTCTTTACCCTTCCGAGACATCGCCTCAGCTTCGGCAACACACCGGCAGGTGGGTACTGGCGGCAGGAGATCGGGGAGGTAAGTGAGGAAGGCGGATGGCGTTGGATACTGCAGTAATCAGGATGAATGTCAGGATTGATGGCGGAGAGAGCGCTCGGCACGTCCGTCTACATCAGCTGCAAGCCACGCCCCCCCAAATTTATTATTTTTAGTTTATTTAGTTTTATATGGGATTAGAAAGTATAAACAACCAGAGCGTTGAGATGCCGCTGGGTTAGGGTCGCAGCCCTTAAATAAACGACAATAAGAAAAATTTAAGAAAGATTGGTGAACAATATCACTTAAAGAGGAAGTAAACCCTCCTCTGCAAGTTCTACCTATAGGTAAGCCTATGATATGGCTTACCTATAGGTAATGTAAATATCTCCTAAACATGTACCGTTTAGGAGATATTTACTTTACATGCAGCCAGTGACGTCACTGGTGCATGCGCTCTGAAGGAACGGCCGCTCGTGCCATTCCTTCAGAGCCCCGTGCCGTGACTGTCGGCTCCCGTGCGCGTGCGCGGGAGTGACGTCACCGCGGCTCCGGTCAATCAGATGGCCGGATGCCACAATCACGGAAGACGGGCAACTGGACATGTCGCCCGTCATAGAGGTAAGCAGGCGGCACAGCGGGGGCTCGTTCTAAGGTAAGTATTTCATAATGAGCTAGTATGCGATGCATACTAGCTCTTTATGTGTTTCTTTTTCAGGGTGAAGAAAAAAAAAATATATGTGGGTTTACAACCTCTTTAACAAGCTATACATAGCCTAAATACACTAGGTGAGAAATGAAGTGCAAACTTTTAGGAGGTTAGGAGACATGGATGGATTGTCTTGTCGAGGTTGCTACCAATGTAAGAACTGGTCTGACATGCCAGCTATAGTTACTGAAAACGGGAAACAAACCAATCTTGCACAGATTGCATTAATGATCCTAGCAAGCCCACAGTGGCATGCAAGATAAAATATAACCATGGCAAGATTAAACATGTTAGATTTCCCAAGAAATCACTGGGGACGTGTTTAAGAAATTTAGTTAATCCTTTGTTGTAACAGAAATACGTAAGTGAGCTTTCTGAGTTAGAGATGGTGGAGTTGATAAAGGTTTGCCACTTAGTGGCAAAGAGTTTTTCAGAAGTGTTGTGGAACAGTAGAATGTCCTACTTTTCCTGATACAGAAGGGTTTTTAGAAATAAAGATTGTCCATTTCTTTAATATGGCCCTGTGTGACACCAACAAGCATATCAAGATCTAATGTGTGTGAGAGGATATTCCTTTTACTGAACAATGGTGATGGGGCTACAGGCTTTTATGACCAAAAAGAAGTAATAAGGGGTCCTTGGGGACATGACATTGTGCTACCCTATATATGAAACGGATTACCTGGTCCCAAAAATCTGCAATGGGCCGACATAACCATAGCCAATGTGTGAGAGATGGTTTTGGTGAGCTGCATGGAGGACATAGAGCGGCCTGCTGATTAGTTTTAACAGACAGAAATGGAAGATAAGCTCTGTGTAAAAGTTTGAGGAGATACTTTCTCCAAACTTTGTTGGGGATCAGATGAGAGACTTTGTTATACCCACACAGCAAGAGGCCGGTAGATGTCTGAGATAGAGTACTTTTGAGTGTGAAAAAAGCGATCCAGCAGGGATAGCTGAATCCTCTTGACCCTGTCATGGCAGCAGGATTTTGCTTGCCAGCAATGAGTTGTGAGAAAATGTGAGTTGTGGAAAGAGCAAACTGGTTATGGAGATACCGAGAAGGCTGTGGGTTGCAGGAATCACAATCAAATAGTTGAGAAACCAATGTTAGAGAGGATTTTTACATCTAAGTTGAACAGTAAAATGGATGAATAAGACCCAATTTCTAAAGGATCTTTGCCTTTTTGGTTAACAGCTTGATATAAACCTGGTTCCCTGTTGCCAAATAGGGACCACCTTACTAGATCCCATTATAAACCTCTAAGAGGGTCATATGATGGGTGTCTTTAAAAAACGTATGGAACTCCCCAGAGAAACCATCAGGGCCAGGAGCTTTGTTGTTGATGTTCGATGTTGAAGTCAAATAGAGATAGGCTGAACGACCCCATTTGGTTCGCACCAGAACTTTCGTACCCCGCAGAACTTCGGAACTGAATAACAAACCTCATTGAAATTTATGGGACCCAAACTGTAAAAATCAAAAGTGCCCATTTTGAAGGCTTATATGCAAGTAATTGGGCACACAATGGTTATGGGTTCCGAGTACTGCCCTGGGCGACATGTATCAATGAAAAATGTTTGTAAAAAGCCTAATTTTTAAATGAGCAGTGATTTACTGATGCTTATTGTGGAACCATAAAAATGAGAAATTAAAATAAGAATTATAAATTCCTTTCAAAATAGTGCCCTGGGGGTCACCTTAGTCTGGTAAAGTGGCACATCTGTACTGTGTATGGAAGCTGCTGCAGCAATACATGCATTTATAAAGCCAAAAAAATTAAGTTTTCCCTGCAAGCTTTCTTTATTTTGTAAACAACGGCTTGGGGTTTCAGTCTGTATGATGAGGCAATAACGTAGCACACTGGGAACAAGATTAGAGATTTTTTGGATAAATTATAGTGTCTCTTCTGCAGACTTTAGATAGAAGTAACAGGTGCAGAAAATTTGGTTGTTGGGTGTCAGAGGTGTCTTCACACTGTAACCCTATGGAGGTACTCTTGATGAAAGCAAGAATTGCCTTGCCGTCAAAAATTGAAATGATATGCACCTGTCAGACAGGTGCAGAAAAATTGGTCTTTGGGTGTCGGTGGCACCTTCACACCGTAATCCTACAGAGGTAATCTTGATGAAAGCAATTACTGACCTTGCTGTCAAAAATTGAAATCATATGCACCTGTCAAAAAGGTGTGGAAAAGATGGTCTTTGGGTGTTAATTGTGCCCATGAAAACTACAAAAAAAAAAAAATTTCCAATGAAATCAACACCCATAAAGCTAGGCAGCCTAGAAGTCTTGCAGAGATTCTACATCCCAAAAAAAAACGTATTCAGCGACATCGGCATCAGAGGCTTCATAGCTGCTGGTAATCCAGGACTGATTCATTTTGATAAATGTCAGACAGTCCACGGAGTCTGTGGACAGATGCGTTCTAGTGTCAGTAAAAAAAAAAATCTCCAGCAGCACTAAATGCCCATTCGGAAAGAATGCTGGATGCAGGGCAGCCCAGCCGTTCAAATGCATACTGGGCAAACTTTGGCCAGTGGTCTATTCTCATGACCCAGTAACCCAGTGTATCATAAACGGGAAAGCTCTCCATCTCTGTTTTCGCTCCTAGATAATAATCCACCATATGATGCAGACTTTTTCCATTAAACTGTAACCTACCAGAGTCAGGAAAAGCTTTAGATAAACTGCTCTTTAGAGTGCCCTCTACAGATTTCATCTTCTGCACCCTCTGGGTAGATGGGATGAGTTCTGAAACTTTTCCCTTGTAACAGTGGTCAAGGAGGGTTACCAACCAATTCTGCTCGTTCTTCTTGATGCCACATATTCTTGGGTCCTTTCGCAGGCTTTGAAGAATGAGGGAGCTCATGCACTGCAAATTTGCGAAGGCATGAGAAGCAGAGTACTCGGGGTCACTGAGGATTACAGTATCTATAACTGACTGAGGATTAAAGTATCTGTAACTGCCTCCTCCGAGTCACGTACTACTCCCAAGGGTTCTGGGGATGGAAAACCATCTCTTAAGGTTTGACGTATGTCTTCCTCTGCTTCAATGCAGCCAAAACTGCCAGAATCCTCCTCCTCCCTCTTCTCTTCTGTGTTCTGTGGTGTAGGAAGAATGGTGTCTGCATAAAGCTGGCCTTGATAGAAAAGGAAGTCCTCCTCTTCCTCCCACTGCTCTGCCTCGAGTGCCTTGTTCATAATGCCACACAGAGTCTGCTTCGGCAAGAAGACAACAGGGATTGTGTCACTGATGCATGCATTGTCACGACTCACCATCCTTGTGGCCTCCTTAAAATGGTGACAGTGCATACATCCTTTATCAGCAGCCATTGGTGTGGGGAAAAAAAGCAGAGCCAGCCTGAGCCTGTTGTTGTGCCATACCCACACAGGTACTTGTTGACGGCCCTCTGCTTCATGTGCAGCCACTGTAGCATTGCCAAAGTCGAGTTCCACTTGGCGGGCATGTCACAAATCAGGTGGTTGACAAGCAGGTGGAATTCCCACAAAATTTTAGCCAACCGAGCACTGGTTGTGTATGACAGCCTGCAATGGCTACAGACTAACTTGCTTTAGCAGATCTTCCAACCCTGGGTACCTATTTAAGAAATTCTGAACCACCAAATTGATACAGCACATTCTGCAAATTCACAGATGGGGGCAGAATCCACCAGACATAAAGGCAGAAGTTGTAAAGCCAGCAGCT
The DNA here is from genome assembly GCF_965119305.1 of Pelophylax lessonae. Taxonomy (NCBI): domain Eukaryota; kingdom Metazoa; phylum Chordata; class Amphibia; order Anura; family Ranidae; genus Pelophylax; species Pelophylax lessonae. The sequence continues at coordinate 156,441,216 of NC_138772.1, forward strand.
TTAACAAGCTTGCATTTAGATGCTGGGCATGTGGGTGGCAGTGACTGTAGTTTTTTTGCTCACTGCAGCTTATAGGGCAGAGAAATTTGCTGGCTATAGTCTACAGCTGGTGGTGTGCTACTGGCAGATGTGCTGCAAGGACCTGGGACACCCTGCACTATACCATCAGTGGTGTGAGGTTAAATGCCTTGTCAAGCATGTGGTACCCAAATGGCTGGTGTTTTTGCCATGCTCGATAGAGACAAAGTTTGCAAATTGTAACAGAATCAGCTGCACATGTGCTAAAAAAAGCCCAGAAAGCTGAGCTATGGGAAGAGGGCCAGGAGATAACAGCTCCACAATGTGATGGAATGTGATGGAATAGGGTGGCTGCCCTCTATTCTTCCATGATGGCTGCCATTGGGGTTGTGCCTCACCCTCGCTTTGCTCCTCTGCTCTATCCAGCACCCAAGTCACGTCAGTGACCTTATCATCATCATCTCCTCCATCTCCATTGCAGGGGAGCATCACAGACCATCATAGGATTACTGTCAGATATCCTTTCAACTTTGATTTAGGGACCTATGGTCCTATTATCTAAACCAAGCGATCAAGGGAACTTCATGCCCCACTTTTCTTGGCTATCTCTTGATAGTTATGAGCTAGATATATTGAGGATATCTCCTGCATTTGTTTAGGATATTTGTTGATTCATCTTCCTTCTTGGCATGCACCATAAGAATCTATAGTCGGATCCTGAAGAAGCTCATTACCTGAGCGAAACACGTCAATCCATCTAATCATATATGATGTATTCCTAAAGTTAACACTTATGATATGTCATACATAAGTGATTGTTTTTAATCTTGCACTTCTTTTGTATATTGTCAAATAAAATTTGTTTATATTTTTATAGATCTTGTTTGCTGATATAATTTGTCTTGGGCACACTTCTTAAAATCCCCTTCTTTTCTCGTCTGTGTTGTCAGACTTGATACATTTACAAACATATAGCGCTAAATGGCACGTAACGCACTGAAATATACTGCGTTCAATGTATAATAATGCACAGAAATATATTTCGTTAAACATGCACTAACACACTGAACTATACTGCAGTAAACCTGCCCTGACAAAATAAACTGACACTAATTTAAAAATGACTGGTCACTACACTCACACTGACTGAACTATCACTATATTCACACTAAACTGATATTCTACACTGACAATAGAATCAGAATAGCACACTATAGCACATTAATTCTCTAGTAGCACTGAACAAAGCCCTATTAGATCTCTCTATGCCAATATCACACTAAAAATGGCCATTATTGAAAGAATACTTTTATAGTGTGGGGCAGGACTAAGAGCAATGAGCCATGATTGGATAGAGTCATCATTACTTTCTCCAATCATGGCTCTGACAGTGCTCTGGGCCCTGATTGGGCAAAGAGTTCATTGCTTCAGCCAGTCAGGGCTTCCAATGCACTGTGTGGCAGCGCAGTGCATTGTGATCATTCAGTGGGCGGGACAAACGGTCGAATGCCCTGATAATTTGGGTGTTCGTCGAACAGGCGAACAGCCAATGTTCGGCCTAAACTCATGCTCGGGCTGAACCGTTCGCTCGTCCCTAATGTTGGATCACTGTTAGTACTAGGGGACATAGGAGCATTCAAAGACTCTAGTTGGGAAGATGTAACACTAGGTAGTTAAAACCTGTCCAAGAAGGCTTGAGCACAGGATTGCAGTGTATGATGTAGTGCTGTACTGCCTCTCATGAAGTGCAATGTGACTAAAATAAATAATAATATGTGTGTGCCCTCTTGTTAGTGCAAATACACGATTTAAATATATTTGTAAAATACTTCATCATACAATTGCCATGATACCGCTTGCAAGCTTATAATACACATTGTAAAATGAATATAATTGTGATAATATACTGGGTGCTGTATAAATATACAATAAAGTTCTTAGTATCCATTCATCAGTGAAAAAAACAGTGATATTTGGGTAACCTGTGAAGCCAAATGACATCTCCATATATATCCATAGGAAATAGATAGTGTTTAAAATATACCATAAAGTGCTTAGTGTCCTTACATTAATATAATAACAAAATGTTCTGATTAGCATATGAAAACGAGTGATATCTTCACACATATCCGTATCACCAATGGATGTGATTCAATAACAATAGATGAGAATAAATATTTCCAAAAACATTTTTTGTGCAAACTGTAAGGTAAAACGTCCATTAAAGCATGCAAAAGGTGAATCCTTCACTTCTAGGTATGTAAAAGAAAGTGATTAGCGATCTTCAGTGCAGTGCCACCAAACCAGTGTGACTAGCCTCTCACCTGTCACTTTCTTGTAAACAGCCTTTTGGATAAATCTGTATCTCCAGGGGGGTCCTGTGTGTATGGAATCCATGCGGTGTGTCTCGTTTCCACTACTTCTTTTGATCCATCTAACTGACTCTTACAGGTAGGGTACAGAAAAGCCTCTCATGGTGTAATAAGAAATAATTTTATTTAGCAAAAATAATATACAGACTCACATTTAGGACTGCAAACAACGGCGCTGTGTATCGGTGTAGACCTCACTTCCGGGTACGCTCCATCACGTGCGTCATGACTTCTTCCAGGGATGACGGAGGGCTTACTACATACTACACTTTCTTCTACATACCTAGAAGTGAAGGATTCACCTTTTGCACGCTTTACTGGAAGTTTTACCTTACAGATTGCACAAAAAAATTTTGGGGAAATATTTATTCTCACCTATTGTTATTGAATCACACCCATTGGTGATACGGATATATGTGAAGATATCACTAGTTTTCATATGCTAATCGGGACATTTTGTTATTATATTAATGTAAGGACACTAAGCACTTTATGTTATATTTTATACACTATCTATTTTCTACGGATATATGTGGAGATATCATTTGGCTTCACAGGTTACCCAAAATACCACTGTTTTTTTCACTGATGAATGGATACTTAGCACTGTATTGTATATTTATACAGCACCCAGTATATTATCACAATTTTATTCATTTTACAGTGTGTATTATAAGCTTGCAAGCAGTATCATGGCAATTGTATGATGAACTATTTTACAAATATATTTAAATAGTGTATTTGCACTGACAAGAAGGTACACACATATTATTTATTTTAGTCACATTGCACTTTATGAGAGGCAGCACAGCACTACATCATACACTGCAACTCTTTGAAGGCTAAGGATAAACTTTTAAGTGTCAGCAGCAGCCCCACTATTCACTCATGATACTCTTTGATATTCATGATAGTGCGGGAGCCTTTTCTGTATTCTATTGGGCACAGGATTGATCAACTGGATCATGGGCACAGAGTGAGGCATAAATATGCTGCATAATTTTGTTAATTTCTTTGGGAGAGAATCGTATGGTTCCCTTATGATCACATAGAGAGGCAATGCAAGTCTGTTGGCGAGGGCCTTTGCTTAATCTCAATAACAGTTTTCCCAAATTCCCACTTTGTCACCAAATGTATGTAGGATGAGATCTGCATAGGAACATTTAACCAGCTCCAGCTCTTCTGCCTAATGATTGAGTTAGCAGTTGGCTTTGTTCAACCTTAATCTATGTTCAGGGGTGTTGTCGGACTGGAGATCATGCTACGCTTTTTTGAGATGGGTGCTAGCTTCTCGATAACTTGACAAAGTATGTTTCCTAAAGAACCCAGTGTAAAAAATAATTTGTCCTCTGAGGAATGCCTTGCCCACTTCCCAATAGAGGTTGGGGTTAACTTTATGTAATATGTGATTTGTAATCAGACAAGGCCTCCTTAAAGGGCATGGCAAAAGTCTTCATTATTAGCGAGAAAGGAGAATCACTGTAATGGAACTATGATTCAAGATTGCTATTGTGAATAGCAGCCTTCCTAATGATCAGTAAAACTGAGGTAGAACAAAATAATCAATGTAGCCTAGTAAATCTATTATGGGGGGGGGGGGGGGTTCTCTATCTGCTGGGTGCAGAAACACCCAGATTTCTACTATGTTTAGGGAGTCCATGGTGGCTTCAAGGACAGTCTGTTGGTTATCAAAAGATTGCACAGGAGCTTTTTTAGGATGGAATCTGTTCTCAAGGGAGTGCATGACCACATTAAAATCATTGCCTTCTATATAGGAAAGGAAGGGAAGATGCAAAAGTTGCGTAGTCAAGGTGAAATAGGAGTTTTTGCTAGGGGAATTCAGGGTGTAGACACTAGAAAGTTTGAGTTCTCAGGCTGATAGCAGATGGACAGTGACAAAACAGTCCCGCTCATCTGTGTCTTTAGACTTGATCTGACAAAGGAGATTTTTGTGAAGTAAGATCATGACACCTACTGTACATACCCACCAACTTCTTCTGATCCTACAATTTAGCCCACCCAAAGTTTTTGATGCAGGTAAAGTCTGAAGACTGGAGATGTGTTTTCTGTAATAAGGCTATGGGGTTTATTTATTAAAGCTGAAGAGTGCAAAACCTGGCTCACTTCTGCATTGAAACCAATCAGCCTGGTTTTGCACTCTCCAGCTTTAGTAAACCTCTATGTCTGCTCGTAAACGTTTGACGTGTCTAGGGACTTTCATATGCTTGATTGGGGAACAAAGGCCCTTCACATTCCAAGAAATAATTCTCATGTAAATGCAGTGTAAGCGTGTAGTGTATGCAGGTGATAGTGAGGGAAAATGGACAGGCTCCTGGGTGGAAAGAGTGCCCTCCTGAGAAACTGACTTATGGGTGTTAGGGGATCATGAAGGAGCTGACTAGTCAAGAAACCAGAGCACATAAAAAAAAAGATAACAGAACACATGGAACAAAACTAGTAGAAAAGAGAAAACAATAAAAATAAACTGCGACTTTTGTGCTTTGCTTTTTTCCACATGGAATCACAAGGGAGAAGCAGCCCCCAAGAACCACCATAAACATGTTATAAATGGGAGCTGACTTAAGTACAGTGCTCAGCATAAATGAGTACACCCCAACATATTTGTCAGAAAACCTAGATGGAACTGCAACCATCTCACAGAGATGTCCAGGCCATCCATGGAAGTTAACACCTTGACAGGAGCATCTTCTGATGAGAAGGGTTGAAGAAAATTGCCATGCAATTTCAATTCAGTTAGCTAAAGAAGTAGAAATCCAAACTGGTGTGATTGTTCACCCGTGACACAATATGGCGTACACTGCAGAGGAATGGCACGCATGGGTGTCATCCACGAAGGGAGCCTCTCCTAAAGCCTGTGCACAAAAAACCCACCTAGAATTAACACCCACTTGAAGAGATATATTTATCACCTCCTAAATTACTGAACAGTTTGATCCCAGGTTTCCCTGTTGGTTTGCGCTTTCTCTTTCCCTCTACCTGCACCCCTCTAGTTGTGGGGTTTTTCTCCTATAGCCCAGATGCCACAGCATTTATCACATATTCAATATAATGCATTTGTGTACCTCTGAACTCTGAAGCCCTGTGCACAGAGTAACCCCTCTGCTGTTCTCTTATTAAATGAAGCATTGTTGCTTAAAACACGTGGATGATGTTAAGTGTATGTTTCTAAATAGTATTGTAAATGTATTTGTAAATCCTCTCAAATCACAAATTATCACATTGAATTCGACAGGTATGCATTCTTTCAGCATTGACTCAGTAGCTCTCTGGATTGCGACGCCGTACCCAAACGAAATTTACGTCCTTTTTTCCCGCAAACAGAGCTTTCTTTTGGTGGTATTTGATCACCTGTGAGAATTTTACTTTTTGCGCTATAAACAAAAAAAGAGCGTAAATTTTGAAAAAATAACAATATTTTTCACATTTTTTTATATGAAATTCCCCCCCAAAAAATGTAAAAATCTAAATTTTTTCAAATTTTTGGCCAATTTGTTTTCTGCTGCCTATGTTTGGTAAAAAAAATCACAATAAGCGTATTTTGATTGGTTTGCGCAAAAGTTATTGCGTTCACTAACTAAGGAAAAGATTTCTGTCATTTTTGGTGTTTTTTTTTTAACGAGTAATGGCGATTGCCGCCGCTCCTCCCCTGGCCTGACTCCCGCTGTGACTGAATACAGCGGGAGCGAGCCTCTGGCGGCGCGCAAGCGCCGCCCACAAGGGGAGGAGTCCAGCGACGTAGGTCTACGTCGCTGGACGGGAATGAGCCACTGTGCCACAGTAGAGGCACAGTGAGCGGGGGTAAAGTGCTTAAGTTTAGAGTTGAGCGGACACCTGGAAGTCCGTGTTCGGAGGGTTCGGCCGAACTTGAACAAAAAGTCCGGGTCCGTGTCCCGGACTTTTTCCAAACTTTACCCGGACACCGAACCCCATTGAAGTCAATGGGGACCCGAACTTTCAGGCACTAAAATGGCTCTAAAACACCAATGGAAAGGGCTAGAGTGCTGCAAATGGCAGCAAAATGTAGTTAAGAGCATGCCAAGTGCTCTGCAAACAAATGTGGATAGGGAAATAACTTAAAACAACAACAAAAAAACAGAAAACAGAAAAATAAAACAATTTTCTTCATCTGTGAAGGACGAGACCCATATGGAGTAGGAGGGAGGTTGAGGTGGCGGTGGATGTGGCGGTGTAGGTAGAAGCGGCGGTGGAGGGGGACGAGGTAGCCAACACTGCTTTTTTTCAGTCATTTTAAATTAGGGTACACCCCAAAATAGTGAGAAAGATCAAAAATATAACAATGGGTGGGTAAGGTCGGTATCCATCTCTATTCTGCACAAGGTACGGAAAAGTCCTGTGGGATCCATGCCTGGTTCATTTTAATGAACGTGAGCTTGTCCACATTGTCTCTGGACAGGCGGCTGTGCTTGTCTGTGATAACGCCCCCAGCCGTGCTAAATACACGTTCAGATAATACACTGGCTGCAGGGCACACCAGCACCTCCAAGGCGTAAAGGGCAAGCTCAGGCCATGTGCCCAATTTGGAGACCTAGAAGTTGAAGGGTTCTTCTGAGGTGCTGGCGGTGCCCTGGCTGCGTTGGCGACCTCTTCCTCCTCCTCCTCCTCCTCTGCCTTGGCCTTGTGCTTCCACTGTGGCCCTGCTGTCAGGTGGGAACGCCAGCAGCATCGCGTCTACCAGCGTGCGCTTGTACTCGCGCATCTTGCGATCACGCTCCAGTGAGTGAATTAAGGACGGTACGTTGTCCTTGTAACGGGGATCCAGCAGCGTGGCCACCCAGTAATCAGCACAAGTTAGAATGTGGGCAACTCGGCGGTCGTGGTGGAGACACTGCAGTATGTAATCGCTCATGTGTGCCAGGCTGCCCAGAGGAAACGAAAGGCTGTCCTCTGTGGGAGGTGTATCGTCTGTGTCTTCTGTATCCCCCCCAGCCACGCACCAGTGATGGCCATGAGCTGGCCTGGGTGCCACACTGCTGTGAACATGGTTCCATCTCCTCCTCCATCTCCTCCTCCTCATCCTCCAGAACTGTGCCCCTGCTGGACAATTGTGTACCTGGCGTTTTTGGGTGCAGGAACCCACCCTCGGAGCCACTTGTGAATGACTGCCCTAAAAGCCATGGAAATGATCCCTCTTCCTCCTCCTCCTCCCCCTGTGCCACATCCTCTTCCATCATCGCCCGATGCGTTTTTTCAAGGAGGCATAGAAGTGGGATAGTTAAGCTGACAATGGAGTCATCGGCACTGGCCATGTTGGTGGAGTACTCAACAAAGCACACAGGTCTCGCATGGAGGCCCAGTTATTGGTGGTGAAGTGGTGCTGTTCCGCAGAGCAACTCACGCGTGCGTGCTACAGCTGAAACTCTACTATGGCCTGCTGCTGCTTGCACAGTCTTTCCAGCATGTGCAAGGTGGAGTTCCACCTTGTGGGCACATCACATATGAGGCGGTGAGCGGGAAGGCCGAAGTTACGCTGCAGCGCTGACAGGCGAGCAGTAGCAGGGTGAGAACGCCGAAAGTGCGCACAGACGGCCTGCACTTTCTGCAGCAGATCTGACATATCGGGGTAATTTCTAAGGAACCTCTGCACCACCAAATTCAGCACATGCGCCAGGCAAGGGATGTGCGTCAAACCGGCTAGGCCCAGAACTGCTATGAGATTTCGCCCGTTATCGCACACCACCATGCCGGGCTTGAGGCTCGCTGGCACCAACAACTCATCGGTCTGCTGTTCCATGCTCCTCCACAACTCATGCGCGGTGTGGGATTTTTCCCCCAAAAATGCAAGTTTTAAAACTGCCTGCTGTCGTTTACCCCTGGCTTTGCTAAATTTGGTGGTGAAGGTGTTACGCTGACCGGATGAGGAGGCGGTAGAGGATGAGGAAGCGGAGTAGGAGGAGTTAGGAACAGGATGAAAACTGAAGCGCCCTGCAATCCTCGGTGGTGGAAGGAGATGCGCCAAACAAATTTAAAAGGTGTATCTCACACATACCGATACAGACTATTCCGCCATTTAATTTTTTTTACCCCAAAAGGGTGTAGATTGAATAGCGGAATGGAAACTATGATATAAAAAGGTGTATCTCAGACGTACAAACACAGACTATGCCGCAATTTAATTTTTTTTACCCCAAAAGGGTGCATATTGAATAGCGGAATAGAAAAAATTAAAAAAAAGGGTGTATCTCACACGTACAAACACAGACTAGGCCCCAATTACAATTTTTTGAACCTAAAGGGAGGATGAGGAGTAGGAGGAGTTCGGAACAGGAGGCAAACTGAAGCGCCCTGCAATCCTTGGTGGTGGAAGATGCACCAAACAAATTTAAAAGGTGTATCTCACACGTACCGATACAGACTATGCCGCAATTTAATTTTTTTAACCCCAAAAGGGTGTATATTGAATAGCGGAATAGAAAAAATTATATAAAAAGGTGTATCTCACACGTACCGATACAGACTATGCCGCAATTTAATTCTTTTTACCCCAAAAGGGTGTATATTGAATAGCGGAATAGAAAAAAATACATAAAACGGTGTATCTCACACGTACAAACCCAGACTAGGCCCCGATTACAATTTTTTGTACCCTACAGGCAGGATGAGGAGTAGGAGGAGTTCGGAACAGGAGGCAAACTGAAGCACCCTGCAATCCTCGGCGGTGGAAGATGCGCCCCAAAAATTTGGAAGGTGTATCTCACACGTAACGATACAGACTATGCCGCAATTTCATTATTTTTACCCCAAAGGGTGTAGATTGAACAGCGGAATAGAAAATATGATATAAAATGGTGTATCTCACACGTACAAACCCAGACTAGGCCCCGATTACAATTTTTTGTACCCTAAAGGCAGGATGAGGAGTAGGAGGAGTTCGGAACAGGAGGCAAACTGAAGCACCCTGCAATCCTCGGCGGTGGAAGATGCGCCCCAAAAATTTGGAAGGTGTATCTCACACGTAACGATACAGACTATGCCGCAATTTCATTTTTTTTACCCCAAAAGGGTGTAGATTGAATAGCGGAATAGAAAATATGATATAAAATTGGTGATTTTTCAATAGCACATGTGAACACAGCAGTGTCTTATGTTTTATGTCACGGTCAGCTCAGCAGCAGGCTATGAAGGGAAAAAAAATAATTCCCCTTTAACTTTGTAATTTTTAAATAGCAGATTAGTACAGACTATGCCACAATTTAACTTTTTTTTAACCCAAAAGGGTGTATATTGAATAGTGGAATAGAAAAAAGTATATAAAATTGAAAATCACTCAATAGCACATGTGAACACAGCAGTGTCTTATGTCACGGTCAGCTCAGCAGCAAGCTATGAAGGGAAAAAAAATTCCCCTTTAACTTTGTAATTTTTAAATAACAGATTAGAACAGCAATCTGTAGTAAAATATAGCTGAACGCTGCACACAACAGACTGATAAAAATATGTTTTTTTCTCCCTCCTCCTCCTCCTCCTCCTCAGTGGGCTCAGGTGAGGGCAAAAAGATTGTTCACTGCACCACCCCCCACACTGCAAAATCGATGTAGATCGCTAACGGACGATTGTTCTGTCCCTGCCTAATCTCTCCAGCCTGTCCCTAAAATGCTCAAATAACTTTCCCTGCCTACACTCCGACCTGTCCCTGCATTCTTTTCGGGCACAATTTTTCACTGTCTGTCCCTAATCAGCAGCCAGCACGTATGATGTGTGCTCTCTGCCTACACTACAGCAGAATGACGCATTGCGCTGTGTCTCTCGAACTTATAAAGACATGGGTCACATGCTTCAGATGGCCAATCACAGCTACTAATACATTAGTAGGCATGGCTGGGATGGCTTAAGGCACACCAGTTAAACGTTTGTTGATTGGCTGTTGAAAGCCCGCCAATAAAAGCGCGCCATTACATACAAAACAGGAAATAAAATTACCGAACACGGATTTTAAACCCGAACATACAGTAAAGTTTTTCGGGTCCGTGTCCGGGTAGCAAAAATCCAATTATCCGGTACGAACCCGAATAATACAGTCCGTGTTCGCTCAACACTAGTTAAGTTCTAAAAAGGGGAGTATCCACTTAGAGACATTAACCCAACATATATTATTTTTACTGGCCTGGAAGCTAATTTTCTTCTCTCCCTTTAGCTCAGTCCTCCCCCACTATGGCTACCTCAATTGGTGCTGGAAACCAAACAAATAAATCAAAAGAGTTCTCAGCAAAAAAAATCTCTATTTTTTTTTTTACTTTGTGGTTATATATATATGTATATCCTATTTTTTCAAAATAATCTGCTCTTTCGACTGGTGCAAAAGGAAGCATTACTTTTCAACTTTGTGGTTATATATATCCTATTTTTTCAAAATAATCTGCTCTTTTGACTGGTGCAAACAGAAGCATTACTTTGCATGTTCCTCAACAAAATTTCAAAATTTGCCTTGCTGCATAGAAAATACAATTTTGTATGCTAACAGTACTGAATCATGGGGTAATACAATGACAACAAGTGGGTAAAAACACTTCAAACTCAAATTGCAAAAAAAAAAAAATGTAAATAGTTTATTTTAGTATGCTAAAATTAGGTAATTGCTGCATGCCCTTCAATTGAAAAAAATCACAATTGCAGCAAGAGCTTTCTATCAATCATTGTTTATAGATTTTTTTATGGCAGCCATGTTTCAGGAGATCTTTATAGTATAATCTGCACATTATTCGGTTTTTCTTTTTTGATTTCATCCTATTAAATATTTTACCATATGTTTATGGTAATGTTTAATTCATGCTCAATTTCATTCTGTGTGACCATTTGGCAGTGCATACAAATTAAGATGTAAATCATGTTTAGAGCAAGGGTTTCAGAGACATAAACAAAAAAAATCATTTGTTTACAAACTGCAAAATATTCAGCTTGTCATGGCAATATTGTGCATGTCAAATATAAGCAGGGTTTGAAATGACCTTTCTCATTGACAGCAGCACAATGACCTTTATAAGCAGCACACATAGAAAGCTCACTGCTGTGTCAGAGGCTGTTAACATTTGGAAGCTGGCAAAAGAGGCCTGGCTATGTGAAGTAATGCATAACCTGGAATGATGGCATCGCTGGCTATTGGAAGCGATATGTGACCATGCATTAGACTGAAAATAAAGCTTATCATGAGAAAAATATTGTTACATTGCTATCTAGTAGCCTAGAAACAGTCAGGGAAATATACATGTTTACACTAATTCTTTCATTGTTCAATCTACAGCAACATTGGAAACTTTTAAGGTTTTTTTTTATTAAAGCTAAATTCCAGATTTCTTCATACCCCCTACCCCCTTAAAAGAAAAGAAAAGAAAAGAAAACAAATACACTATACATGCACTTTTCCAGCATTCTTCAGGCTGATCAGGTGGCATCATGGATTCCTTCATCTACTGTTATTACCTTAGCCTTGGTTGCATGAATATTTGCACCCTGGGAGTGGGTCTATGACAGCCTAGGCCCCAAAGAAGTGGCTTTGATGATGCTGCAGAAACTGATCAGACACAAATATGTCATCCGCCTGCCTTGCTCCGATTAGCAGGGGATCAGCTCACAGATCCCCTGATGATCGCAACCGAATCTGCCTCATGTGAAAGAGGCCTTACTATTAAAATCTGTTGCAGAAAGTTATTTTAACCACTTCAATACAAGGCACTTTTCCCCCTTCCGGCCCAGGCCAATTTTCAGCTTTTAGCGCTGTTGCATTTTGAATGACAATTGCGCGGTCATGCATCACTGTACCTTAACCAAATTTATTCATTTTTTTCCCACAAATAGAGCTTTCTTTTGGTGGTATTTGATCTATTTGATTCTTTTTTGCTAAACAAATAAAAAAAGACCAAAAAGTTTGAAAAAAAAAAACGTTTTTTTGTTTATGTTATAAAAGTTTGTAAATAGATATGCTTTTTCCTGCACTGATGAGCACTAATGAGGCCGCACTGACAGGCACTGATGGGATGGCACTAATATGCAGCACTAATGGGCACTGATATGCAGAACTAATGGGCACTGATATGTGGCACTGATAGATAGCACTGATATGCAGCATTGGTGGGCATTGATAGAAGGCACTGATGGGCACTGATAGTCAGCACTGATGGGCTTTGGTAGACGGCACTGATGTGCACTGATAGGTGGCACTGATGGGCACTGATTGACAGGACTGATGGGCAATGATAAGCGACACTGGTGGGCAATAATGGGCACTGGTGGGCGGCACTGATAGATGGCAATGATGGGCACTGGTGGGCAGCACTGATGGGGAGGGCACTGGTAGGCAGCATTGATGGGGAGGGCACTAGCAGGCTCCCTGAGCCCTGATTGCCATCCCTGGTGGCCATAGTGAGCATCTCTATGGTCATGGGTGGGCATCCCTGGTGGCTCTAGTGGCACCCCCCCCCCCAAGGATCTTCACTGGTAAACAATGCTGTTATTACCAGAACAGACCCTCCCCCTTCCCGTCAGGAGAGCCACAGATCGGCTCTCCTCTACTCGTGCCTGTCAGGCACGAACTGAGGAAAGCCGATCAACGGCTCTTCCTATTTTCTATGTGACCAGCTGTGATTGGACACAGCTGGTCACATGGTAAAGAGCCTACGTCAGTAGGCTCTTTACCGAAATCAGAGATGGGGTGTGTCAGAGTGACACACCGCAGCACCGATCGCCATTCTGCGCACCCCCCGGAGGCGCGCAGAGCGCATTATCCTGCACGCCGTCATATGACGGCGTGTCAGGATAATACAACCACCTTCCTGCCGTCAATCGCCTATAGGGTGGGCGGGAAGTGGTTAATGATGTATTTTCTTAAAAAACTTAATTTGTTTTATTTTTTTATTTACTTTTTTTAGTAATGTTGGTTCAAAAATGTTTCATTTACATTAGTGTTGCTTTTTTTTAGGTTTTCAAACAATAACATTTATATATTTTTTCCTGTAAATTAAAAGTTATTTGCTTTATTATCTTTACATTTTTGGTGTTATCCTTTGGATTATGCTCTATTTGGGCATAAGTGTGCACCTTTTAGCACAAAGTACACTGCTCAAAAAAATGAAAGGAACACTTTGGAAACACATCAGATCTCAATGGGGAAAAACATCATGCTGGATATCTATACTGATATGGACTGGGTAACGTGTTAGGAATGAAAGGATACCACATTGTTTAATGGAAATGAAAATTATCAACCTACAGGGGTCTGAATTCAAAGGCACCTCAAAAATCAAAGTGAAAAAATGATGCAGCAGGCTAGACAGTTTTGCTGAAATGTGATTGCAGCAACTCAAAATGGTACTTAGTAATTTGTATGGCCCTGGTGTGCTTGTATGCATGCCTGACAACATTGGGACAACATTGAGACGGCAGATGGTGTCCTGGGGTATTTCCTCCCAGATCTGGACCAGGGCATCACTAAGCTCCTGAACAGACTGGAGGTGCAACCTGGCGGTGTCAGATGGACCAAAACATAATGTTCCAAAGGTGTACTTTGTATTTGGGTCAGGTGAGAGTCCATGCTATCAATTCCTTTATCCTCCAGGAATTGGCTGCATACTTTCGTCACATGAGGCCAGGCATTGTCATGTACCAGGAGGAACCCAGGACCCACTGCACCAGCGTAGGGTCTGACAATGGTTCCAAGGATTTCATTCCAATACCTAATGGGAGTCAGGGTGCCATTTTCTAGCCTATAGAGGTCTCTGCATCCCTCCATTGATAAATAGAAAGAACAGGCGCCACTGTAGTAATACGTCTGAAGAAGGAGCCGAGTACGCATGCTCCGAAATGCGTTACGTCACTTCCGGTTAGCCTGCGTTCCATTGCGGCTTCCGGCTTAACCAGCTCCATGGACCAGCTTCCTAGAACGTCACTTCCTGGCTGCAGGACGGCCGGAATAGTGTGAACTAGACGCTAGGAAACATCATCACATGGAATATGGATTGATGCTAATCTTAATGTAAGTTACTATATCGTTCTGTTGTGCAATAAAATTTTGGCTTACTACAGTGGCGTCTGTTCTTTCTATTTGTTGCCTGCGGGATTTCCTTAGTTTAACCGCCAGTGCTGCCCTGAATGTTGGCTACTTGGACAGTCCTAAAAAGCACCTATTGGTCATCCTTTGTGTCTTTTTGGTGGATATTCCTTTTGGTAAGTAGCGCCCAGCACCCATCTCCTCCCTCCATTAATAGGCTCCCCCAGGCCATCACTGATCTACCACCAAACCGGTGATGCTGAACAATGTTACAGGCACCATAACATTCCTCACGGCTTCTCCAGACCCTTTCACGTCTTTTACATGTGCTCAGGGTGAACCTGCTCTCATCTGGGCACCAGTGGTGGACCTGCTAATTCTGGTGTTCAATGGCAAATACCAATCGAGCTCCATGGTGCCGGGCAGTAAGCACAGGGTCCACTAGAGGACGTTGCCACCATCATGAAGTCTTTTTCTGATTGATTGGTCAGAGACATTCACACCTGTGGCCTGCTGGAGATCATTTTGTAGGGCTCTGGCAGTGCTCATCCTGTTCCTCCTTGCACAAAGGAGCAGATACGGGTCCTGTTGATGGATTAACCACTTAAGCCCCGGAAGATTTTACCCCCTTCCTGACCAGGGTTTTTTTTGCGATTTTTTACTGCGTGACTTTAACGGACAATTGCGCGGCTGTGCGACGCTGTACCTAAACTAATTTGATGTCCTTTTTTTCCCAGAAACAGAGCTTTCTTTTGGTGGTATTTGATCACCTGTGCGATTTTTACTTTTTGCGCTATAAACAAAAAAAGAGTGTAAATTTTGCAAAAATAACAATATTTTTCACATTTTTTATATGAAATTCCCCAAAAAAATGTAAAAATCTAAATTTTTTAACATTTTCGGCCAATTTGTTTTATGCTACCTATGTTTGGTAAAAAAAAAAAATCGCAAAAAGCGTATTTTGATTGGTTTGCGCAAAAGTTATTGCGTTTACTAACTAAGGGAAAGATTTCTGTCATTTTTGGTGTTTTTTTTTTTAACGCGTAATGGCGGAAATCTGTGATTTTTTTTGTGGTACTGCGACATTGCGGCGGACAGATCGGACCCTTGACTGACATTTTTGACACTTTTGGGGTTACCAGTGACATTACTGCAGTAATCAGTGCTATTCATATGCACTGTTACTGCAAAATGAAACTGGTAGTGAAGGGGTTAACTTTATTTGAGAGGGAGGGGTGGTGTGTGTCCCTAGGGGCGTGATTCTTACTGTGATTGGCTGTGGCTTGAAGTGTAGGAACAGTGATCAATGGTCCTACATAGTAGAACCGTATGATCACTGTTTCTACACAGTTTGTTTACATCAGCCGCCTGCCTTTCTCCCTCTGCACCGACGATCGGCGAGTGACCGGCGGACATCGGGTAAGCCGGTCACACGCACGGACTTGCTGGGGAATGAGCCGGGGCGGGAGCGCGCCTCCGCGGGCGCGCGCTCGCCCGCTATTGGCTCCCAAGCAAGTGACAGGCTAGTGACGTATATATACGTCACTTTGCCTGGCCGGGGCTGACTGCCGACGTATATCGTCGTGCGGCGGTCGGCAACCGGTTAAGGACCTTCTTTGGCCCTGTCCAGCTTTCCTAGAGTAACTGCCTGTCTCCTTGATGTGCCATTCTGGAGGAGTTGGAATGCCTGTGCAACCTCTATAGGGTCCAGGTATTGTGTCATGCTACAAGTACTGACACTGACGCTAGCCAAATGCAAAACTAGTGAAAAACAGTCAGAAAAGATAAGTAGGGAAGAAAATGTCAGTGAACTCAACCTGTAAAACCATTCCTGTTTTGGAGGACATCTCATTGTTGCCCATCTAGTGCCCCTTTTGTTAATTTCATTAACACCAAAGCAGCTAAAACTGATTAACAACCCCCTCTGCTACTTAACTGACCAGATCAATATCCCAAGAGTTGAATTGGCTTGATGCTATACTCTGAATAAAAAGTGTTTCTTTAATTTTTTTGAGCAGCATATATTAGCAAATGTATATAAGCAAAAGCAAACCCTTGCCATAACCCAAGTTACATGGACCATTAATTATTATTATTCAGAATTAATTGGGTAAACCCAGGTTCATTTTATATGTTTTAACAAAGGCAATCATTTAGAGGTTGGATAAAAGTTTTGGTGCAGTATGACATTTCTGGTATTTACATTTTACACAAAGATTAATACATCTAAGAAGAAGTAAAGGACAGAGGGGACAGTACCTACAAATGAGGGGCAGTTGATAGCTCCGGTATGGTTTTGCAAGATAGTTTTGTATTTCTTTTTTAGGGCAGTGTGGACACACAGGGGCATTCCTAAGGTCAGTGTAAGTGTTTCACATGTTTTTTTTTTTGTATATTTTAAAATTAGTTGTCTACTATCATGTTAAGACAGAAAAAATGGGTATATAGGCTATAAAGAGGGCTGTATCGGTGCTGGTCCTACCGCCCCGAGAGACAAAAATCAAACAAGGTATATATACCACGATAGGTCATCTTTCTATGTACTTGTGTGGGGCTGGGTGTGGGTAAGGTGTTACTAAGACATCGACATATGTTTATTGTTCTTACATATATGTTGGTGTTTGTCCAACTGTACCTCTGTTGTACAGAATTTTATTAAATGTATTTTCAATAAAAGTTTTTCTTTATATATATACCTTGTTTGATTTTTGCCTCTCGGGGCGGTAGGACCAGTGCCGATATAGCCCTCTTTATAGCCTATATACCCATATTTTCTGTCTTACATTCTTGGGGCGATGGTGCAGGAATTGACTGGTGGAACGTTTATTTGTTCTTTACTATCATGTTAAGCTTTTTGCTTTACTTTACTTATTGATATTTTTTTAACAATGTATATTAAATAATTAGGCCAACAAGTGTCCATTTTTGACCAGGATAACCCTCAGGAACCACTTAAAGCTCATTGCACCAATAAAAACCAACAAACTACCATTTTCACCGTTCCCCAGTTCATTTTGCCAAAATTACAAAATTTCACTGAAATTCCTAGATTGTCATCAAAATTGGGGAAATAAAAAAACTCTCACTTTCGCTCATCCCTACTTATAAGCCTGCCCCTTCAGCCCCTGCACCAATCAATGGGGGATGCCATGATATCCTTTTGGGGGACGAGAGAGTAAGGAGGGTGTTGGGACTTTTGGTTTGGGTGCTGTCAGGGCTGGGCTTGTAGCAGCTTTCTTCTCTGTGCTCAAGCTACTTAGCTGTCGGTTAATTGTCAGCACTCATGTTTTCCTCAGTGGTTCGCCTGGTTATCATTATCTGCTCAACAGTCCCGCCTACAGCCAGCCCCTTGTGGCTATTTAAGCTGCCTTGTTCATTCCTTTCCTGCCTTCGCCTTGTCAACATATCTGGAGTTTCTCTGCTGTGTTCCTGTGAAAGACTTTGCCTGGCTGACGTCCCTTCTGGTTCCTGATCCTGTTCCTCTGCCTTGGACTAGGCTGATTTCTGGTTTCCTGATCACTGGCTCATCTGACTTTCCATTTTCGCTTCAGACCCCTGGCTTATTTTTTGTCTACGTTTACTGTTCTGTACCATTTTTTACCATTACATTAAAGGTGTTATTTTACTGCATTTTCTGTCTCAGTCTGATTAATGGTTTTGGACAGTAGGCAAAGGCAATGAATTCAGAAAATGCAGGCAATCCACCTAAGGGTTATATTTTTTCCAGATTGGATGAGCAGGACCACTGCATGGATCAGTTTGCTATAGTGTTACAGATGCTCCTGATTCATACTGCTCACCTGGATCTTCCCACTGTGGCTGTTCCAGTACAACAAGTACATCCCTGTTGCTGCTTCAGTCTCTGTGAAGGCACCCGCCTCAAATATTACCTCTGTGAGGGGTATATCCGGTTCCGCCCCCCGTTTCCCCAGCATTTTGGGGGCAATCCAGTTCAAAGCAGAGGGTTTCTCAACCAGGTTGGGCTATACTTTAAGATGCTGCCCCAGGCATTCCCCACAGACAGAAGGAAAGTAGGCTTTATTATTTCTTTGCTTTCTGATAGAGCCTTGGGCTGGGAAAACTCTCTATGGGAGATGCAAAAACCCATTGTCCTCAGTTACGCTGAGTTTGTGACTTCCTTTAAAAGGGATTTTGACATTCCCACTCGCTCCACTTCTGCTGCCAAGAGCCTCATGTCCATCAGAGTACAAGAACTGTTGGCAATTACGCCATTGAAATACCCTGGCAGCAGAGGTTGCTTGGAACAATGAGGCTCTCATGGTTGCTTTTTCCTCATGGTCTCTCGGATAACATTAAAGACGAGATGGCAGCCCAAGACATACCTACGGATCTGGAGAAGTTCATCAAGTTTGCCATTCTCATTGACTCCAGACTCAGAGAGATCTTCCTTTAAGAAGCACTCTTGTACATTTGGCTATGAGCTTTGCATTCCTGAATCTGCCAGTGAAGTAGAACCGATGAAGTTGGGCTTCACACGTCTCTCTGTGGAGGAGAGGGCCTATAGGAGAAGGGAGAGATTGTGCCTTTATTGTGGCCAGGCAGGTCACATATTGAAATATTATCCTTCCTGCCCAGGAAACACCTGCACCTGAGGTCCTGTAGGGGACAGACCCTAGGTGGAGTTGTGTCCCCAGTTATCCTGAAGTTCTGGTAACACTTTATTGGAGTTGTCCTCCCTCATATTTCCACGCTTTGTTGTTTGTAGGTATGGAAATAATATTAAAATAATTGTAAAGCACTGAGCAGCTCCTTCAACTTTGCTTTGCCAGTAGGATGGGCTGAGATGAATTATTTAGTTGAAGCAGAAAGATGCAAATTTTAACGTAGCCACAATTTTCACATTGTGAACTGGTGAAATTAGCTTAAAAATCACATTACCTTTTTCTCTAACAAACCTATGTGAATAACCATGCCAGCTCCATTTATAAACAAAGACATATCAATGACAGCTGCCACTGTGTATAGCATCCGGCCTTTCACATCACTACGCACTCATTCAAATGTGTGCATATCCTCAGGTAAGAGGTGACGTCAAATATTTCCCTGCTACACTTAAGAGTCGGCTTTAGTGATTCCATTTTGCACCACTCCCACTCTGAGGGACTCCCATGACTGGGATAAAATGCATCAGCTGACACTGGGGGGTGATTTACCAAAACTGGAGAATGCAAAATCTGATGCAGCTCTGCAGAGAAATCAGCTTCTAGGTTTCATTGTCAAAGCTTAACTAAACAAGCTGAAGTTAGAAGCTGATTGGTTACTACGCACAGCTGCACCAGATTCTGAGTGCTCTAGTTTTACTAAATCTTCCTCTTGGTGACACTTTTCAGACTTACCAGCAGCTCTCTCGGCAACATTGGTGGGGTGGGGGCTTGCTTTATTTTATTAGTAGATACCTTACTGTATCAACATTCGCCTGTTAAGACAATGGCTTAGCAGTTAGCCTCTTGGAGACTGAGATCCTTTGTATACACAAATGCAGAGACTATTTTTGCTGCTTAGACAAGATTGCATATAAGGTATGTGTGAGGAGCATATGGTTATAGATTGCTATTAAGGGTCCCTGTATTTTAATAATACTTGTCTGACCTAACCAGGGCAAGCATACATAAGGTGTTCTGTGCAGGTGTCAGAACTAAGGTTCGGTTAGATGGTCAGTACAATAATTTAGGGATTCAGAAGTAAAATATAAATCATAGCAATTTATTATGAATAATATTTATGTTATTACAGTACCGTACAGATATTGGCTTAGCCTAATTATATGTGACCAGTATAAACATAGAAAACAAAAAAACAAGACATACAACGTGAAACATTTAACATTTAACAGGGTACCGGCCGGTGCATAATGAAATACATCACTAGGGTATTGGTAATCAAATGTAATTATTCTTAGTGGTAGATTCCGTTTCTGTATCCTCCTATGATGTGTGTCTGTGGACTTGTGGGGGGAAGTTTGATAATCGGCTTTTTATGCTTGATATAGCAGAGTGGGTAAGTGGTGGGTGGCTGCGGTAATTTTTCCTCCACTTGATAGCATTTACACTGTCCGAGGGTATGGCAGTATTCTTTTCCTCTTTGCTCCTGAGTCTATGTTGTGACTCGTGGTTAGGTCGGCAATTGCCTAGATTTCCAGCTATTACCCTCTCAAAGTGTAAATGAAGTGACAGGTTTCAGCGGCTCAGAGGCTTGGGGGATGGTTCATTAGTGTGTTTGGTATGTCCGTAGTAAGTTATTAAGGAGATTTTGCAGAGTATCTAGATATCTCCTTTTGTATTGGCGGCATTTGATGGAGGGGTGTCAGGCGGTTTTAAGTGAAACACCGTTTCTTGGGGACTATGCAGAGTGTGTATCTGTGTTTATACATGTGGGGATAGTTCCAGTATATGGCTCAGTCTCATCAGAGACACTCTGTCAGCCGGGCGGCTGATTCTTCACCCCTCTTCCTGGACGGTGTAGTGTTTCCACTTACCTGACCTTGATCTCCTTGCCGCGCCGCTCTGCTTCCTGTCCTCCGCTACGATGCCGCTGAAGTGCCCGGTTCGTGTGCTGATCCCGATCCGCCGGCTCCCGTTAGCTCCTCCGCCGTCCACGTCTGTGACACTGCTCGTTGCACTGGTCGGTGAAGATGACGTCAACGCGTTTCGCTTCTCCGATTGGCGTAGCTTCGTCTGGACGTAACCTAACCCGCCTCCTGTGCCCTCTAAATACGTGTCTTCACAGGTGATCGGGTTAAACATTGATTGGATACTCAGGGGGTCCCTTGTGATTTTGAGTTACACATCGGGTGATTTATTGAATAAAGGGCTTTAAACCTTCTTGTACTTTAAGCATGGCATAATTTATTGGTCATTTCCACAGGTTGACTCAGTCCTGAATTATCTCATTTTGTTAGTCATGTTCCCATAGTTACCATTAAATTTCGGTAAAAAAGTGTTTCCTCTTTCCCTGTTTTTATGGACGATATTGCCACATATCTGTTCATGTATGGCAGATTTACTTATTTGTCATTCCATACAGTTTTTCTTGGAAACAGATTCGGGGGGGGGGGGGAAACATTTGGACATGACTGGGTATTGAGATTTCACTAACAACAAAGACATTGACTCATATACTGGTTTTAAAGAACATGTGTATTTTTAGTTTTTGTTATTTTTATTCTAGTTTTGACATAGGGATGGATTTGTGTTGGATTACTTAGTTCTATCCTCTCTTCATCATAAAAAGGGGCTTATTTCTTCAAAGTGTGGTCTTTTAATACTTTGTTCACAACATTTTTTCTGATGGGGGAATTTAATTCCCTTTTTCCCTTGGTTTTGTTAGGGTGTAGCAGTTCTTGTTATCTTTCCAGGAATACCTGTAAGTTCATTTCTGTATTCAACCCTATGGGGGTGAGGCTATTTAGATTAAATATCCACCATTTGTCTTTTTGCAATAATATTCGGTCAAAGTCGCCTCTTCTGGGTGATATTTTTAGTTCATATATTCCTTTGATTTTTGTATCTTGTAAATTTCCATTGTGGTACTGGGTGTAGTGTCTGGCTAGAGGTTTATCCGGATTCTTTTCCCGTATCTCTCTCATATGCTCACCAATGCGTGTTTTTAGTTGTCTTTTTGTTTTTCCAATGTAATTTTTCTTGCATGGGCATGTAATCATATAGATTACTTTTGTTGTCGCACAATTTATTAGATTACGGATTTTATATTCTCTTTCCCCTGTAGCGTCATGGAAGGTGTCTGTCCTGTCTATGAATGGGCAGATTTGACATCTACCGCATGCGAACATGCCTTTACTTCTTGGGGTTTTCATTAGCCAGGTCTCATCTACTTCCTTTGAGAATTCGGATCTGGTCAGAATGTCTTTCAGATTTCTTGCTCGTTTTGCCACCATGTTCGGGTTGGGGCCTACTATCTTTTTTATAGTTGGTGTGTTGTTTAAGATGCCCCAGTGTTTCTTTAGGGTCTCACGTACCGCTTCCCATTGCGTTCCATATTGTGTAATGATTCTTGTTGTTCCGATGGCGTCTTTTTTCACTGGGCTTTTTCTTGTCAGGAGATCTTTTCGTTCTCGTTTGCTTGCTTTTTCTTTAGCTTTTCTCAGTTGTTTGTGCGAGTACCCTCTCTCTCGGAATCTCCTATAGAGATCTTTGCTTTCTTCATAGTAGTCGTTCTGTTTTGTACAATTCCGTTTGATTCTTAGGAATTGGCCTGTAGGTATTCCGTTTTTTAGCCATTGAGGATGGTGGCTGTCAGCTTTTAGTAAGGTGTTTGCTGCTGTCGCTTTACGAAAAGTGTTTGTTATTAGTTTGTTATCTTGTTTGCTGATCCATAGGTCTAGGAATGATATCTTGGTTTGGTCATAGGTGTAGGTTAGATGTATGTTCCGGTCGTTTATGTTGAGGGTTTGGATAAATGTGTGCAATGTCTCAATGTCCCCTCTCCAGACCAATAGCACATCATCTATATACCTTAGCCAAGTGTGTGCATGTTTTTTGTATATTTCATTTGGGTATACTAGTTCCTCTTCCCATAGACCGAGGTGTAAACATGCGTAAGCCGGCGCCCATGACCAAACCAAGATATCATTCCTAGACCTATGGATCAGCAAACAAGATAACAAACTAATAACAAACACTTTTCGTAAAGCGACAGCAGCAAACACCTTACTAAAAGCTGACAGCCACCATCCTCAATGGCTAAAAAAAGGAATACCTACAGGCCAATTCCTAAGAATCAAACGGAATTGTAGAAAACAGAACGACTACTATGAAGAAAGCAAAGATCTCTATAGGAGATTCCGAGAGAGAGGGTACTCGCACAAACAACTGAGAAAAGCTAAAGAAAAAGCAAGCAAACGAGAACGAAAAGATCTCCTGACAAGAAAAAGCCCAGTGAAAAAAGACGCCATCGGAACAACAAGAATCATTACACAATATGGAACGCAATGGGAAGCGGTACGTGAGACCCTAAAGAAACACTGGGGCATCTTAAACAACACACCAACTATAAAAAAGATAGTAGGCCCCAACCCGAACATGGTGGCAAAACGAGCAAGAAATCTGAAAGACATTCTGACCAGATCCGAATTCTCAAAGGAAGTAGATGAGACCTGGCTAATGAAAACCCCAAGAAGTAAAGGCATGTTCGCATGCGGTAGATGTCAAATCTGCCCATTCATAGACAGGACAGACACCTTCCATGACGCTACAGGGGAAAGAGAATATAAAATCCGTAATCTAATAAATTGTGCGACAACAAAAGTAATCTATATGATTACATGCCCATGCAAGAAAAATTACATTGGAAAAACAAAAAGACAACTAAAAACACGCATTGGTGAGCATATGAGAGAGATACGGGAAAAGAATCCGGATAAACCTCTAGCCAGACACTACACCCAGTACCACAATGGAAATTTACAAGATACAAAAATCAAAGGAATATATGAACTAAAAATATCACCCAGAAGAGGCGACTTTGACCGAATATTATTGCAAAAAGAAAAAGGGTGGATATTTAATCTAAATAGCCTCACCCCCATAGGGTTGAATACAGAAATGAACTTACAGGTATTCCTGGAAAGATAACAAGAACTGCTACACCCTAACAAAACCAAGGGAAAAAGGGAATTAAATTCCCCCATCAGAAAAAATGTTGTGAACAAAGTATTAAAAGACCACACTTTGAAGAAATAAGCCCCTTTTATGATGAAGAGAGGATAGAACTAAGTAATCCAACACAAATCCATCCCTATGTCAAAACTAGAATAAAAATAACAAAAACTAAAAATACACATGTTCTTTAAAACCAGTATATGAGTCAATGTCTTTGTTGTTAGTGAAATCTCAATACCCAGTCATGTCCAAATGTTTCCCCCCCCCCCCGAATCTGTTTCCAAGAAAAACTGTATGGAATGACAAATAAGTAAATCTGCCATACATGAACAGATATGTGGCAATATCGTCCATAAAAACAGGGAAAGAGGAAACACTTTTTTACCGAAATTTAATGGTAACTATGGGAACATGACTAACAAAATGAGATAATTCAGGACTGAGTCAACCTGTGGAAATGACCAATAAATTATGCCATGCTTAAAGTACAAGAAGGTTTAAAGCCCTTTATTCAATAAATCACCCGATGTGTAACTCAAAATCACAAGAACCCCCTGAGTATCCAATCAATGTTTAACCCGATCACCTGTGAAGACACGTATTTAGAGGGCACAGGAGGCGGGTTAGGTTACGTCCAGACGAAGCTACGCCAATCGGAGAAGCGAAACGCGTTGACGTCATCTTCACCGACCAGTGCAACGAGCAGTGTCACAGACGTGGACGGCGGAGGAGCTAACGGGAGCCGGCGGATCGGGATCAGCACACGAACCGGGCACTTCAGCGGCATCGTAGCGGAGGACAGGAAGCAGAGCGGCGCGGCAAGGAGATCAAGGTCAGGTAAGTGGAAACACTACACCGTCCAGGAAGAGGGGTGAAGAATCAGCCACCCGGCTGACAGAGTGTCTCTGATGAGACTGAGCCATATACTGGAACTATCCCCACATGTATAAACACAAATACACACTCTGCATAGTCCCCAAGAAACGGTGTTTCACTTAAAACCGCCTGACACCCCTCCATCAAATGCCGCCAATACAAAAGGAGATATCTAGATACTCTGCAAAATCTCCTTAATAACTTACTACGGACATACCAAACACACTAATGAACCATCCCCCAAGCCTCTGAGCCGCTGAAACCTGTCACTTCATTTACACTTTGAGAGGGTAAT
Source organism: Pelophylax lessonae (assembly GCF_965119305.1). Taxonomy (NCBI): domain Eukaryota; kingdom Metazoa; phylum Chordata; class Amphibia; order Anura; family Ranidae; genus Pelophylax; species Pelophylax lessonae. The sequence goes on from NC_138772.1 coordinate 156,466,434, forward strand.
AGCTGGAAATCTAGGCAATTGCCGACCTAACCACGAGTCACAACATAGACTCAGGAGCAAAGAGGAAAAGAATACTGCCATACCCTCGGACAGTGTAAATGCTATCAAGTGGAGGAAAAATTACCGCAGCCACCCACCACTTACCCACTCTGCTATATCAAGCATAAAAAGCCGATTATCAAACTTCCCCCCACAAGTCCACAGACACACATCATAGGAGGATACAGAAACGGAATCTACCACTAAGAATAATTACATTTGATTACCAATACCCTAGTGATGTATTTCATTATGCACCGGCCGGTACCCTGTTAAATGTTAAATGTTTCACGTTGTATGTCTTGTTTTTTTGTTTTCTATGTTTATACTGGTCACATATAATTAGGCTAAGCCAATATCTGTACGGTACTGTAATAACATAAATATTATTCATAATAAATTGCTATGATTTATATTTTACTTCTGAATCCCTAAATTATTGTACTGATCATCTAACCGAACCTTAGTTCTGACACCTGCACAGAACACCTTATGTATGCTTAGACAAGATTATCTGCTGTGAGGTGGTCTTTTGGGGCCATTGTATCAAAGCTTTTCATACTGTTGAATGCTTTTGTGCTACATATTTTATATGAAATTTAGTGCAAAGCAGGTATTATGCTATAACGAATCTGAAGCTACTAACAAACGAAAAGTCACAGATTTCTCTGTGGCTCTGGGAGTTTTTCATAAATGATTGACCTAGAGGTATTGCTTGTGGACACTTTAATACGAGTATAACTTTTGCTATTATATCAGTACGGCAGTACATTGATGTATCTTGTTCACCATAGTATGCAATTGAAGTCTTTGGCTTTGCTAATGGAAAACAAGTTTATTGAAATCAATGTGTTCAGTGCTCTTGAGCTGCTAGTATACAATATTATAAATTATTTCAGGACATCAACCCTGTGTGTTTGTAGAAACATACTGGTCTATGGTACCTGTTTAAGTGTTTTCAAATTTCCTGTCTATTTTTGTCTGGCCATTTTGTTTTCTCTGTTCATTTTTCTTCTTCTTTTTTAGTTTATTTACTTTTTTGTGGTAATGTAGTTTCTGAGTTCTTTTGTTTTGTGTTTTTTTTTTTTAGGTTTTCTTATAATAAGATTTATGTTTAATTTTTATCTAGCTATCTTTTTATTTATCTGCTTATCTGCATTTACAATTCTGTTTTGTTTTGTTTTTTTTATATGAGTAGTTCAGGTCCAGATAATGCATATTTTGTAGCACAAAACAGATATAAAAAAGCCATGGAATGCTAATGAAAGACTTCTGTCTTGAAGATGATTGAGTACCGATGAGTTAAAAATGAATAATATAGCACAATCTCATTTACATTTTAATGAACATTTTTTATCATATACAGTGTTTGACAGCGGAACTAGAAAGATGTTGACCAAGTCATTGTGGCTATCTATTCAAGTGTCATGTAAATTCTATGAAGACTGCGTCTAAAATCATCTTTTTGTCAAGTAATGTTCCAGTGATCTTTAAATAGGCTCACATTTTTGTTTTTACAGAAAAAGATCACATTATAAGTAATAAAGGATAATTCTTTATAGAGAATCTGTCATGATTATCCCCATTCCATTGGTTAGAGCAATAGTAAACTATGATTTGTCACTTTTATCTACAGGTAATTTTATAATAAAGGTTAGCTTTGGGTAAAATATATATCTCCTAATCATGTACCATTTAGGAGATATTGGCATGTTTTGCAGCCAGTGTGCAGCCTTTTTATTCATTTTGGTTAGAATGGGGAATAGTTAACCCCTCTGTCAGTTATCTTTACCTAATCTGTTAGATTAATTTCAGTTATATAGTGAGCCATCGAATTTTAAGATCAATCTACAAAAATTTAGAGGCAATTACCTTAATGTCTCTCAGGTAACCTTGGCCACCCTCCAGCACCCTTTCCATTCAAATGAAACTCAAGCCACCCAAAATACCTAGGGATATCACTCACACCTAAAGTGGGAGACTTGTTCTATGCCAGGTTTTCCACATTCCTGACTGAGACTAGAAGAGACCTTGCAGCATAGTCAGTTAAATTACAATCCTGGTTTGGTAGGAGTAGTGCAAATAAGATGACCACCCTCCCCCACCTACTCTATTTATTCCAAACACTTCTGATACACATTCCAAGCTACTTTTTAAACAACTGTGGAGTGAAATGGAAAAATTCCTGTGGGGAGGCAAGGCACATAGAATCCAACAGCAACCTGACCAGGCCCAAAACTCATGGTGGTAAGGGTTTTCCAGATTTATTCAAGTAGCATAAAGCAAAACATATGTCATGGATCCTGAGCTGGTGCATTCCAAATCCAACCAAATGGTTGGTCCAGTTTGAACAATCTGACTGCATCCTGGGAGGTCTTCCCTAGCTGCAGACAGAAACCCCTCAATATCTTCTTAACCACCAGAAGATTTGGGTAATGCTAACATTAGTGAAATGATTTTTGGTTTTGTCGGATGTACATCCCTCTGGGTTATCGCTAGTCATTTCACACCCCAAACTTGTACTGGGACTTCGTGATAGGTCCTTTTTATCCACCCTCAGAGACCATCAATACAGGGTGATGCATTTCTTCCAAGGTGACAAATGGCAGTCCCTGGCAAGAATTTGGTCAATGTTCAGACACCCTCCTTCAATATGGAACATTTTATTTTCCACAATTTGGGAAAGATGACAATGCTCTCTAGCTCCACTGAGCTTGGAAAATTATGCCTAGATGAGGAGGCGATCCACCACAGCCCCTCCCAATCATATCACTTTTTGTCTTGCCCACCAAACTCAACACCCCCAAATCATCTTGGGGTAGAAATCTTTACTCTACCTTTACTGACCAACAACTATACAGAATCATACAAATGACCCATAAGGTATCAGTTTCATGTAGTGTTCAGGAAACAGGATACAAAATCTTATTTAGATAGTTTATGGTTCCCAAGACCCTTCATAACTAGTGTTGAGCGAACACGGACTGTATTATTCGTGTTCGTACCGAATAATTGGATTTTTTGTACCCGAACACGGACACGGACACTTTACTGTATGTTCGGGTAAAAATCCGTGTTCGGTCGTTTTATTTCCGGGTTTTGCATGCTTTGGCGCTCTTTTCATGGCGGGCTTTCAACAGCCAATCAACAATCGTTTAACTGGTGTGCCTTAAGCCATCCCAGCCATGCCTGCAAATGTCTCAGTAGCTGTGATTGGCCGTCTGAAGCATGTGACCAAGTCTTTATAAGTTCGAGGCAGCCGCAGCGGCGTCATTATGCTGCTTAGATTCAGGGACAGAGCACACATCAACGTGCTGGCTGCTGATTAGGGAAAGATAGGCAGGAAAAAACCATTTGTGTCCGGATAGAATTGAGGGACAGGTCGGAGTGTTTAGGCAGGGCGAGTTGTAGGCATTTTAGGGATAGAGTCTGCTGAATTATAGGGTCAGTGTCTTCTACAAACTACAATCGATATTGCTGTGTGGGGGGTGGGGTCTGCACTCAATCCTGATCTACGATCTCTTCTCAATCCTGTTAGGGACAGAGTCTGCTGAATTTTAGGGAAACTGTGTTCTACAAACTACAATCGATATTGCTGTGTGGTGTGGGATTGGAGATAGGCAGGTGTCAGTGATCCACATCCATTTTTCTGTGTGTGAGCTGCAGTGAACACAATCTTTTTGGGCTGCAGTGAACACAATCTTTTTGGGCTGCAGTGAACACAATCTTTTTGGGCTGCAGTGAACACAATCTTTTTGGGGTGCAGTGAACAAAATCTTTTTGGGGTGCAGTGAACACAATCCTTTTTGGTGTGCAGTGAACACAATCTTTGTGGGGTGCAGTGAACAAAATCCTTTGTGGGGTGCAGTGAACACAATCTTTTTGGGGTGCAGTGAACAAAATCCTTTTTGGGGTGCAGTGAACAACATCCTTTTTGGGGTGCAGTGAACACAATCTTTTTGGGGTGCAGTGAACAAAATCCTTTGTGGGGTGCAGTGAACACAATCTTTTTGGGGTGCAGTGAACACAATCTTTTTGGGGTGGAGTGAACAACATCCTTTTTGGGGTGCAGTGAACAAAATCCTTTTTGGGGTGCAGTGAACAAAATAATTTTTGGGGTGCAGTGAACACAATCTTTTTGGGGTGCAGTGAACACAATCTTTGTGGGGTGCAGTGAACACAATCTTTTTGGGGTGGAGTGAACAACATCCTTTTTGGGGTGCAGTGAACAACATCCTTTTTGGGGTGCAGTGAACACAATCTTTTTGGGGTGCAGTGAACACAATCTTTGTGGGGTACAGTGAACAGAATCTTTGTGGGGTGCAGTGAACACAATCTTTGGGGGGTACAGTGAACACAATCTTTGTGAGGTGCAGTGAACACAATCTTTGTGGGGTGCAGTGAACACAATCATTGTGGGGTGCAGTGAACTCAATCTTTGTGGGGTACAGTGAACACAATCTCATACTTCTGAAGGTTTGAGGGTGCTGCCTGTTCCATACTCCCCCTACTCCTCATCTAGCCTTTTAGGGGTACAAACAATAGTAATTGGGGCCTAGTGTGGTTGTGTACGTGTGATATACATACACTTTTTGGGGATCATATTTTCTATTCCGCTATTTAATCAAAAACCTTTGGGGATCAGTTAAATTGGGGGATAGTCTGTGTTGGTACGTGTGAGAGAGATCCACCTTTCCAAGTTGTTGGGGTTCATCTCATACTTCTGAAGGTTTGAGGGTGCTGCCTGTTCCATACTCCCCCTACTCCTAGCCTTTTAGGGGTACAAACAATAGTAATTGGGGCCTAGTGTGGTTGTGTACGTGTGATATACATACACTTTTTTGGGATCATATTTTCTATTCCGCTATTTAATCAAAAACCTTTGGGGATCAGTTAAATTGGGGGATAGTCTGTGTTGGTACGTGTGAGAGAGATCCACCTTTCCAAGTTGTTGGGGTTCATCTCATACTTCTGAAGGTTTGAGGGTGCTGCCTGTTCCATACTCCCCCTACTCCTAGCCTTTTAGGGGTACAAACAATAGTAATTGGGGCCTAGTGTGGTTGTGTACGTGTGATATACATACACTTTTTTGGGATCATATTTTCTATTCCGCTATTTAATCAAAAACCTTTGGGGATCAGTTAAATTGGGGGATAGTCTGTGTTGGTACGTGTGAGAGAGATCCACCTTTCCAAGTTGTTGGGGTTCATCTCATACTTCTGAAGGTTTGAGGGTGCTGCCTGTTCCATACTCCCCCTACTCCTAGCCTTTTAGGGGTACAAACAATAGTAATTGGGGCCTAGTGTGGTTGTGTACGTGTGATATACATACACTTTTTTGGGATCATATTTTCTATTCCGCTATTTAATCAAAAACCTTTGGGGATCAGTTAAATTGGGGGATAGTCTGTGTTGGTACGTGTGAGAGAGATCCACCTTTCCAAGTTGTTGGGGTTCATCTCATACTTCTGAAGGTTTGAGGGTGCTGCCTGTTCCATACTCCCCCTACTCCTAGCCTTTTAGGGGTACAAACAATAGTAATTGGGGCCTAGTGTGGTTGTGTACGTGTGATATACATACACTTTTTTGGGATCATATTTTCTATTCCGCTATTTAATCAAAAACCTTTGGGGATCAGTTAAATTGGGGGATAGTCTGTGTTGGTACGTGTGAGAGAGATCCACCTTTCCAAGTTGTTGGGGTTCATCTCATACTTCTGAAGGTTTGAGGGTGCTGCCTGTTCCATACTCCCCCTACTCCTAGCCTTTTAGGGGTACAAACAATAGTAATTGGGGCCTAGTGTGGTTGTGTACGTGTGATATACATACACTTTTTTGGGATCATATTTTCTATTCCGCTATTTAATCAAAAACCTTTGGGGATCAGTTAAATTGGGGGATAGTCTGTGTTGGTACGTGTGAGAGAGATCCACCTTTCCAAGTTGTTGGGGTTCATCTCATACTTCTGAAGGTTTGAGGGTGCTGCCTGTTCCATACTCCCCCTACTCCTCATCTAGCCTTTTAGGGGTACAAACAATAGTAATTGGGGCCTAGTGTGGTTGTGTACGTGTGATATACATACACTTTTTTTGGATCATATTTTCTATTCCGCTATTTTATCAAAAACCTTTGGGGATCAGTTAAATTGGGGGATAGTCTGTGTTGGTACGTGTGAGAGAGATCCACCTTTCCAAGTTGTTGGGGTTCATCTCATACTTCTGAAGGTTTGAGGGTGCTGCCTGTTCCATACTCCCCCTACTCCTCATCTAGCCTTTTAGGGGTACAAACAATAGTAATTGGGGCCCAGTGTGGTTGTGTACGTGTGATATACATACACTTTTTTGGGATCATATTTTCTATTCCGCTATTTAATCAAAAACCTTTGGGGATCAGTTAAATTGGGGGATAGTCTGTGTCGGTACGTGTGAGAGAGATCCACCTTTCCAAGTTGTTGGGGTTCATCTCATACTTCTGAAGGTTTGAGGGTGCTGCCTGTTCCATACCCCCCCTACTCCTCATCTAGCCTTTTAGGGGTACAAACAATAGTAATTGGGGCCTAGTGTGGTTGTGTACGTGCGAGATACATACACTTTTTTTGATCATATTTCCTATTCCGCTATTCAATAAAAACCTTTGAGGATCAATTGAATTGCGGGATAGTCTGTGTCGGTACGTGTGAGAGAGATCCACCTTTCCAAGTTGTTGGGGTTCATCTCATACTTCTGAAGGTTTGAGGGTGCTGCCTGTTCCATACTCCCCCTACTCCTCATCTAGCCTTTTAGGGGTACAAACAATAGTAATTGGGGCCCAGTGTGGTTGTGTACGTGTGATATACATACACTTTTTTGGGATCATATTTTCTATTCCGCTATTTAATCAAAAACCTTTGGGGATCAGTTAAATTGGGGGATAGTCTGTGTCGGTACGTGTGAGAGAGATCCACCTTTCCAAGTTGTTGGGGTTCATCTCATACTTCTGAAGGTTTGAGGGTGCTGCCTGTTCCATACCCCCCCTACTCCTCATCTAGCCTTTTAGGGGTACAAACAATAGTAATTGGGGCCTAGTGTGGTTGTGTACGTGCGAGATACATACACTTTTTTTGATCATATTTCCTATTCCGCTATTCAATAAAAACCTTTGAGGATCAATTGAATTGCGGGATAGTCTGTGTCGGTACGTGTGAGAGAGATCCACCTTTCCAAGTTGTTGGGGTTCATCTCATACTTCTGAAGGTTTGAGGGTGCTGCCTGTTCCATACTCCCCCTACTCCTCATCTAGCCTTTTAGGGGTACAAACAATAGTAATTGGGGCCCAGTGTGGTTGTGTACGTGTGATATACATACACTTTTTTTGGATCATTTTTTCTATTCCGCTATTTAATTTAACTGGGCCTCCATGCGAGACCTGTGTGCCTTGTTGCGCTGTTTTGAGTACTCCACCAACATGGCCAGTGGCAATGACGCCGTTCTCAGCTTAACTATCCCACTTCTATGCCTCCTTGAAAAAACAATTCGGGCGATGATGGAAGAGGATGTGGCACAGGATGAGGAGGAGGAGGAGGATGAAGAGGTAACATTTCCAAGGCTTTCAGGGCAGTCATTCGCAAGGGGCTCCGAGGGTGGGTTCCTGCACACGCAAACGCCAGGGACGCAATTGTCTAGCAGGGGCACAGTTCTGGAGGATGAGGAGGATGAGGAGGAGGAGGAGCTGGAGGAGGAGATGGAACCATGTTCACAGCAGGGTGGCACCCAGGCCAGCTCATGGCCATCACTGGTGCGTGGCTGGGGGGATACAGAGGACACGGACGATACACCTCCCACAGAGGACAGCCTTTCGTTGCCTCTGGGCAGCCTGGCACACATGAGCGATTACATGCTGCAGTGTCTCCACAACGACCGCCGAGTTGCCCACATTCTAACTTGTGCTGATTACTGGGTGGCCACGCTGCTGGATCCCCGTTACAAGGACAACGTACCGTCCTTAATTCACTCACTGGAGCGCGATCGCAAGATGCGCGAGTACAAGCGCACGCTGGTAGACGCCATGCTGCTGGCATTCCCATCTGACAGCGGGGCCACAGTGGAAGCACAAGGCAGAGGAGGAGGAGGAGGAGGTCGCCAACGCAACCAGGGCACCGCCAGCACCGCAGAAGGCAGGGTTAGCATGGCCGAAATGTGGAAAAGCTTTGTCAGCACGCCACAACAAACAGCAGCACCAGCAGCTCAGATGGAACGTCTTAGCAGGAGGCAGCATTTTACCAACATGGTGGAGCAGTATGTGTGCACACGCCTACATGTAGTGAATGACGGGTCTGCCCCCTTCAACTTCTGGGTCTCCAAATTGGGCACATGGCTTGAGCTTGCCCTTTACGCCTTGGAGGTGCTGGCGTGCCCTGCAGCCAGTGTATTATCTGAACGGGTATTTAGCACGGCTGGGGGCGTTATAACAGACAAGCGCAGCCGCCTGTCCAGAGACAATGTGGACAAGCTCACGTTCATTAAAATGAACCAGGCATGGATCCCACGGGACTTTTCCGTACCTTATGCAGAATAGCAATGGATACCGACCTTACCCACCCATTGTTCCATTTTTGCTCTTTCTCACTCTTTTGGGGTGTACCCTCATTTAAAATTTTTGAAAAGAAGCAGTGTTGGCTACCTCGTCCTCCTCCTCAGGGCCAGATTAATGTAGGGGCTATTGGAGCTGCAGCTCCAGGCCCCTACCTTTTATATAGGCCCCGGGTTGGCCATATTCACTGTTACCGCTCTTCTGTCACTTGTAAACACAGAAGTCTGGCTTCTATGCTCGCTTCCCCAGGCAGCACCCTCAGAACCTCCCCACACAGCGTGAAGGCCGGACAAGGAGGGACAGTTGGCGATGCATGGATGTGTTTATGGGCTTCAGAGACAGCATCCCATGTTGAATTAGGCATGCATGGCTGCACCCTTCCTCCTCTGGGTGCATGGCAAGGCACGGCCCTTAAGGCCCTTCAAAATCCTCAGCACCAAGCCCATGATGCTGTTAATCCGGCCCTGGTCCTCCTCCACCGCCGCTTCCACCTACACCGCCCATAGGTGTGCGCAGCCTATTGCATTAAGGTGTGCACCCCAAAGTTGAAATACACATGCATGTGTTTGCCAGCAGGGAGAGTAATGTATCGGGGCCATATACCTGTAGGCAAGGAGAAATAGAGCAGAGCAGGTCCCAGGGAGATCTTTCCCATCTCCTCACTGGCAATGCTATGTGCCCTAGGTGATTAGGGTGTGCCCAGGCACACCCAGCACACCCTGTGCGCACGCCTATGTCACCGCCACATCCACCACCACCTCAACCTCCCTCCTACTCCATATGGGCCTCGTCCTTCAGAGATGAAGAAGAACATTGTTTTATTTTTCTGTTTTTTTTTTGTTGTTTTAAGTTATTTCCCTATCCACATTTGTTTGCAGAGCACTTGCCATGCTCTTAATTACGTTTTGCTGCCATTTGCAGCACTCTAGCCCTTTCCTTTGGTGTTTTAGAGCCATTTTAGTGCCTTAAAGTTCGGGTCCCCATTGACTTCAATGGGGTTCGGTGTCCGGGAAAAGTTCGGTAAAAGTCCGGGACACGGACCCGGACTTTTTTTTAAAGTTCGGCCGAACCCGTCGAACACGGACATCTAGGTGTTCGCTCAACCCTATTCATAACCTATATATGCTGTGCTTTCCAATTTGGAGATGTTGGAAAGAGGAGGGTACCATACTCCACATCTTCTGGTCCCACAACAAGCTTCTTCTGGTCTGAGGTCAAAAACTAGATCTTTAAATTTACAGCCATTCATATCCCCAATGGCGTGGCTGCATTCCTACTCCACCTAACCCCTGTACCTCTAAAACAGTATAAAAGCTCTTTATTAATACATCTACTCAACTCCTCAAAGGCATATATTCCAGTCTATTGGAGACAAGGCTGTTGGAAACAAACATCCACACCTTCTTTGAGTCTGTGGCTCGCAAAAATTATTAGAATTAAACTCATGGAGGAGCTAATGGCCTCGACCAATCACAAAGAGGAATGCTTCTGGGAAACTTGCTTCTTTTGGAACTAGCTTACCTGTTTTTCCCAAATACTGTGACATTCTAGGTTCCCAAGCCTAAACATAGGAGCTGTTCCAGAGTAAAGTCCTGAGGATCTGAATGTATTCTTGTAGGCTGGGTGACTACCAACTGTGCTTCCCTACCCCTACCCCTGCCACAACCCTCTTTACAACTATCTCCACCCCACCCCCCTCCCCTTCTCCTCTACTCTCTTTTCCTCTACTCTCTTTTCTTCCTTCCCCTTTGCTTTTCCCTCTCATCACCATGGCCACCTAGGCCTATCCATATAGAAGCTCGCCATTGAGTACTGGATCCCTTGAAGACATATGTCCTTGTGTTTTAACCTTTTATGTTACAGCTCATTTTGTCTATCCAAAGTCTGACTGGGCAACCAAAGGTTGTATTTGCTAAGCATTGAGTGTAAATAGAGCCCGCATGACTACTCTATCATAGAAGATTATTTTTTTTTTCCTTATTCTCCGGCTTGAAAAGAAAATGATAAAACAAAAACTATTTTTTTTTCATCCCATTGGGGAGATATCCTATCTTTTTATATTATATACAAACAACAACAAGTGAAAATAAGTCTCTTCAAAATGAGGAAAATCCCTCCTTAGACTGTTGTCTTTGAATTTCTCTACATCTACAACTTGGACACAGACAGTTAAAACACCTCACCACCACTATAAACAAAGAAACCCAAACTACACTTCTTAATCAAATTCATCAGACAGGATAATCCTAGAAAAAACACATACTACTAACACCTTAGCCAAGGCACTGAAGCTGGCCATGCAAATATCAAATTTCAGCCAGTCTAGCAGGGACCAGCTAAATTTGGATCAGAGTGTGGCCTCTCTTGCTCAACAGAAGTCAATTATTTCATTTCTTTCTTTTGAAGGGGCATGTTGAAAAAAGTTCTGTTAGTCAGGAGTGGAAGGGGCCACTGTCAGAATACAATGTACTTTTGGGGGGATTCCTCATTTTTGTAGATAAATAAATCTGTTAGTGTTTTAGTAACCATGCATGGTCAGCCTTAGGCCTCATTCACACTTAAGCCATACCTTACACCCATTGGAACTGTCTGCATTCAGGGACTTGCACCTGCACCCACACAGATGTCATATTGGGAGCAGTGGTTGTGTCCGTACAGCTGCTGCGTCCCATCTAACATGAATGGCACTGACTACATGAGGATGCATACAACACCTTACAACATGGTCGTATCCAAGGGGTGCTGAGGGTTGGCTGAGCCCCCCCCATATTTCAGTTGTGCCTCCGCCAGGCTGGCCCCCCCCATGGACATTGTACCCATGCCCACTGAGCTTCTCCCCCGATCCCAGCACTCAGGGCTGGGACAAGGGGCGGGGGACAGCCTGGTGCAGTGAACCAATATAAAGTCCAGACAAGAGAAGTGCCAGTGGCAGAGAGGAGAGAGCCAGGAGGAGGCTGTCACAACCGAATACTACACAGGGTTGCTTTTAAATTGGAAGATACACTGCTTGATTACTGGCCCCTTACCCATATTTCTGGGAGATGAGCAGCCCTTGGAGGAGATAGGGGGTGAGTCTTCAAGCCATGTACCGTCCGATCAAAGAGTTACCCTGTGTAATCTGCTGTATGGAGAAAAGCTGTCATGACAGGAAGGGGTAGGGCACCTCCTCACTAGTCCTGTATTTACTGCCTGTAAAATTAGAGGGTGGGGGGCTTGAGGAGGAAGGGTAATGGGGGGCTGTTCTTGCTGGAAAGGGAAGGGTAATTGGGGGAAGAATTTGTGCTAGAAGGAGGAATGAGGGGTATGTGTTAGGAGGCAGAATTTGTGCTGGGAACGGTAATTTAGAAGGAGTTGTGCTAAGAGGAGGGATTTAGGGGGTGTGTACTAGGAGGTGGGACTTGGGGGAGAGGATTTGTGCGTGGAGGGAAAATTTGAGAGGAGGATTTACACTAGAAGGGATGTTTGAGGGGGAGGATTTATACTAGGAGGGGGAGTTTGGGGGGGATAATTTCTACTGGGGGGGATATGGGGGGAGGAGTTAGGCTAGGAGTGGGGATTTTGGGGAAAGTTTGGGGAGATGTGAGGGGAGAGGGTTTATTCTAGGAGGGGTTTTTTTGGGGGGGGGGATTTACACTAAGAGTGGGGATTTGGGGAAGGGGATTAGTGCTAGAAGTGGGGGTTTGGAGGAGAGAGTATTTGTGCTAGGAGGGGGGATTTGGGGGGAAGGATTTGCACTAGAAGGGGTAATTTGGGGGGTGATTTACGCTAGGAGTGGGGATTTGAGGGAGAAGATTTGTGCTGGGAGGGGGAATCGGGAGACAGGATTGGCACTAGGAGGGGCGATTTGGCGGGGGGAAATTTATGCTAGAAGTAGGAATTTGGGGGGGGAGAATTTAGGTTAGGACTGGGGATTTGGGGGTAAGATTTACATTAGGAAGGGGGATTTGGGGGAGAGGATTTGTGCTAGGAGTGGGGGTTTGGAGGAGAAAGCATTTGTGCTAGGAGGGGGAATTTGGGGTTAAAGATTGGCACTAGGAGGGGTAATTTGGGGGGATGATTAGTGCAAGGAGTGGGGATTTGTGGGAGAGGATTTGTGCTGGGAGGGGAGATTTGTGGGGATGATTTGTACTAAGAGGGGGGATTTGGGGGAAAATGTATGCTAGGAGTAGGGATTGGGTGGGGGATTTATGCTTGGGGTGAGAATTTGGGGGGAGGATTTGTGTTAGGAGTGGGGATTTGTGGGAGAGGATTTGTGCTAGGAGAGAGTTTGTTGGGGAGAGGATTTGTACTAGGAGGGGGGAATTTTGGAGAAGATTTGTACTAGGTGGGATTTGAGGGGAGAATTTAAGCTGGGGGGGGGGGGGGGGTTTGGAAGGAAAGATGATGTGTACTAGGAGGGGTGATTTTTTTGGATGGGGGAGATTTGTGGGGAATTGGGGGGGACTTGAGCTGGAAGGTGGGATTGGGGGGGTAAATATGTGTTGGGAAGGGGATTTGGAGTGTGAGGAGGGGGAATTTGGCATTCTTGTTTGAGGAGAATTTTGTCTCGCAGAGGGAATTTATTTTCTTAGTGTTGATTAGTGTTGTTTTTTTTTTTTTTGGGAGGGGGTATTTCTGCCGTGACATGATGCTTACACATCAGGAGAGGGGTACAGTTTGTCATCTTTGCCATGGGCGCTAGATGACCTAGTTTCGTCACTGCTCGCACTGCACACAAGGCACTCAACAGATCTCCTCCTCCTCCCCACATAACACATAGCTGAGCTCAGTTTCCCTTACAGACACAGCCTCGTTCTGCACAATGTGTAGCTGGCTGCCATGTTGCAGTTCTGACCTGTGAAATTCCCTGATTGGATTGGCAGCTGCAGTAGCCACACTTTGTGGAGGGATACCAATCACAGCTTTGTGCTGTATGAGGAGAAGGAGATCTCTTGAGTGCCCTGCCAGCAGTGACCCTGTCCTCAACTCTCCTGAACACTGTCTTCCACCCTGCTAACTCCTGTCCTCCACCATGCTAATCCTTTATAACCCACTATACATTACCCTAAAAACAAATGGCCTCTGTACACTGCCCTGCAAACTTTCGACCTTATCCTCTGCCCTGCTAATCCATTGTTCACCGCCCTACTAAATCTTTAACACTGCCCTGCTGACCTTGTATCCTCTGCCCCCTGAGATTTTTTACTGCACCCCCAAATAAGACAGGCTAAATCCGACCAGCCTTAGTGCTCTTAAACAGATTTAAATCTAGAAGCAGATGACATCACAGACATTCTGTAACAGTGCCTTTGCTGCAATACCACATTGCTGTCCAGACTAGAGCAGTACAGAAGGAAGGATTGTAGGGGCAAATTCTAACAAGTTATAAAAAGGATGCAGCTCTCCAGGGTTTATCAGAAAGCCTATATTTAGTATAAAGTCAGGTAAAAAAAACTAAATTTGCTAAGTGGAAAATATAAACAATCAGTGATTACGGAAACGTTCCAATTTGAAAAAAAGTCTGTATATTATAAAACAATGTTTTTTCTCCATTAAAGTGTAAGTTCACCTATACAGAAAATCTGTAAGGTGACCTTACACTGAACCTCCTTCCCATCCCACCTGGCCCCGCTGTACCAGATTGTCACGATCCCACCGCTGTCAAGACACCGAAAAGCCAATTCACGGATCCAAGGATTAGAAATCCCAGCGGCTTTCTCTCCTCTGCTTGCAGTGCTGACAGTATGGGCTAGACAGCTTCTGATTGGTCAGTGTATGTTCATGTTATGGTGCTGACCAATTAGAATCCCTGTAATCTGTGCTAACTACACAATATGAACACGAGATTAAGCAGTGGGGATTTCAAATCCCCGGATCGGAGAAGCAGCTTTTCGATGTCAGACAGTGGGTTGTTTGCAGCAATCTGGTACAGCAAGAGCAGGTTGTATGGGGAGGGGGGTCAATGTAAGGTCGCTTTACAGATTTTCTGTAAAGGTGAACTTACATTTTAGGTATTATTTTTATTTGGACATTGCGATGATCAATTTGGTTCACAAACAAGGTAAAAGGTGTTTAATCCTCCAACAATTATATAATTCCTGAATCACAGTGGACTTGATTCCTAAATTGTGTGATTTTTTTTGCAATACAGGCAGATGTGCTTGCATATTTAGAAAAACAGAAAAATAGTCAAGATGGTGATTCTCTTGCATTGATCATCCCCTGAGGTAGAGCAAATTGATTAGAATTTAGAATTAGAATTGTTAGAAGTTTCTTTCAGAATTGTCAAAATTGCACAGCAGGTTTAAGGGGTTATGGCAATAAAATTTGGTGGCAGAAGACCATGGGGAAAGTATGTTTACATTTTGGTTATTACATTGCAGCCTCTGCCTTAGTTTGTTTGCTTTCACCCCATAACGAGTCATTTTAAAGCTAAAATTACACAAACAGCTAAATAAACAGTTTGAAATCATATCGGCAGACACTCATTATTGTACCACTCTGCAGCTCTTTGGCCAACAAACTGCCTCCTTCTACAGCCAAATATTTCAAAATGTGATGCAGCCGGAAACTCCAGAATCCAGTAAAATGAATATTCTTTATTGCTACATATAGGTGGATAAAAACAGCTTACATGTTTAGGCACAAAGCCTTGATCACAGCCAAGTTGTGGGACTTTGAGTGAGGTTTGCAGTCATAAATGGATGTTATATAGTCATATGAAATGTTAAAAAATGGATAATTTATTACATATTCCATAAAGGGTACAGCAAAATCAAAATCAATATAAACATTATACAAATCAAAAACTGAACATGAAGTAAATCAATTCATAAAAATATATTTTTACATAATAATCATTGAATAAAAAATCCGTCAATACATTGTATATATAAACAACATGTAATCAGTCTTCAAATAGTATATCTTCATATCTTATAGGCTCTACGCGTTTCGTGGCTCTATGTCCACTCATCAGGAGTTATCAGAAGTGATGTCCTTTCCCATATCCTTTTTTGGAACTATTTCAGCTACCCCTTCATCTCTCTCTCCCCTCGCTCTCTACTTCGGCCAATTTACCCGCCTCAGCCTCGAGTGAGGCAGTTTGTTGCATGTGGGGGGATGACCCCCCTCCCTCTCAGAACTTTTGTTTCTTTTAACTACTGTAGTATTTTTTATTTATTCTGGAGCATTGGTTATTTTTTCCGTTATTTTTCCATTATTTCTCCCATATTTATTTTACATTTAAATAATAATTTACATTTACAGACTCAAAGTCTCAAATTTGCTCCTGATGAGTGGACATAGAGCCAGGAAACGCATAGAGCCTATAAAATATGAAGATATACTATTTGAAGACTGATTACATGTTGTTTATATATACAATGTATTGACAGATTTTTTATTCAATGATTATCATGTAAAAATATATTTTTATGAATTGATTTACTTCATGTTCAGTTTTTGATTTGTATAATGTTTATATTGATTTTGATTTTGCTGTACCCTTTATGGAATATGTAATAAATTACCCATTTTTTAACATTTCATATGACTATATAACATCCATTTATGACTGCAAACCTCACTCAAAGTCCCACAAATTTTTGCCTTTTTCCACATAGGTACTCAAGTAGGGTTCACTCCGGAGCCATGCTCCTGCGAATGGACATTGTCCATTCACACACAGAGCGTGGCTGGGCCCTGCCCCCACTCTCTCTTCAATGGCTCACTGGCTGTGTTTGACAGCAACAGGAGCCATTGGCCAATGAGGAGAGAGACCCGGGAGAGCTGCTGCTCTCATGCACATCACTGGATTTATATGGGGCTCAGGTAAGTATAAGGGGGGGCTGGGGGGAGGGGAGCTGCACCCAGAAGATGTTTTACCCTAATGCATAGAATGCATTAAGGTAAAAAAAACCTTCTCCCTCTAGAAGCACTTTACACTTGTTTCCACATTGGAGGTATGGCTTTTTGGCCGAAATTCTTCCATGAAGACTACTTCTGGCCAGACTTCTTCATACAGTATATTGATGTACTTGGGTCCCATTGCCAGTCCTGTGCTGATAACACTGCTGGACATCTTCAGATGTTTAAGGGAAATAAGCATGAAGTGTCATCTGCTGTATTAGGTTTTCTTGGCTAATCACTGCGTCTACTGTACATAATGTTGCCCATTTCTTTGTGCTTCTTCAAAAGAGATTCATCTCCCCATTGTGCTTTAAAACCTTTGCCTGGGAGAAACCTTGCTGATGCAGTATAACTACCTTTACTTTGCGTCTTGTTGCTGTGCACAGTCCTGAAAGGTGTATGACCTGTGACATGAAATTGTTTTCCACAGCATCAGCTTAGTAGCAGAGTTTGGCTGTTCTCTACCCAGTCTTTAGCCTCCTACGCAGCTGTTTCTGTTTCAGCTAATGACTGTGCTTCAATCTACATATGAAATTGATGATCATTAGCACCTGCTTGTTATAATTCATTATTTATAAACCTGACTCTAATCCTACAAAATCCTTGACCTTTGTAAAAAGTGTGCATGTGTAAGAATTAATGCTGGTTTGAAGTAAAAAAGGTAGTCACACCAAATATTGAATGATTTAGATCAGTGGTCTTCAGACTACGGCCCTCCAGTTGTTCAGGAACTACAATTTCCATCATGCCGAGTCATGTCTGTGAATGTCGGAGTTTTACAATGCCTCATGGGATGTGTAGCTCCGCAGCAGCTGGAGGGCCGTAGTTTGAGGATCCCTGATTTAGATTTTTCTTCTGTTTGCTCATTTTGCATTTTGCAAACTGATAACAATAAACAATTATAATATATATTTTTTCAAAGCAATCTTACTTTACAGCATTTTTTTACTCCCACCTAAAACCCTTGAATGGTACTGTATATACGCATGTGTGTAAGAGCTTTGGAGTTCACACTCTAATCATATAGACTGTGCACACCTTTGCAACGGTTTAACAGATATTCTTCCCAGTCAGGGAGTACAGTGAAATACAGGGCTTAGTCCTTTCACTGCCAGTTTTTTTGCATTTTTTTGCACACATTTAAAAAATAATTTTAGTCTTAAAGATTACATTATAGTCCTAAAATATCATATACTTTCTGAAAGCAGACACCCCAGAGAATAAAACAGTGGTAATTCCAGTTTGGCCATTTTTGCAAGGTCTAGAAAATACAAAACTTCAGGAAAAAGTACACAAAAGTTGATTTTACAAACCCAATACCATGCACCCGTGAAATGGCATCAAACTTCAGTACCCTATTTTTGAAGCTTTAAAAAACCCTATAGGTCATTAGTTTAGCATTACTGAGGAGGTCTGGTGCTAGATATATTGCTCTCACTCCGGCTTGCTCGGCAATATGTATCATTTGTATTGCAATCAGCATTTCATGCATAGGCATCCCCAACGCGTGCATTTGTTTCTACGTGCATATATGTGGGGGTGGGGGCCTCAAAGAATTTTCTCGGGTAATTATTTTCTTGGGTGAATCTTTAATTTAAAAAAAATATCTCCCCTGTGCTCCACTAAATGCAGATCTCATTGCATTACACTCTTTCACGGCCATACTGGCCGGAGACACTGAGAGGCAGACCCAGAAGTGACATCAACCCCCTGGTTTTCCGGGTCAGCAACAAGAAAGGGAGGCAAGCGGATGTGGGTCCACTCAGCTCCCTCTCCCTACCGGCACACCTGCTATGGCGGTCCTGGGCCCACACATTGGCAAATGAAACCCAAGATACATGGCAGGGATGGGAGTCATGTGTGGGGGCACCAAAGGGTTAAGCCTCTCAGCTAATTGTCCCACAGGCTTGTCTAGCCCACACAGCCACGTCATTCATTCACAGAGATCTGTGAATTTATTAAGTATAGGTCCTATCTGCCATCATAGCAGATGAACTTTTAGTTCTCAATGGAATACAAGTGAGTTAACCACTTTACCACCGGAGGATTTTGCTGTCTTCCGTCCAGGCCACTTTTTGCGATTCGGCGCTGTGCCACTTTAACTGACAATTGCGCGGTCGTACAACGCCGTACCCAAACGAAATTTAAGTCCTTTTTTTCCCACAAACAGAGCTTTCTTTTGGTGGCATTTGATCACCTGTGCAATTTTTACTTTTTGCGCTATAAACAAAAAAAGAGCGTTTATTTTGAAAAAATAACAATATTTTTAACATTTTTTTATATGAAATTCCCCCCCAAAAAAATGTAAAAATCAAATTTTTTTTTAATTTTTGGCCAATTTGTTTTCTGCTACCTATGTTTGGTAAAGAAAATTGCAATAAGCGTATTTTGATTGGTTTGCGCAAAAGTTATTGCGTTTACTAACTAAGGGAAAGATTTCTGTCATTTTTGGCATTTTTTTTTTTAACGCGTAATGGCGGTGATCTGCGATTTTTTTTTGCGGGACTGCGACATTGCGGCGGACAGATCGGACCCTTGACTGACATTTTTGACACTTTTGGGGGTACCAGTGACATTACTGCAGTAATCAGTGCTATATATATGCACTGTTACTGTAAAAATGACACTGGCAGGGAAGGGGTTAATTTTATTGGAGAGGGTGGGGTTAATGTATTGCCTGGTGCTTACTGACGTGTGGGGGGGAGGTGACTGAGTGACAGAAGGACAGATCAGATGTCCAGCTATGCTGAACACTCCGATCTGTCAGTCCCTGTCACTTAGGAGATCCGCCCGCTCTGTTTACACAGGCGGGCGGATCTCCTCACTCGATTCCCCGACGATCGGGGCAGAGCAGCGGCGATCGTCGCCGCTCCTCCCCTGGCCCGACTCCCGCTGTGAATGAAAACAGCGGGAGCGCGCCTCCGGCGGCGCGCGAGCGCCGCCTACAGGGGGAGGAGTCCAGCGACGTAGGTCTACGTCGCTGGATGGGAACGAGCCACTGTGCCGCAGTAGCAGCACAGTGGCTGAGGCTAAAGTGGTTAATCACTGCACTTGTAGTTTAATCACACTTCCTTCAGTTCTCTAACTGAAAGTCTGTACCTCAGTACAGGCAGGGAGCTAGAGGAAGAGTCTGCAGGAACCTAACATTGCATCCAAGACTACTGTGAACAAAAATAATAATTGCACATTTTTTCCTGAAATAACATGTGCATTTATTTTGTTTTTAAATGTGAACTTAAAGTGGCTCCTCTGTAATTTTTTCTTCTTTCTATATATTAAATCCTCTACCCTTGTTGTTTTAACCTTGGATAGTAAAACATTTTTTTTCTGCCACTAAATGCCTTATACAGCCCACTTCCTCTTTCGCGTCTGGTAATAAGCCTAGGCTAATGACATCATGCACAGCACTCTCTCTCTCCCTGTTGTTAGAGTTTGCCAGCAAGGGGGGAGAGGGCAGGATAGTGGAGGAGGAATAAATCACAGGAGAACCACAGAGAGCTACAGAGCTGGAGAGGGCAGAGATAACAGGAGACTGCAGAGATCTATGTGTATTCATCCAGAGAGGATAAATGTGCAGGCAAGGAGTGGGGAGAACGTGTCTGTCTGTGTGTGTGTGTGTGTGTGTCTGTATATAAGTGTATGTGTGACTGTGTAAATACAGGAAGTGAACAGGCAGAAGCTTCAGCTACCCACAGTTAAAATGGCTGCAGCCAGAATTAGTGGAGGGTACAGTATGTATACAAAAATATGCAAAGTGGTTGGAGGGAAGCTTCAGAATGGCAAATATTTTTTTATTACAAATTATCTGAGCAGACTGTTGTTCCTCTCTAAGCTGGATACACACTATGCAACTTTTGTTGTTCCATTTCCTTTAGATTTTCCTTCAACTATGTAGTGCAAGGGCCTGCCTGACTGCATACAAATTGAAAGTGCTTAGGTTTGACCTCATATTATATGGTTTTGGTAAATCTAAAGAAAAAATCTAAAGCAAATTGTATAGTGTGTATCCAGCTTTAGCCTTAAGTACAAGTAGAAGTATATCCATGAGATAAATTTCCACTCCTGCAAACAGTTCTAAGAAATTGATTGCTGTCATGCAAAAGACAATTGCATTTATTAAAGTGTATGTCAAGCCAAAAACTTATTTTTTCAGTTTTGAATACATTGGGAAATTACTAGAACCCCATCTGTTTTTACAGCTCTCTGTGGTTCCGTTGGAGTTGTATGTGCTACTGACAATGCTTTTCCAGACAGGAAGTAAGAGGAACTATTTAACAGCATCACAGACAAAAAAAATATATTCTCTACTAGCCTTCCCCTTCTCTCTAGAGCAGGGGAAGGCTAGAGCCCTGTCAAATGTATATCACTGGTGCAACTGTAGTCTTTAGTGCAAACATTGAGGGTCCATCTCTTTAATGGAGCCCGAGATAGCAGTAAAATCCAGACAGTGGTTTACGTCCTGTCCCACTCTATCCAAAACACAAAACACAAAATTGTCTTCACATACACTTTTAGGTTCAAATCAGCTGAAACCTTTTTTTTTTTTTTAGTGCCAATAACTTCCTATATTGATGACAACCACTCCCCTTCTTCCCATTGGTGTAAATGTAATAAACCTGGTTCCAATAATTGTCATTGTTATTATCATTGCCCACATATTGCAACAAATGGCTGCTTGTTGCTGCAACTTAATGTTTGTTACCCAAGTAATGTCATGGTTTTCCATTTGCGGTTCATATATTGTAAGCAAGCACTGCCATTCTTTGCCTATGACTTTTAAGGTTTGCACTTTTTAGAGAACCATATTGTTATAACTTTACCCACTGCAAGATTTTCAAAACCATAACCCTAAAAACTATTTTTTCCTTGCATTAAATTCACTGCAAAACACTAAGTGGTCACTATTAGCCCCCTTACTCCAATTCTCCAAAATACCTAAATCAAGGTCGGTGATTACCACCTCCAGCTAAGAAGCCTCGCCTACAAACATATTGGGGGCGATTGCAAAATCTGGTGTAGCTCTGCATAGAAACCAATCAGCTTCCAGGTTTTATTGTCAAAGCTTAACTGAACAAGCTGAAGTTAGAAGTTGATTGGCTACCATGAACAGCTGCACCAGATTCTGGATGGTCCACTGTTCGTAAATCTCCCCCACTATGTTTTTAACAGCCAGGGCTTCCTTTAATTATAACTCAAGGTGTCCTTTAAGAAAGTAGTTTGCCTTACACATAGAAAGAAATGATAAATGTAAACTTCTGGTAAAGTCAAACATTCTAAAATAAACCTGTTATAGAACAGCAGGTGACATATTGTGCTGTGGCAAACCATTTTATACAATGATCTCAAAAGATCCAAAAAAGTCATGCACTTTTTTCTTTATCTTTGGAAGCTGTAGCTGAGCAGAGCAGCTCTGAATGCTTTTTGAATTGGAGCAGTAGTTTCTGGAGCGGGTCTGGAAATAGGGAGTAGTTGGAGCAGCTCTAGAGATGAAGCTTAACTGCAAGGACCAATCCAGAGCTGGAACTAGCAAACGCAGAGCACCACCCTCCCCTTATCAATGTCATTGGAGAGGAATATTGGACGTAAAACATGGCTGTCAACCTTGGATCTTGATGGAGGAGATGGGGTCCGAGTATTTCTTCCCATTTTTTTTTTTTTTTTAGTTACACATTACATTACTTTTTCTTATCCCCCAGAACTTTAGGGGCACACCTCATACCTAAATATTACTCTTCGATATTTTCTCGCTTCTAAAAGCACTGGTTTATTTGTGCTTTGAATGTGGACTTCTTTACTATACCGTCTTTCAATGGCATATTTGCTTATACAAACACACAGATCGTTTTTTCTTTTTGGAATGTCAAGGTTGTCACTGTTACCTTTAAGAGCTGGTTCACACTACCACTACCAGAAAGTCGCCCCGTGACTTGAAGAGACTTGTTTAGAGACTTGGAAGAGACTTGGAAGAGACTTGGAAGAGACTTGGAAGAGACTTGGAAGAGACTTGGAAGAGACTTGGAAGAGACTTGGAAGAGACTTGTGCACTACTTTGAAGAGACAGGCGACTTTGTCTGTGGGGAATGCCTGGCTAATCTCTTTCTTCTTCCTGGAAAGTCTGATAACAAGTCGTGTCAATTAAGATAAGGAGGCAACTCCCATTGAAGTATATGGGACAGTCGGATCACAGGTCGCCTCAAAGTAGTACAGGACCCTTTTCTGAAGTCGGAGCAACTTCAGTAGTGCCAATTAAGACGGCACTGATTGATTAACATTGCTTTTGTTATGTCAAGCTACCTGGGGCAACACAAGTTGCCTCACAAGTCGCGCTAGTGTGAATGGGCTATAAAAGTTTAGGAAAATAACTAAAATTGTTTTGAATGAAACATGGATGCTAAATCTATAGGCTGCACAGCATAGCACCCTGGACTCCTACAACCAAAACTACCACACCTCAGCAGGGAACAGTTTACAGCAGGATAGGAAAATATAAGGATATCATTTAATTATAATGTAAAGCCTAAAGAAAGTAGTAATTGAATTACAAATGTTAACTAAGTTAAATTTGGTGGGCTTGCGTGGGTTAATGAGACATTAGCATCTAAGCAGCAAAAACCTACAATGCTGTCACTGGCATCTGGAAAGAGGGAAGCACCAACAAAGAGATTGAAACTGAAACAATACTTGACACCAGTTGCTATGTTATCGGCTGTGACAGGGTGTGATTATTATTTGCTACAGGGAGCAACAGATGCTAAGCAGGAAGCCTCTGTAAGTTAGAAGACAGAAGACCAAAATATAAGAAGTAATTAATGGATAGTAATTTACCAATGTCTCTTTTCAATTAAAAAGGTAAAGCTAATGCATTTATTTTCTTTATGTAAGTTTGTTTAAGAGTTTCCTATTTCAGCAGTCAGTGTAGTTAATAATGTTAACTGATTACTGGCAATAAAAGCCCACATTGAGAGTTTATGCATTAGTCAGCTGGCTTTACAAATTAAAATTAAAATTAAATAATTTATCCAATGTCATGAAACTAACTATACATTTAAAAGTCTCAAACAGATGCTCAAAATTACATTTTGCATAAAACTATTGCTGTGCATTTCTACTTGATCTACTATAGTAAAACTGTCCTGACTGTATGTTTACAGACACTGACTTTATGTTTTAACACATTATGTTATTGCAGGCACTCAGAAGTATTGTACATGTAGCCAAGCAATGGGCTACGCAAGTACGGAAGAGAGGAGACACTAATGTGCCCAGTGACTTTCACTTTGCTTTAATTCTGGTGCTGTAATACTCTAGTGCTCTATCTAGATCACTGGGGGGTATCCTCGCTGAATAGGACACAGAGAGCTATGGGACTTTTAGTACTGAAACCACCTTCTAACATTGTATTATGGCCTTATTTAACTGCAACTCAATGGAAGCCTTGCATTCAACTCCCAGGAAGCCTTGCGGCAGAAGGCTTTATAATGAATTGCTGTGGGTGGGTTCACTCTTTTGGTAGCATGAGGCCATAGTGTACACATCAGGTTGTACCAGCATCTTCATGGGAGGAAGACCCTCAGTTACACAGAAGCTGTCCCTTCTCAGCAGCAGTTTTCCAGTGACACAGCAGTCATCACACCAGTGAATACCTTCAGCAGTGCAACAGTCATCACACCAGTGATTACCTTCAGCAGTGAAACGATCATCACATGAGTGATTACCTTCAGCAGTACAACGATCATCACACCAGTGTATGTCTTCAGTTGCTCAGTGAGCATCATCACCAGCACAGGACTCTCAGCAGGACTTCCAACACATCTGAGAATTGGTGAAAGGACCACGCACCCAGTTATATTACATCACTCTGAGAGCAGGCCCAGTTATATCACATTACTCTGAAAGCAAGTCCAGTTATACTATTAGTATTCTTAGAGCAGAACTCCGCCCAGCGAAATACTATACATTTTTCTTAAACACCTAT
The DNA here is from genome assembly GCF_965119305.1 of Pelophylax lessonae. Classification (NCBI taxonomy): domain Eukaryota; kingdom Metazoa; phylum Chordata; class Amphibia; order Anura; family Ranidae; genus Pelophylax; species Pelophylax lessonae. The sequence continues at coordinate 156,490,904 of NC_138772.1, forward strand.
CTGCTATTAGAACCATCGGCATTATCATTAAATGACTCCAAGACAATAATAGGGGCCCGACATTGCCGGCAGAAGATCTAGAATCCCCTGAAGGACATTCATAAGGACATTAGGATTCCAGTTTTCCTCAGAATCGCTGTCTTCTTTCTCCTCCTCTTTCTTAACTTCAGCCAAAGCCTACCATATCCCTGGGTGCTTTGTGACATCATAGGCTCCCGAATCAGTATTTTCCTATTTCAGCTGCCATATTTGCACTTCAGGGCTACGGTTACAGTTGTTCTTAGTCACGTTAGCTGGTTAATTTTATGGCAGTTATATTACTTTTGCCATTTAAAGCTGTTTACCTGTTTAAAGCTGTTGAGATGCCTGATTGTTGACATTGTCACTATTTTGAGTTATGTCAATACAGTATAATGATGTTTTATTACTTTGCCCAATGCTTTTTATTGTATGCTGAAAGCGAGTTGTGCAAAACTTCTTGTTGTGGTTGCAAGACGCATTACTAAACCTAGACCGTCAGAAGGGTCAAAGGTCGGAGTAGGCACAGAGGTCCTTTATTATTCAGTGGCTTTTAAGAGGGGTAGCGCCATATACATATAGCATCAGTTATCATGTACAGCACCACAAAAGCCCTAAAAACCCAAAGCCCAGTTCTTACGTCTGCCACTCAATCGACTCCCTCCCCTCCTTGAGGCACCTCTCTGAAGTACCTTTTTTAAATGTTCTCAGGTAGTTAGGTTATGCACAGGGTCCTTTTACACTTCGAATCTTATCCTGGTGGTGGAAGGTCCCAAAGAATGAAGACAGTGGGAATAGCATGGTGGCATCAGCCCTGCTCACTGTATACATGAATGCAGGTCACCAAGGAGATGCCCCTATGGGGGTAAATCCATGGCACTCTGAACTCACAGACTGTTCTCAATTCTTCTAGAAACATTCAACATTTAGTGGTGGAATTAAATGACCACGAGGTACAATGCAGGAGCGGAGGTTAGCATTGTAACCTGAGCTGATTTTTATTTTTTACATTATCTGAAAATCTGTCCCTGCCACTCCCACAACTCAGTTCTGGTCTTTGATGCCACCCATGACTGTGACGGGAGGCATGGGAGAGGGTAAGGCCAGGTAACAAATGTTTGGGTGTTCTTGATATCTGCATATAAAAGGTTTTAAGGCTCCCAGGACATTCTAAGAAAGTTCAAGTATCTATATGCAGGCATCGAGGGTCTGCATTTATATCTTGGTGTAAGTTTATATATCATAGGGTTTGTGTACATAAGCTTTGGTTTAAGCTAAAACTGACTTTTTTTCCCAACACAAGCTAATTCGATTGCAACAGAAGCAGAATGATGGAGCTTAGAAGGAAGCCAAATGAAGGTTAAGGGCCCCTGTGAATAAACATAGAGGGATATCAGAAGTATCTCAACCAGATATCAAATGCAACCTGAATTATTTTAAGGACACTAGAGATTTACTTAAAATGTTGAGTAAGAATAATGTTCCTATACAGAAAACGCACGACATTATTTTTCAGACTATTGCTCAATGTAAGTGTCTAATGTAGGCTAAAAAAGGGTAGAGTGTCTATTCCCCAAAAATAATATTTTGAAAGGGAAGTTGAACTTTGCAAAGGAATTTCCCCTTAGCGCCTAGTGAATGTGGTGAAGGTTCCATCATCAAATTATTTTCAAGTAAAAATGGTAGATTTTGTTTTCCCTGCAGATATTGTGTTTTCTTTGCAAAGTGAAATTTCACAACATTCAACAAGCTTTGGAGGAAATTTGCTTGCAAAGTGAACAGCCTCTTTGCCTTTAGTAAATCAACCCCACAGTGTTTTCCGGAAAAGTCCATAAAAAACCCAAAGCATATATTCCCAGGTAACATAGCATTACAATTTAGCAACACAACCCTATGACTAAAGCCCTTGTTACAGGTGTTAAATATTGAGAATAGCATCCTATTTTAGAATGCTATTTTTAGCAACCCCCTTTTTACTCTGCTTACATACAGTAATTTTTAAAGGTATAAATACCAATCATTTTGTTTCATTTCCCGTATGCTCGATTGGGTATTCAAAGTGAACATAGCCTGCTGTTTTTTTTTTTATTAAACTAAGTGAATTTTACATTTAGCAGTCTCTACTAACTACTTAGCCCCAAAGCATATATGTAATAGGCATTTACCAAAGGCTACTGTTATTTCAGGTTGAAAACAATGATATTTTGCAGCACTAATATAAAACATTGTTCATTTAAATGGATGTAAAATAAAAACGAATACAAAGGCATTCAATTAACTATGTCATTAGCCTAATCAGAAACAGCTGTATAAAAAAAAATCAAAAGAAACATTTTCATTGTTGGGTTGCTGGGGAACGTGAAGCAGCTTGAGTGATTGCTGTATATTTTAATATACAACAATGGCAATATTATGCTCATAAAAGATCAAAGGTTCCAAATTAGATTTAATATAAGTAGCAAGGCTCACGTGACCAGATAAAACAGGTGCCTCAATGACAGTCCAAAGTTATAAAGAAAATAATTCATAGCATTTTGGAATGCCTAAATATGCATAACCTTGGGGCATATTATGTAATAGAATTGACATTAATAAGGGATTAAAACATAATCAGGATAAAGCAATATGATTATTTTATACTTTAAATGGATTTAAAACCTCTAATTCCTGACCCTGCATTTGGCTTTCTTTGAAGTTTAAACTCTCTGTGAGGCTGCAGCTGTGCTTGCAGTGTAGTTTGAGATAATCATTAACATTATAATTTCTTTCAACTTCTGCATTATATGTTGCTTTCCCTCAGGTATTATTGTTTGACCTCTCTTATTCCTAAAAAGTTGGTACCATAATTGTTGCCATACCATCAAGCCTGCACTGTCAGCTGAGATTTCAAATTTTGTCTGACAAAAGTTAATCTCATCATCAAGTTTACAATAGTTTAATTTCTGGCTGATGGATTCCTAGGGATAAAAGTTTATAACCATACCAGGAACTTTAAATCTAATACTGTCTTTAGATTCTTAAGGAAGAAATAAAAAAAGTAAAAAAATGAAGTACCGGCAATATACACAAAATTGGCACATAGACAAAAATTATAAAATTATTTTAAAAGAATTTCGCACAATAAAAAAAGTGAAACTCTATTGTGACGGCTGGTGATCCTGACCTAAGGGAATGAAGACTGCTTCTGTGAAATCCCTTCTCATCAGCAAGTTGTAACACTTCCAAAAAAACGGCTCCCAAGATGCTGGAGAATTATAAGCTACTTTGGCTTTTTTGACAAAACAGAGCTCCAACACCGAAACACTTTAAAATGCATGGAGAGACCCACCACATCAACAGCAAAATGCATTTTTTTTAATGCACGCCTGAAGATGAAAAAAACTATTTATTTCAAAAGCATGGGTCCACAAAAAACAATTATTTTGTGTTATTTACATGCGATAAAGCAACTAGACTGTTTTAACTAGCCATTGCCCTTGCAGGTAGATTTTTGCTTGGCAGATACTTTCTCTGCCAAAATGTGATCATCCGTTTAAGCACGAGGAGGTAACCAGGCTTCCTTTGCTGAAGTCTCCCTGGAAATGACCACAAACTTGAGAGTATAATAATTTTTAAGATCCCTTTCCTTTCAGAATTTTTTTTTATCCTTTTACAATAGAAATGATACAATGAGATGCAGATGCAGCCCCTTCACAATAAAAGTTATCACATACCTCTCATAAAAACAAGATTTACATCTCATGATAGATATATATTGCATATTTAATTTAACTTAATAAGCCTCTAGCATTTAAAAACCATATGGACCATGGGAAGAAGCTATTTTGCAGCCTGGTGGTATGAGAGGAAATGCTCGTGCATCATCGGCCAGCAGTGTTAATTGCGGCAGCAGATTTTGATTTAGTTTTAATCTTAGTCTTTTGACTAAAATGCCATTTTAGTTTTAGTCCCGTTTTAGTCATCTGCAGTTGTTTTAGTTTTAGTCGTATTTAGTCGACTAAAACCTCCAGTACATTTTAGTCGACTAAAACGTCCTACATTTTAGTCGACTAAAATCTCCAGTACATTTTAGTCACCTAAAACTAATTTTAGTTGTCTAAAATCGAATGGGTTTAGTTAAATTGTAATGCGTTTTTTTAGGCATTTCTCTACAATTTCCAAACTCATACTGCTGGAGTAAAAATAAAATATTATTTATGGTATTAAAGTGATTGTAAAGCTTTCTTTTTTTTTTTAAATAACAAACATATCATACTTACCTTATCTGTGCTGTTGGTTTTGCACAGAGCAGCCTGGATCCTCCTCTTCTCGGGTCCCTCGTTGCTTCTCAGATCCCCTCCTTCCCATTGAGTGCCCCGACCGCAAGCAGCTAGCTATGGGGGCACCCAAGCTAAGCTACAGCTCTATGTGTTCATTCAGACACGGAGCTGCTGTTCAGCCCCACCCCCTCTCTCTCCTGATTGGCTAACTGACTTTGATTGACAGCCACGGGAGAAAATGGCGCCACGACTGTATCTCAGCCAATCAGGAGAGATAGTCCCGGATGGCCGAGGGACTCGTGGACATCGCTGGAGAGAGAAGAGGTTCAGGTAAGTATTAGGGGGTGTTGGGAAGGCCACATAGAATGCATTAAGATAAAAAGCCTTCTGACTTTACAACTCCTTTAAGGTTTGAACATGCACTACAGACACAGATTTAGTCGTTATAGAACGTCTTTAATGCCCCGTACACACGTGCAGATCGTCGGCCGAACGATCGGCCGTCTTTTGTCCCCGGGCTGTCGTGTCTGTTGAAAAGTGCAAAAGACTGCACAAGAATTTTGTCCGCCGACTACAGCCGACTGCAGAAGTGATGTCATGTGATGGTTAACTTTCCCTGTGTTTTTTCTTTTCTGAGCATGCCCAGTCTTGCAAATCTGCTGTCTGTCGGCCGAATTCTGTATTGACTGGCGAACAATCGGCCGCTCTGGTGTCGGCATACAAAAATTTTAATGCTTGCACGACAGATTCTGTTCGGCCGAAAGTGCGCTGTCGGCTGACGGAAGCATCATACTAACAAACCTACAATCGGTCGAAGCTTTTCGGCCGACAATCTGCACGTGTGTACGGGCCTTAAGATAAACCAAGTTTTGTTACAAGAATATTGCTTTTTTTGACAGAAGTGTAATGTTAAAAAAAAAAAAAAACCTCTTTGCCTGATGATGCCACCACGGAGTGCACATTTACATGAACTTGTAGGCTTTCAGAAGATATAGGGTTTTTTTTGTTTTTTTTTTTGGGGGGGGGGGGTTATGTAATCTTTAGGCCTAAAATGTTTTTTTAAGGATGGGTTCAAAAACCGCTCTGACAGGAAAAGGGTTAATTCTGCACAGATCAGACAGTGTGTTGCTCTCCCATAGTGGACAAGCTGTGAAGCCTATTGACAAGGAGCAGGTCTCCTTTAGTGGGCCTCTATATATCAGTATGAAGTGTAAATGTGTCCACAGACTGAAGAGAGCCCACAGTCCTTGTAGGATCAGTGTGATCATAGCACTCCTTCTTCCGGAACACACAGCAATCACCTCACTGGACTGGTAGAGATCCAATCAGCAGGTGTGTATCTACAGAGGCAGTGTGTGAGAGGGTTAACTACACAGCCCGGCCCCCATTATCCTAATAGAATATCCCCCTTCAGGCTGCAGATAACAGCCATTGATAATCTATCCATCCGCTCGGACAGCCTCCTATCTACAAATGCTGGGCTCCATCCAGCGGAAGCAGGCGGAGCTCAGTGGAAACCTGAAAGTTCCGAGGGTCGACGTCCCTGCCTCACATTTTCATTTAGTTTTAATTCGTTAATGAAAACAAAATTGATTTTGTGGTGTACTTTTCGCTTCGTTTTCGTCACTGTATAAATACAGTGAGGAAAACGTTTTCGTTGATGAAATTAACACTGCCTGCCAGAAGGTAATACTGAAAACAAAGCATTTGCAGAATGGAAGCTATTCTTCAGGATATTAATAGCTGTCTGAAGGAACCTCCCTTTCCTAAGGTTCTTCAATACATGGTAAATCTAACCCTTAAAAAATCTCCTTTGCTGTTTTTATTACCGTCTGTAAGACATTTCATCATGGACAGTGCATGTCCGCTGCTACAGAGAGATGTGATAAGTCAGCACACTCACAGTGGAAGCCTTATAGAAGCTGAGAAGGACCTGCTCCAAAAAGCCTGCTCTCCACAGTTTCCTCAAGAAGTACATGGAGTTCATGATGCATATGTCACTGCACACCTGAGATTGTGCTTCGTTGCTGGAGCCCATGATGCATGTGTCTCCCTGCACACCAGAGATGGTGTTTGGCTGCTGGACTCCAAGATGCATGTGTCTCCCTGCACACCTGAGATTGTGCTTCGTTGCTGGAGTTCATGATGCATGTGTCTCTCTGCTCACCTGAGATTGTGCTTCGTTGCTGGAATTCATGATGCATGTGTCTCTCTGCTCACCTGAGATTGTGCTTCGTTGCTGGAGTTCATGATGCATGTGTCTCCCTGCACACCTTAAATTGTGCTTCGTTGCTGGAGCCCATGATGCATGTGTCTCTCTGCACACCTGTGTTGGTGTTTGTTTTCTATAGCCCATGATGCATTTGGCTCTCTGCACACCTGAGATTGTGCTTCATTTTTTGGGGCTGAGGAGTTCTCTAACTAGAGATGACAGAACCTCATGTGGTGCACCTGAGATGGTGTTTGGCTGCTGGACTCCAAGATGCATGTGTCTCCCTGCACACCTGAGATTGTGCTTCGTTGCTGGAGCGCATGATGCATGTGTGTCTCTGCTCACCTGTGTTGGTGTTTGTTTGCTATAGCCCATGATGCATGTGTCTCCCTGCACACCTGAGATTGTGCTTCATTTCTGGATTTCATGATGCATGTCTCTCTGCACTCTCTGAGATTGTCTTCGTTGCTGGAGTTAATGATGCATGTGTCTCTCTGCACACCTGAGATTGTGCTTCGTTGCTGGAGTTCATGATGCATGTGTCTCTCTGCACACCTGAGATTGTGCTTCGTTCTTGGAGCCCATGATGCATGTGTCTCTGCACACCTGTGTTGGTGTTTGTTTTCTATAGCCCATGATGCATTTGGCTTTCTGCACACCTGAGATTGTGCTTTGTTTTTTGGGGCTGAGGAGTTCTCTAACTAGAGAGGACAGAACCTCATGTGGTGCACCTGAGATGGTGTTTGGCTGCTGGACTCCAATATGCATGTGTCTCCCTGCACACCTGAGATTGTGCTTCGTTGCTGGAGCCCATGATGCATGTGTGTCTCTGCTCATCTGTGTTGGTGTTTGTTTGCTATAGCCCATGATGCATGTGTCTCTCTGCTCACCTGAGATTGTGCTTCATTTCTGGATTTCATGATGCATGTCTCTCTGCACACCTGAGATTGTCTTCGTTGCTGGAGTTAATGATGCATGTGTCTCTCTGCACACCTGAGATTGTGCTTCATTTCTGGATTTCATGATGCATGTCTCTCTGCACTCTCTGAGATTGTCTTCGTTGCTGGAGTTAATGATGCATGTGTCTCTCTGCACACCTGAGATTGTGCTTCGTTCTTGGAGCCCATGATGCATGTGTCTCTGCACACCTGTGTTGGTGTTTGTTTTCTATAGCCCATGATGCATTTGGCTTTCTGCACACCTGAGATTGTGCTTTGTTTTTTGGGGCTGAGGAGTTCTCTAACTAGAGAGGACAGAACCTCATGTGGTGCACCTGAGATGGTGTTTGGCTGCTGGACTCCAATATGCATGTGTCTCCCTGCACACCTGAGATTGTGCTTCGTTGCTGGAGCCCATGATGCATGTGTGTCTCTGCTCATCTGTGTTGGTGTTTGTTTGCTATAGCCCATGATGCATGTGTCTCTCTGCTCACCTGAGATTGTGCTTCATTTCTGGATTTCATGATGCATGTCTCTCTGCACACCTGAGATTGTCTTCGTTGCTGGAGTTAATGATGCATGTGTCTCTCTGCACACCTGAGATTGTGCTTCGTTGCTGGAGTTAATGATGCATGTGTCTCCCTGCACACCTGAGATTGTGCTTCATTTCTGGATTTCATGATGCATGTCTCTCTGCACACCTGAGATTGTCTTCGTTGCTGGAGTTAATGATGCATGTGTCTCTCTGCACACCTGAGATTGTGCTTCGTTGCTGGGGTTCATGATGCATGTGTCTTCCCTACACACCTGAGATTGTGCTTTGTTGCTGGAGCCCATGATGCATGTGTCTCTCTGCACACCTGCGTTGGTGTTTGTTTTCTATAGCCCATGATGCATTTGGCTCTCTGCACACCTGAGATTGTGCTTCATTTTTTGGGGCTGAGGAGTTCTCTAACTAGAGATGACAGAACCTCATGTGGTGCACCTGAGATGGTGTTTAGCTGCTGGACTCCAAGATGCATGTGTCTCCCTGCACACCTGAGATTGTGCTTCGTTGCTGGAGCGCATGATGCATGTGTGTCTCTGCTCACCTGTGTTGATGTTTGTTTGCTATAGCCCATGATGCATGTGTCTCCCTGCACACCTGAGATTGTGCTTCATTTCTGTATTTCATGATGCATGTCTCTCTGTACTCTCTGAGATCGTCTTCGTTTCTGGAGTTAATGATGCATGTGTCTCTCTGCACACCTGAGATTGTGCTTCGTTGCTGGAGTTAATGATGCATGTGTCTCTCTGCACACCTGAGATTGTGCTTCGTTGCTAGAGTTAATGATGCATGTGTCTCCCTGCACACCTGAGATTGTGCTTCGTTGCTGGAGCCCATGATGCATGTGTCTCTGCACACCTGTGTTGGTGTTTGTTTTCTATAGCCCATGATGCATTTGGCTCTCTGCACACCTGAGATTGTGCTTTGTTTTTTGGGGCTGAGGAATTCTCTAACTAGAGACGACAGAACCCCATGCGGTGCAACTGAGATGGTGTTTGGCTGCTGGACTCCAAGATGCATGTGTCTCCCTACACACCTGAGATTGTGCTTCCTTGCTGGAGCCCATGATGCATGTGTGTCTCTGCTCACCTGTGTTGGTTTGCTATAGCCCATGATGCATGTGTCTCCCTGCACACCTGAGATTGTGCTTCATTGCTGGAGTTCATGATGCATGTTGTCTCCCTGCACACCTGAGATTGTGCTTTGTTGCTGGAGTTCATGATGCATGTGTCTCTTTGCACACCTGAGATTGTGCTTCGTTGATGGAGTTCATGATGCATGTTGTCTCCCTGCACACCTGAGATTGCGCTTTGTTGCTGGAGTTCATGATGCATGTGTCTCTCTGCACACCTGAGATTGGCTTCGTTGCTGGAGTTCATGATACATGTGTCTCTCTGCACACCTGAGATTGTGCTTCTTTGCTGAAGTTCATGATGCATGTGTGTCTCTGCTCACCTGTGTTGGTTTGCTATAGCCCATGATGCATGTGTCTCTCTGATCACCTGTGTTGGTGTTTGTTTGCTATAGCCCATGATGCATTTGTCTCTCTGCACACCTGAGATTGTGCTTCATTGCTGGAGTTCATGATGTATGTGTCTCTGCACACCTGAGATTGTGCTTCATTGCTGGAGTTCATGATGTATGTGTCTCTGCACACCTGAGATTGTGCTTCATTGCTGGAGTTCATGATGCATGTGTCTCTTTGCACACCTGAGATTGTGCTTCGTTGCTGGAGTTCATGATGCATGTTGTCTCCCTGCACACCTGAGATTGTGCTTTGTTGCTGGAGTTCATGATGCATGTGTCTCTCTGCACACCTGAGATTGGCTTCGTTGCTGGAGTTCATGATACATGTGTCTCCCTGCACACCTGAGATTGTGCTTCTTTGCTGAAGTTCATGATGCATGTGTGTCTCTGCTCACCTGTGTTGGTTTGCTATAGCCCATGATGCATGTGTCTCTCTGATCACCTGTGTTGGTGTTTGTTTGCTATAGCCCATGATGCATTTGTCTCTCTGCACACCTGAGATTGTGCTTCATTGCTGGAGTTCATGATGCATGTGTCTCTCTGCTCACCTGAGATTGTGCTTCATTGCTGGAGTTCATGATGCATGTGTCTCTGCACACCTGAGATTGTCTTCGTTGCTGGAGTTCATGATGCATGTGTCTCTCTGCTCATCTCAGATTGTGCTTCGTTGCTGGAGTTCATGATGCATGTGTCTCTCTGCACACCTGAGATTGTGCTTTGTTGCTGGAGCTCATGATGCATGTGTCTCTCTGCTCACCTGAGATTGTGCTTTGTTGCTGGAGTTCATGATGCACGTGTGTCTCTCTGCTCACCTGTGCTAAATCCTCATGCTGGTGTCAGTGCTGCAGTTTCTTTTCTCCTACAGGTATGTGCTATCCCATTTGTTTTCCTCCCTTGTCTCTAACTTCATAAGGCTTAAAATTTGATTGCAGATCTCCCTTTGCTTGATGTTCTGTACTGCATACACACCACAAGATCAGTTCTGTCCTAGTCATTTTGCCACTTAAATTCAACCAATGACACCATGCACTATTATTGGTGAAATGTGTTTTATGGTCACAAAACAAAGTTCACTGCAGAGATTTCAGTTCATAATTCAAAACTCATACTGCACATATTACTTTAGATGGGGGTCAGAATTTCCTTTCACATCTGATTGAAAAGATCACTCCACACACTACAATTTTCACATGATAAAAATCTCACTATATGCTGGTTCTAGTATTTTTTTTTCTTTTGTCTGCAGTATTTTACTTTCATCTGTTGCTTTTCCTTTGACCAATGTGCAAACGTGCACAATATGGTCCAGGTTAGTGGTTGTTTCTGGTCTCGGGCTGGCACCAGTTTGGACATTTATCCTTCACCTTATGGATTTTATTATTTGACATATTCTTTATTACCACGTTGTTTACACCTGATTCAGTTTTTATTGTGTAAAATAGGTTGTTAGAATTTGTTTATCACCATTTTGGTTGACCAATCATCACACAGTTTAGCGCACCTGATACACCGCCCTCCAATCACTTATGCCAGTGGACACCGAGCGCAACATCAAGGATGCAGCCCTGCAGATGAGTTCAGGGCATCACAATTAGCCCTTCTAACCAAGGAGTTCCCAAGCCCATTACAGCCAACTTTGTTCCCAGCTCTGAGGGCACCTTTATCCAAGCCATTTACCCCTGCCTTACACCTGGCTACACCAGAGGTAGAAGAGGGTTCTTCATCCCCCTTCGAAGAGGCGAAGTAGATTTTGAGTGTCTTTTGGGTCCAGTCATTCATTAGGGCAGTAAGGCAGGCCCAGAATGGCATGACCCGGGTCCCTGCCTTCCAGAGATGTATAGTAACGAAGTAGAACTACTTAAGTACTGTACTTAAGTACCGAAATGCGGTATCTGTACTTTCCTAGAGTAGAATTTTTTTCTCCTACTTCTACTTTTACTTCACTACATTTTTTCGATGATTTCGATACTTCTACTCAAGTATTTTTTTTTTGTGCTGCATAGTTACTCGTTACTTTTAAAAAAATTACCACTGCCAGAACAGTAGATGGCAGGTTGCATAAAGCTCAAAAAAATGTGTATAATGTTATTTGTAAATCAGCGCATACGAAAATAAAGGCTGTGTATAATAAAAGCTGCTATACCAAATCTTTCCAATAAAAAGAAAATATGAAACAAACAAATAAATGGTGCTACAGCGCTTAAAGTGCATCAAGAAACTACTAACAAACACAGGTTAATCATTTGAATAAATCATTTGAAATAATAAAAACAATATGATGTTCAAACTTTTGACTTATTTCTTTAATAACTACATAACACAGTACTTGTACTTCTACTTTCAGTACTTGAGTAGAATTTTTTTTTCAAAACTACTGGTACTTTTACTTTTAGTACTTAAGTAGCAAATTTTTTGAAAAAACTACTTGCAATACTTAAGTATAAAAAATGTTGAATACTTTAGTACTTCTACTTAAGTAACTTTTTCTGCGAGCACTTCCACTTCTACTCAAGTAATTTTTTGATCGAGCACTTGTACTTTTACTCAAGTAGAAATTTCGAGTACTTTATACAAGTCTGCTGCCTTCCAAGTCACTACATCAGGTTTTGAAGACAAGTCCTTCTATACTCCCCAATGAATGGAAGGGTGAAGAAGCTGATTCAAGAAGAGTGGCAGTAGTGATATGAAGTTTTACAGAAGTAATCAGCAGCAAAATTATATCCTACTCCAGAGGGAAGTGCCAATTATCTGCTCACAAGAATGGTACTGCATTGAGCTAATGCACTTAACGTGTCGCAGTAGCACACACTTTACAGCACCCCACCCTACTGCAAAGGTATGGACACTACCATTATGCATTTTGTCAGGAGTGTTATTCTTCCCAGGGAAGATTCAGTTTCCCTTGGCTGTATCTACGATCAATGAATTAATGGATATCTGAGAGATTCATGTCAAGACACAGGAGATGCTTGTAAGCCAGTGATCACAGTACTTTGTTGCAAGCGCAGTACAGTTGGGACTCAGGGTGGAGGAGGTCTCCATCACCCTTGAATCACTGAAAGAGCAGATTATTAGTGCTCTTGGTGAGCTTAAGTAATCAGTAAATTTTGTGGATGAAGTAGCATTTGTTATCAATGTTCCCCGAAGGCAATGCTGCATTCAGCGACAATGAATGGGGCTTCAAAGCCCAGTCCTTGGTCAACAAACCTGTCCTCAGACAGGGTGGTCATAAGTGCCTGTATGATGACAATTTTCCCGCTGACTAGAACTTTTGACTATTCCAAGAGACTCACCACTGCTCAATTCTGGTTGTCCTCAGTTTGCCGTGCAAATGGATGGTGCTCGCAGTCGGCTCTTGATTGCCGTGTACCAGTGTTTAAGTTTCATAGAGCGGCACACATCCTTTGAAAGGTCAAACACTCTTTATTGGCCCCAATTAAAAGTCACATGTACATCCTAACGCTATGCACTATTCCAGGAGCAATCGGTGGTTAGTCTAGCTTTCCTTCTCGTAGGAGGTTGAGGCTCTGCGGAGTTCTTTCTGATAGTTTAGTCCACTCTACACCAGTATTGAAAACCCAACCATACAATCCCATATACACAATCCTATACCCACAGTTGATCCAGAGGAAGGGGAAAAAAACCCAGCAAAGCATGATCCAATTTGCTTCAGCAGGGGAAAAAAATTCCTTCCTGATCCCCTGAGAGGCAATCGGATATTCTCTGGATCAACTTTACCTAAAAAAAAAATTTTTAGTACCCACTTACTGTATATTAAGTACACCCAGGAAAGAATCCAGACCTTTTTTAAAGCAATCTAGTGAGCTAGCCAGGACCACCTCTGGAGGGAGTCTATTCCACATTTTCACAGCTCTTACAGTGAAGAAACCTTTCTGTATTTGGAGACAAAATCTGTTTTCCTCTAGACGTTAGAGTGCCCCCTTGTCCTCTGTGTTGACCTTAAAGTGAACAACTCAACACCCAGTTCACTATATGGACTCCTTATGTATTTATACATGTTGCTCATATCCCCCCTTAATCTCCTCTTCTCAAGAGAGAATAAATTCAGTTCCTCTAATCTTTTCTCATAGCTGAGGTCCTCCATGCCTCTTATCAGTTTGGTTGCCGTTCTCTGCACTTCTCTGCACTTTCTCCAGTTCCCTGATATCCTTTTTAAGAACTGGTGCCCAAAACTGAACTGCATATTCCAGATGAGGTCTTACTAATGATTTGTACAGGGGCAAAATGATATCTCACTCTCTGGAGTCCATGCTGCTGTTAATACAAGAAAGGACTTTGCTTGCATTGGAAACAGCAGCTTGGCATTGCATGCTATTATTAAGCTTATGATCTACCAGAACACCCAGATCCTTCTCCGCTATGGATTCCCCCAGTTCTACTCCAACTAGTAAACCTCATTTGCCACATAGTTGCCCTATGAAACAGTGCATTGAGGTCAGCTTGTAAGCTGGAGACATCCTGTAAGGAAGTTATTCCACTGCAAAGCTTGGTGTCATCTGCAAAGACTGAAATGGTACTTTTAATCCCAGACCCTATATAATTTATAAAGATATAAAAAAAAAGGGTCCCAACACTGAACCTTGGGGTACCCCACTGATAACCTTAGACCATTCAGAGTAAGAATCATTAACCACTACTCTCTGAATTCTATCTTTTAGCCAATTTTCTATCCAATTACAAACAGATCTTTCCAAGCCAGTAGACTTTACCATACACATTAGCCGTGTGGGGAACTGTGTCAACGCTTTTGCAAAATCCAAGTATACTACGTCCACAGCCACCCCTCTGTTCAAGGTTTTACTTACCACCTCCTAAAAAGAAATCAGGTTTGTTTGACAACTTCTGTCTGTCATGAATCCATGCTGTCTGTTGCTTAAAATATTTTTTTCCAGCAAGAACTCATCTATGTGGTCTTTTAATAAACTCTCCAGTATCTTTCCGACTATAGAATTAAACTAACAGGTCTATAGTTACTTGGCAAAGACTTTGATCCCTTTTTAAATATAGGCACCACATTGGCCCTACGCCAATCCAGTGGTACTATTCCAGTCCTTAACCAGTCCCCAAAAATTAGAAACAAAGTCTTTGAATTTACAGCGCTCAATTCTTTTAGGATGCGTGGGTGGATGCCATCTGGTCCAGGCACATTATCCACCCTTATTCTGTCTAAATATTTCTGGACCATATCACTTTTGAGCCATTGTGGATCACTTGGGGCTGTGTCAATGCCATCCTCATTATGGTCATGAGCTCCCCCATGCTTCTTTGTTTATACAGAGCTGAAGAAAGTATTTAATACATTTGCCTTCTCTTTGTCCCCAGTCACCCACTCCTGATTATTTTTTAAAGGGCCTACATGCTCAGACCTATTTATGGGTAGTTAAAATCCCCCATTATTATATGTCAGCTTCCCAATGCAGGGGTCTCTTGCAAACGATGTCTTGCATCCCTATGCTACCCTGGGCACACTGGATTCTCTGGATGTCCAATTAATTTTCTTTTTGCAATGCAAAAGGCAGTCGATTCAAAGTGCTTCTTCCCAGATGTGCAGGAGCCTCTGGTCATGGATATGTCAGGGGACCCTCACTTGATCCCTTCTGGTAGGTTCATTATCAGGGACTATTGTCACCACTGATGCCAGTATTTGGTTCCCAATGAATGGGTCTTTATTAGGAAGATCTTGTCCATATCACTCAGGTATGGGACCACCCTCTACTGAGTCTATTTGTGTCACCATTCATTCACAATGTGACTCTCTTCCTAACTCACCTGGTGGAGAAATTGGATGCCCTCACTCACCAAAGAAATAGTCACCTAACAGATGCCTTTCCTCTACTGCCATTGGTCATGAAGTTTCCAGGGGAGACTTTTGTCTGAGGGTCTCACTGTGATGGCAAGCATGCCTTGGCTTTACCCTGGCCGTGGAATCTAGGCAGGGCCAGGCACTCCAGCTACCAGTGTTTCCACAACATCTGTTCCATGAAGCCCTGTAAATACAGGGGGAAAGGATTGGAGGACTTGGGCCGTCTTCTAGAAGTGGTAAAATCCTGTCAAAGTTCCAGAAAAGACATTAACAAATCTATTTACTCCAAAGTCTCGAACAGGTCCACAGCCTGAGCAGAGTTTTGATCCTTGTAACCCAGAGGTTGCTATCCTTTTGTCATGGTTCTGGATTTGTTGCTCAGCCTAGTCCTGTAAGGGCTCACATTTTAGCTTTCATTGGGGAAAATGGGCATGTGAGCTGGCAGGGGAATGCTTCATGAGGTCAATCCTGAGAATTTGCCCTAAGGAGGAATAATGTTCCCCAGTAGGTTTTTATTCTGGTTCTGGCTTTCTTGCCAGGACTCTGTTTGCATCATCAGAAAGCAGTCCTCAGTGGGACATCAATCGAGAGGCAGTGTCTCTTGATAACTTCAGACGATACCTTCAAGGGGCAGAGTGTTGGCTCTGCAAACACTTGGTGCTACAGAGTCCTAGATCTTATTCCTTACGGACAAATTGGGGCCTTGCTCCTCGAGCACCTCTGTTCCCAAGGTGGCTTCTGTTTTCATCTTGCAAAGTGGTGGTTCCATCTTTTCCAGCAGAGACAGTACGTAACCTACACTGGATGTAGCAGTGTGTCTAAAATGCCTACCTTCAAGCAGCTTACTAGGTGAAATCCTCCAGAAGGCTGATTGTGTTTTCATCAGGCAAGTTCGGAGGAGGAACGTACAGCATAACCTTGCCATCTTGGAGAGTCAAGGTCATCCCAGAAAACTTAGTGCTACCAGACAAGAGCCTCTAGAAGTGATACAGGCTCATTCAGCTAGGTCAATTTTTACATCTTTAAATTTGGGCATTTGTCTATAAAGACCTCTGCAAAGCAGCAGGCTGGTTGGCATGGTGCACTTGCCTGCAGTGCTACAGGGAAGATCCAGGGGCTTGTAAATCAAAGGACTTCAATGAAATGATGGTCTAGGCTTTCATGTCCATTGTAGTAAAGTTTGATTATACCTCACCTTGTTTAGCTCGCTATTTATTATACGTATGCTGCCATGTTGGCGTCAGGAAAATGGAAAATTGTATCAAATACTTCCAGTAATTTTCCTTTCCTGACGCCAATACATGGCAGCATACAAACCCTCCCTCTGATCTCTGTGCTTTATACGGAGAATGGGGGAGGTTGCTCTCAGTCAGACTTTTTTATAGATTTAAACAGGTCTTGTGGGTGGATATAGGGACGGAGCTTTTTCATATGTATGCTGCCGTGTATTAATGTCAGGAAAGGAAAATTACGGTAAATATTTGATACAATTTTCAATTTTCAATGCTTTTTGATGCAGAAAAAAAGCACTGCACTGCATGTGGTGTAAACTGGCTCTTAGTAAACAGTAGAGGGAAACTTTTTAAAATGGACAACAGTTACTTCGTTCACAAAATTAACACACTAGGATAAGGATTCTTACTTTTAAAAAAGTGGCAGTTGTTGAAGTGAGATATCAGTCATTAAATAAAATGAAGATCCTTATCATTGTGTTAAAGCTTTGTGAGTTGAACCTCATAGTTACATAGTTAGGTTTAAAAAAGACACAAGTCCGTATAGTTCAACCAAAAAAAAAAAAAACAACCATAGAAGACCTCAAGAGTCAAAAAACGATAATCCCTGCTTGGGGTCTGAAGTGAATATTAAAGGGAGCTCAGAGCTAAAAATAAAAATGTAGGGTTACCCCTTAATGTTTATACCAGACCCTAATCCAGGCAGGAGAGATCCTTGGTAAGGTGCCATGTCCCCATGTTGGAGAGCCTCTTCCCTGCATCTCTAGCCCAGTTGGTGGTGGAGTCTCTGGAACTTATGCCCCGTACACACGTGCAGATTATCTGAAGACTTTTGTCTGCAGACTTACCAAAACC
Organism: Pelophylax lessonae; assembly: GCF_965119305.1. Lineage (NCBI taxonomy): Eukaryota > Metazoa > Chordata > Amphibia > Anura > Ranidae > Pelophylax > Pelophylax lessonae. The sequence continues at coordinate 156,508,316 of NC_138772.1, forward strand.
ATATAATATGAGGTCAAACCTAAACACTTTCAATTTGTATGCAATCCGGCAGGCCCTTGCACTACATAGAAAAGGTAAGTCTGCAGACAAAAGTCTTCAGATAATCTGCAGGTGTGTATGGGGCATAAGAATCTTGAACACCTCCGATAACATAAAGAGGTATTCACTACATATTCACCTTTTCCCCTATGTGAATGAGTAAGGTGTATATAGTGTGTACATGTATGTACATAGTACCCCTTGATCACAAACAATGCCAATATATATAATACATACACATTTGACAAGTCCTTTAGTAACAAAAAAATCCTTCATCAATCACATTGTCCAGTGATGTAAATCCATTTTCAATCACAATGAACGCTGACCCACCTAAATAAAAAAAAAAAACCTGTACAGTCCCGATTTACTACTGGTCATAACTGACAGATTCCAGGGTAGCTTGATTGTGACCAATGGGGCAGGGATGCTGGCTGATATCAGCCAGCATCCCCACCCCTTTTGATTACATTCAGATGCTGACTGGGAGTCTCCAGGCTGGCAAATTCAATGGATTTCTTAGCAAACAGATTTTCTGACCATTATTATTTAAACTTGTTGTTTTAATTTTATTTTGCATGTTAATTTTTTTTTTTGTGCTCTATTAAACACTGTTTAAAATAAGTACATTTAAAATATGCGCATTTACATTTTTATTAGTAATTTTAAGCAGGACAAATTGTAGAATAGAATTTATACTTTTTTTTTTTTTTTTTACAGATACACAATTTTTTTTTTCAAATTAACACTCCTCATATGGCCTTAAATGCTAGTACCTCTCAGTACAGCATTCAGCCACAAAATTAACACTACTAAATGTACCCTATCACATTGTAAATCTTCAGTTTTTGAGTTTAGCTTCTCTTCAAAATAACGTAAAGATAAACTGTAACTTATCAATGTAATACTATTATTTCATATTAATTATTGTCAGTCATTGTATACATTTCAACCTTTTTTCCCCTTGACTGTGAAACGTGAAATATGTTTGATATATTTTCCTTTTTTAACATTTTGAAACATTTTTCCCACTATCTTAACCATTATTCTCCCTTTTATGGTTTATGGTATTCTATTACTCCTCTTCATTTATCATCCCAGATGTTTCTGAAAATGTACTCTTGTATAATTTATTGACACAGAATACCATACTGCTCAGAGAAGTCTTTTTATTTTTCTAACATTTTTTGCTTTTACAAGCCTGCGTTTAAAGCTGAACTCCAGGCAGTTTTATACACAGATGAAATACATATTGTATATAAGAGCTGTTTTACATTATGTCCAAAAAAGCTCTGCCGCACAACACAGTACTCTCGGGTATGGCAGAAGCTGATATTTTTCTCTGATGCAGTTAAGTATCACTTACAGTTCTGGTCACTCCTTAAACCTGTGAATGGACAGGGAAAAAATAAGAAACACCCAAATCTGTCTGTCACTCTGCTCTCTCCTCCTAATAGAATATTCCTTCTTAACACATGAACCCTGTGGTTGGTTCCTTGTGCTGCTTCTCTCTCAGTCTGAACTCTGCTGTACAACAGTGCACTGCAAGAAGCTTATACCGAGTCAAATGAAGGTACTTGTAGATGTAAACACCAACTGAACTACATGTAGTTTGCTTCTCCACCTTTTGGCTAAGATTAAGTGTAGTATCTGTTCTTATCAGTGATCCAGTGGGGGCACTGTGCTATCATCTGACTTGACAAAGGTTGGGTGGTGGCTATGCCAACCTGCTGGAGTGATGGGGGCTTGGAAGATTAGTACTGGCTGGAACAGGGTTCCCACAGGCAGTTGGCGCACAGGAGTAATTCCCATTACCTCCTGATTTGAGTGGTCTACCTTGTCTGGCCATGGGCTGGGAATGCAGACAGTCCGCGGTGTCTGTGCCCTCTGGGAGTGGTTGCCCCAGAGGTGCTCTTAGTAACACTTGGATGTGAGACCCCAATGTGTGAACCAGCACATGGTCACAGCTCCAAACACTTTTTATGCACTGCGCCTTTTAGGGCTGAGCCTTTTTGCTAAAGTCTGGGGCAATTTTTGTTACCAGGCCTCAGGGCCCGGCCAGTACATCGACATGCACGCCCACTTATTTATTTATTTTCTCTCCCATGTTTTGTCACTTTCACTTATATGTGTGTTTTCTTCTCACTAAGATGGAGGGTGTGAGTCCTTAGGCTTGTCCTGAAGTCTAGGGGAGGATGTGTGGCCCTCATGCTCCTTCCTCCTTCGTTCGAGGGGGAGGGGGAGGGCTCTCCATGGGACAGTGCCTTGACCAAGTATTCAGGTTTGACTGGCCCAGAAGAATGGGGTCTGCCAGGCCTTCTGGCTAGGTGGACTATTGCAAACCCTTGGTCCCTGTCAGGAGCCTTGTGCCCCAGGGGATCAGGGTAGAGGTCCTACCCTTCGGGGGGTGGACAAAGCACACTCCTGTGTGTTTTCACATGCACCTTTTTTGTGTTTGCTTACGGGTTTATTGGTTTTAGGTTTTTGCACCACTGTGGATTTGAAAAAAACATGTTGTTTGCGAAAGTGCAGTGTACCATAAACATCTGACATTTTTAATTAAAATACTTGTTTTGCCATTTTTATTCTTAGTTAAAACTCAGTCCTGTTTATCTCATGCAGTGCCTTTACAGCCATTTCCTGTCTACATAAAATTACTGCAGTGACATATAATGTGTGATGAAATGGCCATTTGTAGCCTCCATTGGTGTGGTGTGACAGGGTGAAAACATAGTACAGCTGTGTGCCTGGATGTGCCCAAACAAGGACATTCATGCAGAGGTGGCTCCAGGCATTTTTTGGAGGTGCTGTACTGGTGCTGGGAGTGTATTTGAGGGTGCTAATGTGGCACCCTGTGCGCTGCACACTTGCGGACCTACCCAAAAAAGGCATAGTGACTATAATGGGTGCTTCACTGTGAATGGCTTGTAGTCTGATCCCTTTCTCCTATTATTTAGACAAAACAGGGCCTGCAGATACACTGAAAATAGTTTGGGAGCAAATTAAATTGGCTTATTCAATAAACAGTGCATTCTATGAGGTGCAAAATGCAATGCTTCTAAACGTTTTTCAAGGAACACTTCCAAACAGTCTGTTTAAATGTTAGGTAAATCAGCCCAGTAATGGAGTATTGTGTACCTTATGAGATTGGTGGTCATTTTGGATGGCCTGGGTATAATAGGCTTGAGGGCACCTTTGGGCACCCTAAGTGAAGCAGTAATCCGGCTTGCATAGCACCCTGCAGCTTACACTGGGTGTAGCCGAGTTGCCGGGAACAGTGAATGGGGTAAAGGGGTATGGTTCAATAAATCAAAAACCTTTGTGATCTCATAAAATATGCTTTGATTGCTGTGCTACAAGAGTCTCACAGATATGCATAAACATCAGCACAATCATTTTTAAAAATGAAATGCTTTCAATACATATGATTTTATGTAAATTTAAAACAAATTTATTTAAAATAAGCAAACAGCTAACTCTTTTTGTCTGAGCCTACCATAACACCTTCCTGCCTTGCCTATAGTACAATGATGGCTGGGTGGGAGCACAGTTGTTCTGGGAGGACGTCATATGACTTCATGCTGCGCAGTGACATGAGTCACCGGCACGATCTGTCACACAGCTGATGACTGATCACTGTGCCAGCCCACTGCTAGTTCTATGTGATCGCTGTGACCAATCACAGCAGATCACATTACAATTGTAAACAATGGATGGCTTTGTTTCATGCCTCCCATTGTATACAATTGTGTTGCTAGCTGTGATTGGTCACAATGATCACATAGTACAGACAGGGCCAATCACAGCCCATCTGTACAATGTGATTAGCTTTGACCAATCACAACTAATCACAACAAAAGACATTGAATGAACCAGTTTCATTCAGTAAAAATGGTTTCTTATACCTATGACAGTCTTTGGTATAAGCAATCATAATGTTTTAAAAAAAAAAAAAAAATCCTGATCACTTCCCCAGAGTAGTATTGATCTGGTACAAAAATCGTAAAAAAAAAAGAGAAAAAATGTTTCTTTTTTACATACTGTCACTGTTGTATGATAATGCTATACTGCAGTGGTGACAGTATATTAAAAAAAAAAGTTTTTTTTTTCTTTAATTTCTTCATTTTCCAAAAAAATTGTGACAAAAAGATCACAACTTCAACTAAATTGCCATGCCTCTTATTAAATACCTTGGACTGTCTACTTTCCAAAGATGGATCATTTGGGGTTTTTTGTACTGTTGGCAATTTTGGGCCTCAAGAAATTAGATGGAGTGTCAGTAAATCAGGATTAATCAATTTTCAGCTATACTGTATATACAATAGTTTGTGGACTCTCCTACAGACTAAAAATTAAACACAGATTTGGGTTATTTTTACCAAAGAAATGTAGCAGAATACACTTTGACCTAAATTTATGAAGAAGGATTATTTATTTGCAAAATTTTACAACCGAAATGAAGACGCATTTTCCGTCCTTTTTTTGTTTATTTGGCAAAAAACAAAAAAACCCAGTGGTTTTTAAACACCACCAAAAGGAAAGCTCTATTTGTGTGAAAGAAAATTATAAAAATTCTTATGGTTACAGTTTTATCTGACCATAAAATAGTCAAGGACTGATAAGCAACCACCAACTGTGGAGACAATGACCACTTATGCCAGAATTATCTAATGTTCAATATAGTGTGTATAGTGCAGGATTCTTAAAGTGGTTGTAAACCCACCTTGAGAACTTTTACCTATAGCTAAGCCTTTAATAAGGCTTATCTATAGGTACTGTAAATATCTACCAAACTTGCACCGTTTAGGAGATATTTACATTGAATACAGCTGATGACGTAGTCGGCGCATGCGCTCTGAAGAAACGGCCGCCCTGTGCTGTGACCGGCAGCTCCCGCGCGCATGAGTGGGAGTGACGTCACACGGCTTCAGCCAGTAATACAGCCGGAGTTTGCAGAGTCAGTAGGAAGATGAGCGAAGATGGATGTGGCCGCCAGCGGAGACAACGCAGGCTTCGTTTGCAGGCAAGTGTCACATAATGTGCTAGTATGCGATGCATACTAGCACATTATGCATTTACTTTGCAGGAAAGAAAAAAACTGAAAAAAAAAAAACTAGGAAGAGTTTGCTTCCTCTTTAAGCTGGCCATATAGTTATTTTGCGTTCAGGTGGGCTGAATGGAAAAAAATCCAAGAAAATGAAGTAGATGGAGGAATCTCCCTGTTGGGACATTGGATTCTGACAACAGCACTAGACACTGTCCGAATATGCTGCAGGTCCCCTATATTCTGTTCAAGCAAGGCCCCCCCCCCCCCCCCCCCGACAGTAGCCACCCACAAGGCTGTGTCATTTATTTACAGACTCCCTGGAAAAAGTGTGCATTTATTATTTTTTTTCCAAAAGTTGAACTTATCTTTTAATTCCTAATCATTCCACTATATACTGTACATACAACTATAAAAAATAAACCCAATGGGCTCCATTAACAAAGCCGTATCTTACCACATCCAAAGATCCGGTAAGATACCACACAGCATTTTTCTAAAAGTTTTTTTTGCATTCACTAGAATACAGTAACAGTTTTTTCTTAAGTCATGCTGTATTTCAGTAGTGAAATCCTGTGGTAAATTAACGCCAGTGATAGCCGGCACCCTAACACAGGCTTTAAAAAGCTAGTTGTTAAGGAGCCGGCGGCCGCCGGCATCCTTAACAACCAGTAACTGTCATTGTTGTTAAGGAGCCCACAGCCGCCGTGTCCTTAACAAGTGATGAGTCATCAGTTGTCAGCAGGATTTTCCCACTGACAGTTGAATGTAAAAAAAAAATGCAAGCAATAAAAAATTAGGAAAAAAAAAACAAGGTGGGGTCCCCCCCAATCCATACCAGGCCCTTATCTGAGCATGCGGCTCAGCAAGTCTGGAAAGGGGGAGGACATGCAAGCCCCCCCCAATCCTAAACCATACCAGGCCACATGCCCTCAACATGAAGGAGGTGCTTAAATAAAATAAAAAATGTCCCCTAGTGTAGATCCATCATCATTCACGATGCCCACTGCCACTGCCTTAAAAAGAAAAAAAAACGCTCCGTTCCCAATGAAGGCTCCCACTCACCAGCCGGCTCCGCCATATAACTAAATAACTAAGGGGGGGTGCCACCTGGTGACCTCACAATGGGGCACCACCCCCTTCTGATGTCATCGATCCAGCATGCCCAAGTCGGTGATGTCACAAGGGGGGTGGTGCTACCCAGTGATGCCACTGGGTGACACTGCTCCTTAGTTAAGAACTGTCAGATGGTGGAGCGGGCAGATGGAAGGAGCCTCCGTCAGGAGCAGATCGTTTTGATTTTTCCAGGTCAGGCATCGTGATTGACTATGGATCTAAACAGGGGGAATTTATTTTTGTGTTTTAAATAAAGGTCTTGTCAAAAACTGCCTACTGTCATTTTTTACACTACACTCTACCCCATACTCAATGACATAGGGGAGGGGCAGGATCTAGGAACCCCCTTGGTAAAGGGGGTTTCGATATTCCAATAAGCCCCAGACCCACAGACCCCCCCACAACCACCAGTCAGGGCCTGGTATGGATGGGGGGACCCCACGCTGTTTTGTTTTGTTTTTTTTTTTTCTTCTTAATTTTTCATTACCTGAATTTTTTTTTTTTTACATTCAGCTGTCAACAGGAACAGCTGATGACTCATTGGTTGTTAAGGACATTGGCGGCCGCCTTCTCCTTAACAACCATGTCGTTTACTAGTTGTTAAGGATGCCCGCAGCTGCCGGTTCCTTAAATATCGCATGCCGGGACCACTACTTATTTATTAGATTTTTTTTTTAATTTTTTTTTATTTTGTGTATTGACTTTCACTCCTGTTTTATGAGGTGTTTATCAAGCTTTTTTTTGCTTTATTTGGTAAATACCAGATGGGTTCGCAGAACGCAGTGAGAACTGTGAATTCGGACAGGAATCAGATCGCATGGGTTTTCACACCTATGCAATCTGATTTCAGCACAGGAAAAAAAAGGTTCCTGCAGCATTTTCACTGGAATGCAATGCGAGTTCAGCCTGGGTTCACATTATTGCGAATACAGACATCGCATGTGATTTGCACCGCATTGCATGGCTGATCTCTCATTGCATTTGCATGAAAATGCTGCAGAAAATGTTTTTTCCCCGCACTGGAGTCAGATCGCATGGGTGTTCACACCTGTGCGATCTGATTCCTGTCCAAATTCACAGTTCGCACTGCAATCTGCGAACTGATCTGTGAGTGTCATTACCTTTGTATTGACACCCGCAGCGGTTCACAGAGGGAAGTGTGAACTGCCTGCAAGGGAAATGCAATGCTGGAACCTGCACTGGAATTGCGCGGGTTCCCGAATTGCAATAGTGTGAACCCAGGCTCAGCTGTACAAACTGTATAGCTGAATTCGCATCGCACAGACCTCACATGTGATCTGCACAGCAATGCAGTGTGAATCACATGCAATGCCTGTGTTCGCAATAGTGGGAATCCTGGCTTAATTTGCAAAAATATATGCCAAAAGATGCCAAAGAGACCGCCCAATCCAGCAAAGAAACATCCACATATCACAAAGAGATCGCCAAATCCAGCAAAGAGACAGCCCAATCCAAAGAAACAGCCCAATCCAGCAAAGAGACCTCCCCATATAGTAAAGAGACATCCTCATATAGCAAAGAGTCACCCAAATCCAGTAGTGTGACAGATACTGGGGAGGGCCAGTGTGACAGGTGCTGGGGTGGGCCAGTGTGATAGGTGCTGGGGTGGGCCAATGTGATAGGTGCGGGGGGGCCAGTGTGACAGGTGGGAGGACTTTACCCACACAGAACTTTACCCACACAGTTGGCTGCTTGTGCCAGCATCTCAGGGCTACCCTTAAAGCATAATAGGAAGGAGAGAGCTGAGGCAGGCACATTGCAAGGAATCCTAAGTCAGCAAAAGGGGCCTGTCAGAGCAGGCAATCACGGATTTGTGCGCTTGTTGTCCCGCAGCCAATCAATAGCAGGGGTGGGAGATCTGTGTGGTGGTGGGTGGGGCCAATAATAAACAAAACCTGGTAAGTAAAGGTAGACTGGGAACAGAGCAGAGCACCCATGAACACCCCACTCTGTGTGTGTTTGTGTGTGAGCGAAGCTGAGGCGGGCGACAGTGGTAGTGCGCTGTGCGCCCCTCCTCACCCCAGACTATGGAGAAGGAGGCACTGACGAATCGAGCTCCCAAGGGAAAGCAGGGAAACCAGTGGTCGTGGCTTTGCCCTAGGCAGGAGTGCACCCAAGGCTGCCTAGTTCATCTAGTAGCAGCATATATATTTAGACTGGTAATGGGCAGCCAGTTTCTCTCCTCCCCTCCCCTTTCTCTCCTCCCCTCCCCTCTCTTCCTGCCCAGAAACACTTACAGCTCCTTTCCAATAGATTGGTCTGCCAGAGTGAGCAGTCCTGAGATGCCACCGGTAGCCAGAACTAGAAGCAAAGCATTGGAAAACAGCGACCGGGAAATTCTGTATCCCTCCACAGAAAGAAAATGTCTATTGCCACTAGTGCTGTTTGCCTCAAGTCATTTACAAATATGTGAAGACAGGTGAAATTCTGATACTTGTTGTGAATGCTAGATTCTGATTATGCTTTTATGGGGGTGCTGGAAGAATTTTTGATGGTTCTTCAGCACATCCAAGCACCCACCTAACCAGTGGCAAAGCTAGACATTCGTTCACCTGGGGCTAGGACTCAGTTCGGCAACCCACTGCTTTTGTGCGCTCTTCTTCCTTCCCATCAACGCCCCTCGTAATCCGTGAGCCTGGTGAGGCTTGAAACTATAGAACACTATAGGAATGTAAAAGATGTGGGACACCTTTGGATGACCCGAGGAGAGTAGTAATGAGGCACACGTAGCGCGTCGAGGTAAACAGTAGGTGTGGCTAATTTGCGTTACCAGTGGGAGGGGCTTAAAGGGGGATGGTAAAATAATACACAAGCATTCTTGTACTCATAAAATATGCTTAGATTAATAAAACAAATGTCACTGTAAAAAATATTATCTTGGCCCGCCTTGAAAATGGACTGCAGGCCCTGTGCTGCGCTGCAGGGCCAGTGCAAGGATTTTTTCCTACACTGGTCAGGTAAAAGCATAATTTGCAATCTGCAGTATGCGCCACAAGTTACAGTTGTCCCACCACAAATATTACAGTTGCTCCACTACAAATATTTCAGTGGCTCCATCACAAATATTACAGTTGCACCACTAACAATTGCTTCACCACAAATTTTACACTTGTACCAATAACAATTGCTCCACCACAAGCATGAAAGTTGCTCCACCACAAACACTGCAGTATGCTCCACAAATATACAGTTGCTCCACTGATATTACAGTTGCTCCACCACAAATATTAAAATATGCTCTACAAATATTAGTTACTCCACCACAAATATTAAAGTTGCTCCATTGACATTACAGTTGCTCCACTACAAACTTTACAGTACGCACCACAAATATTACAGTTGTTCCACTAAGAGCTGCTCCACTACAAACATTACAGCATTGTCCATAAATATTACAGTTGCTCCACCGCAAAAATTATAGTTGCTCCACCAAAAAATACTGCAGTATGTTTCACAAAGATTATAGTTACTCCACCACAAATATTACAGTATGTTTCACAGATAAGCACAGGGTATCTCCATATCCTCCAGCACACTTCCGTATTCCCCAGCACATTTATGCACCTCCAGAATAGCCCATACCCCTCAGCATACCTCCAACCCCCCCAAGCACATATTTGTACCCCTAGCATGCCTCTGTGGCCCCTCAGCACATCTTTGTAGCCCCAAAACACATCCTTACCTCCAGAACACCTCTGTACCCCTAAGCACGCCCCCATACTCCTCAGCGCATCTCTGTACCCCCAGCACACGTCTGTACCTCTTTGCACATCTCTGCATCCTCCAGAATGCCTCCAAACCACTTAGTATGCCTTCGTGCCCCCCAGCACATCTCCATACCCCCAGTATATCTCTGTACCCCCCAGGAGACCTCCGTACCACCTTGCAAATCTCTGCACCCCATTTCACACCTTCATAGCCCTCAGCACACTTCCATACCTCTATACCCATCAAAATACTCTGTATCCCCAAGTACACCTCCATACTCCCAGCAAACCTTTCTACCTCCATCACACCTTTGCACCCTCCCACAATCCTCTGAACCCTCCCACACACCTCTACACATCCAGCATGCCTTCATATTCTCTAGTATGCCTTTGATAACCCCAGCAGGCCTCTGCACCCCCAGCACACTTCCGTACCCCTTGTATGCCTTTGCACCCCCCCTCCCCCAGAATCCTCTCTATCCTTAAAGATGTTAGAGTTCATATAAGTGTTTTGTGACTGGGATTAATTCCCTTTTTATTGTTTCAAAATTCTGTATGTACAGTGGGTACGGAAAGTATTCAGACCCCCTTAAATGTTTCACTCTTTGTTATATTGCAGCCATTTGCTAAAATCATTTAGGTTCATTCTTCTTCCTCGTGAATGTACACATAGCACCCCATACTGACAGAAAAACACAGAATTGTTGACATTGTTGCAGATTTATTAAAAAAGAAAAACTGAAATATCACATGGTCCTAAGTATTCAGACCCTTTGCTGTGACACTCATATATTTAACTCAGGTGCTTTCCATTTCTTCTGATCATCCTTGAGATGGTTCTACACCTTCATTTGAGTCCAGCTGTGTTTGATTATACTGATTGGACTTGATTAGGAAAGCCACACACCTGTCTATATAAGACCTTCCAGATCACAATGCATGTCAGAGCAAATGAGAATCATGAGGTCAAAGGAACTGCCTGAAGAGCTCAGAGACAGATTTGTGGCAAGGCACAGATCTGGCCAAGGTTACAAAAAGATTTCTGCTGCACTTAAGGTTCCTAAGAGCACAGTGGCCTCCATAATCCTCAAAGGGAAGACGTTTGGGACGACCAGAACCCTTCCTAGAGCTGGCCGTCCGGCCAAACTGAGCTATCGGGGGAGAAGAGCCTTGGTGAGAGAGGTAAGGAAGAACCCAAAGATCACTGTGGCTGAGCTCCAGAGATGCAGTCAGGAGATGGGAGAAAGTTGTAGAAAGTCAACCATCACTGCAGCCCTCCACCAGTCGGGGCTTTATGGCAGAGTGGCCCGACGGAAGCCTCTCCTCAGTGTAAGACACATGAAAGCCCGCATAGAGTTTGCTAAAAAACACCTGAAGGACTCCAAGATGGTGAGAAATAAGATTCTCTGGTCTGATGAGACCAAAATAGAACTTTTTGGCCTTAATTCTAAGCGGTATGTGTGGAGAAAACCAGGCACTGCTCATCACCTGTCCAATACAGTGCCAGCAGTGAAGCATGGTGGTGGCAGCATCATGCTGTGGGGGTGTTTTTCAGCTGCAGGGACAGGACGACTGGTTGCAATCGAGGGAAAGATGAATGCGGCCAAGTACAGGGATATCCTGGACAAAAACCTTCTCCAGAGTGCTCTGGACCTCAGACTGGGCCGAAGGTTTACCTTCCAACAAGACAATGACCCTAAGCACACAGCTAAAATAACAAAGGAGTGGCTTCACAACCACTCTGTGACTGTTCTTGAATGGCCCAGCCAGAGCCCTGACTTAAACCCATTTGAGCATCTCTGGAGAGACCTAAAAATGGCTGTCCACCAACGTTTACCATCCAACCTGACAGAACTGGAGAGGATCTGCAAGGAGGAATGGCAGAGGATCCCCAAATCCAGGTGTGAAAGACTTGTTGCATCTTTCCCAAAAAGACTCCTGGCTGTATTAGATCAAAAGGGGGCTTCTACTAAATACCGAGCAAAGGGTCTGAATACTTAGGACCATGTGATATTTCAGTTTTTCTTTTTTAATAAATCTGCAACAATGTCAACAATTCTGTGTTTTTCTGTCAGTATGGGGTGCTATGTGTACATTCATGAGGAAGAAGAATGAACCTAAATGATTTTAGCAAATGGCTGCAATATAACAAAGAGTGAAAAATTTAAGGGGGTCTGAATACTTTCCGTACCCACTGTATACTATATATTCTAACCTTTGGTATTACATGCCCAGTTAATGATGACATTTAGACTATTTAATTATTAAAAGTTACAAAAGACATAAAAAAACTAATGCAGAATCTTGCCTTTTTGATAGAATACTACTAGTTATTAGCAGCTGAATGCCCTCTGAGGAAATGCTTGAAATTGTATTCCCCCCTAAAAGAATGGAATTACATGTCCAGTAGGTCTGAGGGTAGTTCTGAAAATAAAATTACTATGACATTCTAAGAGGTCTGTCATTTTAATCATGAACCAAAACACTGTATGGAGATACCATGCAAAAATATTGTGTATCATGAATGTCCATGTTGCTGTCATGAGATAAAAGCTGTGAATGGCATGTGAGTGTGATTTACCTTCCCTAATTAGGAATCAGCAGATAAAGATAAGTCAACCCTATTATTACATTCTTTATTGAAAACACTTAATGATACCACAGGAGATAAGCATGGTTTATAAATGTATAAGTTCCATTAGATTAATCTCTTCTCCAATGACTCCGGATGTAACAGCAGAAGAATGATTAATTATGTAGGCATAGTGATAAATCTCTTTGAATCATTCTGGTAATGCACCTTTAGATTATAAAAATGGTATGTAAAAAGTGCACAATCCAGGGTGTAGGATAAAAGTCATTTAAAAAGATATTTTTACATGGAGTTGCAACAATGATGTGAATATTTTCTGAAACGTGGAAGTGCATATATCATCATGTCCAAAAAACAGCCTTCAGTTCTGTAAATCTTTGAGGCATTAATAAACTCAGGTTTAGTTTTAATCTTTTGACTGAGAAAATGTTTATCTATGACTTTAGGAGTGATACAAAACAAAGTCACCAAGGATTAGTCATAGATAGTAAATGATAGTGAAGTCATTCATATGGTATAATCAAAACCATCTTCTCAAAGGATAGAAGTCTTCTGTCACCTTTTTGTAATAAGAGGTAATACATTATTTTATAGTTTTTATCAAGCAAAATGTCTATTTCCAAGATGACCTTATATAAGAATATTGAACTAAAAGAAGTATGTAAAGTTTGCAGTCCAGATCAATCCTTCACCATTTAATATCCAGCACTCTCCTAGGTATCCAAATATCTCCAAACAATAGATTATTTCCTACTTTCAGTTTTCTTCAGTAAGTGATTATTCACAAATGTCCTAATTTGGGATAAGGTTTGGTGCTAACACAGGTTTGTGAGGAATACTGGGGGTTTGCATTTATTAAACCTAGCAAAATAAAGCAGAAATTTACCCTAGTAATTATAGCACATTGCCTGGCCTTTGAATTGATGTCAACTAGGTTAAAAGGCCCATAAAGGGGGTATTTGGGTAGGCCAATCCTCATTTGCAAAGGGTGGCTTCATAGCATGAAAATGGTAAATTTTAAAATTAATTTTAAAATTAATTTTAAAATGAAAATGGTATTTGCTTGTCTAAGACCGGGATGGCCTTATATGGGAACAAAAATAAAATACAATAATAAATATAATAAAATATTATAATGGGATAAACAATGTCAATGTGGGGGGAATTGGAGGAAGGAGGCTATGGGGTTGATTTACTAAAGCTGGTGCACCCAGAATCTGGTGTAGTTGTGCCTGGTAGCCAATCAGCTTCTAACTTTAGCTTATTTAATTAAACTTTGACAATAAAACCTAGAAGCTGATTGGTTACTATGCACAGCTGCATCTGATTCTGGGTGTATCAGTTTTAGTAAATCTCCCGCTGTATTCTCTAGTCTTTTACCATGTGTGATTCAGTAAGCACTTTTCTCCCCATATAACCCTAAAACCCCTAGAGCCTCTCCTCATGCCATGATCGCACAAAAGAAGGAGGTGGAGGAGGAAGGGGTGGAGGTGATCTTGAAGGAGGGGGAGGAAGAGGTAAAAGCAGAAGGGGAGGAGGAGTAGAGGAAGAAGGAGGTGAAGGAGAGGGAGATGAAGGAAGATGTCACATTTTCAAAGCTTACCACCTAATACCCCACGTGGTACAACCTCTACCTCTCCTTTTAGACTTGCCTGTTATTTTCTTTTTATTTATTTATTTTTTTTCCAGCTGTTTGCCCTTCACCTCTTGGTCTTAGATATAGACTCAAAGGAATAGTCAGCACAGTGGCTTAGTATTGTAGTGCTGGGGTTCTCAATTCAATTTCCAGCCAGGACACTATCTGCAGGACACTTGTGTGAGATAGGAACCTTAAATAGTAAATTCCTTGAAGTAAGAACTGATGTAAATATACAGTTTGTAAAGAGCTGCATAAGAACTTGATAAATGCCTGTAATAAATAAATAAGAGGACTGAAAGGAGTTAAGATAAGTCTCCCACCAAATGTGGTGGCCCCAAAAAATCCAGTTGTGTCCCTCCCCTTGCAGAATCCTTTCCACTCGCCAATATTTTAATGCAGTTTGCATTATCAACTTTTGTGATAGACTTGCAGCAGTTCTTTGTCAGGTATGATTCAGGGGTGCAATTTGCTCTTCATGTCACTGTACCCTGAGCTGCTATAGTCTATGTATCATTATGAGGGTATTTCTCAAAAACTCATGAGATACAAAAGACTACAAGTGCAACATGCTACAAACAGAACACAACCTCCATTCTATTACAGTAGATGTCTGCCTCTCTCATATGTCGCAGTGTTAAAGGAAGATTTAAGGAAGTGAAGAAGACTAAAAATGATCAACATGAGGATGGACTACAGATTGGCCCTGGTAGCATAAGTATGGCATCAAATCACAGGATGAAATAAAGAAGAAAATGGGAATGGTGGAGTAGGAGAAGGAAAAGATGGAGGTGGGGAAGGGTTTGAAGGAGGAGAAGGTGATGGATATGAATGAGGAATAAGAAGGTGGATGAGCAACACTCACTACTTGTTATTCCCACATGGAGCAGCCCTACGGGTCCTTTTAAATCTGTCATTCATTTTTTTCCCTTCATTTTTGATTTGAGGAAAGTCAGGCAGCCTATGGCCATGTCATTCTATGCTTACTTTTTACTGCTACATGTCTTTCCCCTTAAATGCATAAAAAATTATTAAATTCATTTAAAAAATCTAAATTGTGATTTCCTAGGAGGGCGAAGACTACATTGGCAAAGTCCAAGATCTGGAAACATGCCTCTGCTGAGTGCATTAAAATAAATCTTTTTGACAATGCTCATTCAGGATATAAGTGATTTGCAGTATAACTATAAATTTGCTGTATCCTGGTAAAATCCTTAAATTAAATTTATTTTCTTTTTTTTATATATATAGAGATATATATTTTAGATGGAGATTAGGAAGAGATAGAAAACCAAAGACGAGCTATGCATCGCTATTATCTTCCCTACAGCCTTACCCAGAAATAGCCAGGAAGAGTGCTGAAACAATTATACCAACTCTAGTCATAGCCAGTTTTAAAGCCTAGTACACACCTCAAGTTTTTCAAGTGAACAGAAAAAAAACGGACAGCTCAGGTCGGAGAAGCTGTACTCACAATTAGAGATGTATAGAACTGTTCGCCGGCGAACAGTTCCCGGCGAACTTAGCATGTTCGCGTTCGCCGCTGCCGGCGAACATATGCGATGTTCGGTCCGCCCCCCATAAGACATCATTGAGGCAAACTTTGACCCTGAACTTTACAGTCAGCAGACACATTTCCAGCCAATCAGCATACCTCCCTCCCACACCCTCCCACCTCCTATAAATAAGCAAGGGCAGCATCCATCTTAGATCATTCTGAAGCAGTGTGTGTAGTGAGAGTAGGGAGAGAGCTGCTGCTGCTGCTGCTGCTGCTGCTGTTAAGCTAGGGACAGTTAGTCAGTGTTCCTGGTCTTGCAGTGTTCTTGGTCCACTACTGCTGTAATATCAGCACCCCAAAAAGCCCTTCTAAGGGCTGGTATTTGTGTTTTTTTTTTTTTTATATATATATATATATATATATATATATATACCTAGCGTCCCCAAAAGCCCTTTTAAGGGCTGGTAATTGAGTTGTTTCTTCTTATATATATATATATATCTATATCTATCTAGTGTCCCCAAAAGCCCTTTTAAGGGCTGGTAATTGAGGATTTTTTTTATTTATATATATACATATATATATATATATAGTGTCCCCAAAAGCCCTTTTAAGGGCTGGTAAGGTAATAGAGTTTTTTCTTTATATATATATCTATATATATCTATTGTACACTGCAGTTGCCTGCCCGCTGTGTGTGAGAGGCCACAGACCTACCACAGACTGTACTGTGTGCACACCACACTCATTTCGGGTGGCACAGGCACAGTACCTTGCATTTTAAAAAATATTTTTTTTTTCCTCTGTCATAATTGCAGTGAGTGCTGTGTCAGGTCCACAGAGTGCACTGTACCCACTGCAGTGCACTGCCCACCACTGATATATATACGGTGGCACAGCATCTTGTTGCAATAAATTGAAAAAAAAAAATATTTTTTATTATTGCAGTTGCCTGGGCTGCCAGTTACTGTCAGGTCCACAGAGTGTACTGTGCCCACTGCAGTGCCACTGTGTGCCCACCCACCACTGATATATAAGGTGGCACAGCAGCTTGCAAAGTAAAAAAATATATATATATTTTTTAATTGCAGTTGCCTGGGTGCCAGTGACTGCTGTCAGGTCCACAGAGAGTGTACTGTGCCACTGCCCACCCACCACTGATATATAAGGTGGCACAGCAGCTTGCAAAGTAAAATAAAATATATTTTTTTAAAATTGCAGTTGCCTGGGTGCCAGTGACTGCTGTCAGGTCCACAGAGAGTGTACTGTGCCACTGCCCACCCACCACTGATATATAAGGTGGCACAGCAGCTTGCAAAGTAAAATAAAATATATATTTTTTAAAATTGCAGTTGCCTGGGTGCCAGTGACTGCTGTCAGGTCCACAGAGAGTGTACTGTGCCACTGCCCACCCACCACTGATATATAAGGTGGCACAGCAGCTTGCAAAGTAAAAAAATATATATATTTTTTTAAATTGCAGTTGCCTGGGTGCCAGTGACTGCTGTCAGGTCCACAGAGAGTGTACTGTGCCACTGCCCACCCACCACTGATATATAAAGTGGCACAGCAGCTTGCAAAGTAAAAAAATATATATATATTTTAAATTGCAGTTGCCTGGGTGCCAGTGACTGCTGTCAGGTCCACAGAGAGTGTACTGTGCCACTGCCCACCCACCACTGATATATAAAGTGGCACAGCAGCTTGAAAAGTAAAAAAAATATATATATATTTTTTAAATTGCAGTTGCCTGGGTGCCAGTGACTGCTGTCAGGTCCACAGAGAGTGTACTGTGCCACTGCCCACCCACCACTGATATATATGCCTGCAAGAGAAAAAGCCAGCCGCAGAGAAGCCGTATTCCTGAAAATATAAGAAAAATGCTGTTTTTTAGGGGTTCTGGACATGCTACAGAGCTGAAACTTGACAGGTACACTTTTTAGACCCCCCAGACACTAAATACAAAAAATGACATGCCTGCCTAAAAAAATGCCCGCTAAATGCCTGCAAGAAAAAAAGCCAGCCGCAGAGAAGCCGTATTCCTGAAAATATAAGAAAAATGCTGTTTTTTAGGGGTTCTGGACATGCTACAGAGCTGAAACTTGACAGGTACACTTTTTAGACCCCCCAGACACTAAATACAAAAAATGACATGCCTGCCTAAAAAAATGCCCGCTAAATGCCTGCAAGAGAAAAAGCCAGCCGCAGAGAAGCCGTATTCCTGAAAATATAAGAAAAATGCTGTTTTTTAGGGGTTCTGGACATGCTACAGAGCTGAAACTTGACAGGTACACTTTTTAGACCCCCCAGACACTGAATACAAAAAATGACATGCCTGCCTAAAAAAATGCCCGCTAAATGCCTGCAAGAAAAAAAGCCAGCCGCAGAGAAGCCGTATTCCTGAAAATATAAGAAAAATGCTGTTTTTTAGGGGTTCTGGACATGCTACAGAGCTGAAACTTGACAGGTACACTTTTTAGACCCCCCAGACACTAAATACAAAAAATGACATGCCTGCCTAAAAAAATGCCCGCTAAATGCCTGCAAGAGAAAAAGCCAGCCGCAGAGAAGCCGTATTCCTGAAAATATAAGAAAAATGCTGTTTTTTAGGGGTTCTGGACATGCTACAGAGCTGAAACTTGACAGGTACACTTTTTAGACCCCCCAGACACTAAATACAAAAAATGACATGCCTGCCTAAAAAAATGCCCGCTAAATGCCTGCAAGAGAAAAAGCCAGCCGCAGAGAAGCCGTATTCCTGAAAATATAAGAAAAATGCTGTTTTTTAGGGGTTCTGGACATGCTACAGAGCTGAAACTTGACAGGTACACTGTTTAGACCCCCCAGACACTAAATACAAAAAATGACATGCCTGCCTAAAAAAATGCCCGCTAAATGCCTGCAAGAGAAAAAGCCAGCCGCAGAGAAGCCGTATTCCTGAAAATATAAGAAAAATGCTGTTTTTTAGGAGTTCTGGACATGCTACAGAGCTGAAACTTGACAGGTACACTTTTTAGACCCCCCAGACACTAAATACAAAAAATGACATGCCTGCCTTAAAAAATGCCCGATAAATGCCTGCAAGAGAAAAAGCCAGCCGCAGAGAAGCCGTATTACTGAAAATATAATAAAAATGCTGTTTTTTAGGGGTTCTGGACATGCTACAGAGCTGAAACTTGACAGGTACACTTTTTAGACCCCCCAGACACTAAATACAAAAAATGACATGCCTGCCTAAAAAAATGCCCGCTAAATGCCTGCAAGAGAAAAAGCCAGCCGCAGAGAAGCCATATTCCTGAAAATATAAGAAAAATGCTGTTTTTTAGGGGTTCTGGACATGCTACAGAGCTGAAACTTGACAGGTACACTTTTTAGACCCCCCAGACACTAAATACAAAAAATGACATGCCTGCCTAAAAAAAATGCCCGATAAATGCCTGCAAGAGAAAAAGCCAGCCGCAGAGAAGCCATATTCCTGAAAATATAAGACAAATGCTGTTTTTTAGGGGTTCTGGACATGCTACAGAGCTGAAACTTCACAGGTACACTTTTTAGACCCCCCAGATGCTAAATCCAAAGAAATTTTTTATTTTTATTTTTTTTTAATTTTTCCAATAATTGGCTCTCTATCAAAAAATTATAATTTTTAAGAACTTTTTTTTGCGTGATCCCTCTCCGGCATGCCACAGTCCAGGTGTTAGTCCCCTTGAAACAACTTTTCCATCACTATTGTGGCCAGAAAGAGTCCCTGTGTGTTTTAAAATTCGCCTGCCTATTGAAGTCTATGGCGGTTCGCCCGGTTCGCCGGTTCGCGAACATTTGCCGATGTTCGCGTTCGCCGTTCGCGAACGGCGAATTTTAGGTTCGCGACATCACTACTCACAATCCGATGTTAGCACAGTGATTACCCCTGCTGTTTTATTGTTTACTGACAGGGGGTGGCCCCCCTGCTAGAACACTCCGGTCAGCCCTCTCAGCCATTGTCTTGGTGCTCTGAGCGGGAGCTGGTGGGCAGACCTTTTTCGATCACGAGCCTTCGACAGAAGCCGCCCAAACAGCTGACTTCTGTCGGACCATCTGCCATACACACAGGCCGAATGTCGGCCGATTTCTATTGAATCGGCCAATGCCAGCCAACATTCGGCCTGTGTGTACCAAGTTTTTTTTTTTTTTCATTTTGGATAGAGTTAGGGAGGGTTATAACCCCTGTCAGATTTTTTTTTTTGCCATCTGTTTCTCATTGTAGAGATTTTCCTTCACCTCTTGTCCCATAGTCAAACAGGAAGTTTGAGGAAGTCTCTGCAAATTAAGGACATTTTTTGGGGACCCCCTGATCCCCAGAACTAGTGTCCCCATTGAAAGATTTTCCCTCTATTACTTTTCTAGGGGACAACTCAAAATTTGGGATTTTCTTTTACTTTCACTTTCAATGATAATGGTAAACAAGACTCATAGGGAGGGTGACTCTCCCTAATGTTGGCATAGATAGCATCAAAAACCTGACAAGGATTCTAATTCCTCTCCACTCTGTCCAACACTAAAAAAAGTTTTGCCTTTAGTTATACTTTAAGGGTTCTAACTGGATTAGGGGAGGAAGATGAATGGTCAGGTCAAGCCACCTGAAACAGCCTTTCTTTATACTGATGTCAATCAAATTAAAGTAGATTGGAGTGCTGCTGCTGCTGTATGTAAAACTGGTCATAGATAGAATATAATTTCAAACAAAAATTCTAACAAAAAGTCTTACACAAATTTGTATGGAAATTTTTAGAACATTTGTTTGTCATTTGAAGATTTTGTTTTGTTTTAATATTTGATCTTGGAATGAATGGACTTTATTGAATGAAAACCACATACACTGTTAGAAATTAGTTTATTTGATAAACATTTTCTATTCTGCTCCTTTGAATTTTCTCATCACAGTAGTTGAAAATGAACCTCGGTTTGACCCACTAATTATTAGAAAAACAACGATTTTCCTAAAGACCTCTTTTTGCAAGAATTTTCATTTGAAATGCTACCCATCCATGGCCAGCTCAGCCAAATCCCTCAGGCAAAAATAATCTGCCAAACAACACTGTAACTGTAATTTCCCTTGACCTTCTCACTGCCAGAGCCATTTTGCATTTTTTGCAGACATGTTAAAGTGCACATTTAGGCCTGAAGATTAGTTAAAACCTCTAAACATTAAATATTTTCTAAAAGCAGGTACCCTGGAAAATATAACAGTAGTAGTTGCAACTTTTTTTATGTCACATGATATTTAAAAGTTTCCCTTTGGGATCATTAAAGTATTCTGATCAGCGCAACTGTTTATAAAATGTATATTTTTAGTAAAAAATACACTTAGCCTCGGTTCACACTAAATGGGGTGCGAATTCACAGCAAATTAGCTGCGGATTCCACACAGCATCAAAAGCACAACCCGTTCATGCAAACCCATTTGCGGAGTGTATGCTAAGTTAACAATACCCAGAAATTGGTTTGCAAAATGAAGTGCGATTTGCAGAATCGGATCTGGACCGACTCTGGTGTGGACAAAAAGAGGGTCCTGCACAAGTTTGGTGTGAATGCGGTGCAATTTGAGTCATACAAATCCATCCCCAGGCATGTATTTCCCACAGGAATGTGCTGCAATTCCTGTGCAAATTACATGCGATGTCCTGCACATGACAGTGTGCACCCAGGCTAAAGTTTATTTTAGGGATATTTTTGGTAAAATATTAAAGATGAGGTTGTGCTGAGTCAATAGATACCCAACATGTCAAGCCTTTAAGATGCACATGCCTGTAAACTGGTGACTTACTTTGGCTCCCATTCGCAATTATCCATAGGCAACCATTTAAAAGCCTATACAGGTCTTCGGTTTAGAGATAACTTTTAATGATGATGCTGTGTAGCTCATCATCAGTTTCGTACTTAGCACCACCTACATTTTCAAAGAATATCGTTGGTGACAGGTGCTCTTTAAGGAGACAACACAGGTTTATTAGACCCCTAATTCCACCCATGCAGCCCAATAAAGCTGATCAAGTACAGATTGTGCTTTATCAACTTTCCCCAGCCACAGCAGCCAGGGAATGACAGCTCTGAACCAGAATTGATGTAATACACAATGCTTCTGGTTTGTACACTGAAGGGAGAATCAACGAACAGATGTTTTGTGATCTCCCTCCACCCTACCAAGTGACACTAACCATGCCATCCTGGACCTGCAGGTGAGCTACAGAGCCTGGAATACATGGTGAGGGTCACAAGGGGGGTGGTTGCAAGTTCTGGTGGACAGGCAGACTGTCAATTCCACCAGAAAACAGACAGTTGGGGGGGACCACCAGAAAACAGACAGTTGGGGGAGACAAGCATACATCTTAAAGCATTCAGAAATGTAAATGTAAATACCTCTGCTGCTGTTGACATATGACTTGCACTAGAGGCAGCAAAAGGGTTAAAACCATGCTTCTTAAGAAATACAATGTACAGCTTTAAGTACATCCTGCAAGCCTGCTATTAAAAGCCCCCACTCAAAGTCTTCAGGACCCTGTTAGGACTCCTTGGATGGAAGTGTCCACGTCATCAGGCAGTGACATAGGCACTAGAAGTAGGACCCTCCCACAACATAGACCAGAAAATTACCTGGCACCTAGTCGGTCATGTGACTGCAATTTCAGGTAAGAATTTGGGGCATTTAAAAAAAAGTATAGATTAGTTAAAAGGGGTGGTGTGGGAGAGGGTTTTTTCTACTCTGGAGATCAGCTTTAAAAATAAAAATGTGATATACTGTAGTTATTTGGCAACAAAAAAGAAAGAAAAAGGGAGACTGATTCCCCACCTATCATGTCTCCACAAAAAACGGAGGGGACAAAGACGGGACCTTGTAGGTACTTTAGACATCCAAAAATATACGATAGATATATAATATAATTTTTATTGACACATCTAAAATTTAACCACAGAGCATATCTGTCCCGTAATTAATTTGTTTTAACTAAAGTACACATAAATAGTGTGGCATTTCATCTATTTACAGAAGATAAAAGCATATTTACACATTCAAGGAGTATACCAATGTATAGCTTTCCATGATACATGAATTATTTCACAATCCCCAACATGTTTCGCAGGTCAGAGTCTGCTTCTTCAGGGGGGTGATAGTAGTAATCACTCAAGGGGAATGTATCAGTGTTCACTGCGATTGGAAGATCCCGCCGAAAAGGCATTCCCCCTGTGGACACGGGGGAAAAGAAAAACCCTTGACAAAGGTAAAGCGTTGTATATATGAACCAGGGTGAATCTTGAAGTCAGGTATTGGGACTCTATCCAGGGCAGGTAGTGGAACATTATAGTTGAGAAAGTTGAAAGGATACACAGCACGTTCCAATAAGGGATGGCTGATGGAAAACCACTCTATACATTGGTATACCAATGGAACCAAACACCACTGCTAAGGAGTGTCTCCCTGTGAAGCACCAGCCTGGCTCAAGAGATAGTAGCACCATTTGGGATGTTGGTGCCAGTATATATATATCCTATCCAAGAGGCTTTCTCTTAATTCATATACTGTAGTTAGGTATTCTTTAAATAGTTTAATTGTATTTTAAATGTGGAGTAAGTACCTGAATTTGATTTGTAGCAGTCTCCTTTACTCCCATGATCACTGTCACAAAAAATATTGGAAGTCCCACTTTATTGTGATAAAAAAAACTGTTAAAATGTTTCTAGTGAGTGAAATATTACAAAAATTAAACATCGCTGCAGTAGCTGTGAAGTGGAAAAGTACATTGTGCAATTGGGCTGGTTATGTTTATATCTACAGAGCCAGGC
This sequence comes from Pelophylax lessonae, assembly GCF_965119305.1. Lineage (NCBI taxonomy): Eukaryota > Metazoa > Chordata > Amphibia > Anura > Ranidae > Pelophylax > Pelophylax lessonae. Next base: position 156,531,791 of record NC_138772.1, read on the forward strand.
AGGAAAGTATAGCAGTTTCTTTGAAATTTAGTAACCATAGCTCATTCTAACACTGCTAGATATATATTCTGATATAGACAGCTTTGCCCAAGCTTTCTGTACTGCGAATATTAAACAGAACTGTCTTCAGCAGAACATGGTGGAAATAAACAGAAAGAAAAAAGGAATACAAAGCAATCAAAAATACAGTTTAGAATTATTTCTTCTATTCTGTTGGTTATGTTTGTCTGTTTATCAGCGCTGAGCGGTTACTGTTTGGGATCATAATTATTAGAAGAGAAACATCAAAAAAATAGAATTATCACATAGCAGCATGCCTCTCAATGTTTAAAGATGGGAATGATGGGCTTTTAGCACAAAGTTGGACAGCAAAACCATGCTCCCTTTTTTGAGACCCATAAAGAATCTGTGAGCATAAAATGATTGTTTAAAGGCAAAGTATAGCCGGGTGTGCTGCCAGTTGCATGTGCCTTACTCCATTCACTTCCTTCTCCCCATTGTCACTGTACTTTGCAGCAGCTGCCTCTCACCCCAAGCTTCCCTGCTGTGGCTACACTTTCCAAACTGCTTCTTTGTGAAATCCCCCCACTTGCTCCTTCACCCCCTCCTTCCTGGTAACAGTGTGTTTGAGCCAATCAGGGGGAAGGAGGAACTTGCAATACAGATGCCAGGGATAATGGGAACTGTAGTTCTTAAAGGAGCACCGCACAGTACAAGTCTATGGGAGCTAGTGAAGCTGCAGACTTCAATACCCAGGATCCTCTGCACTTCAGGGGAGGAGAGAGATAGAACCTGTCCCAGGCATATTAGAAGAGAAGAGAGACAGAACACGGGAGAGCTGAGCCAGAGCCACTGAGGACCGTATAAGGACTGGGTTCCCAAGTGCTAAGCTGGAGCAGTGCAGATTGTGGAGCTGTGTGTGTCTACATCAGGACAGAGAGACTAAGCCATAAAGTGTTGCTATCTCCTGTGCCCGAGCTGGGAGACCTTGTGCCTTGTGTTTACAGCCAGTGAAGACCTGAGCTTCCTGGGAATATCAACTGCCAAGTGTATGGGACTGGATCTGTTGCATATCAGGAGAGGTGAGAGGGACAACCTAGTCTAATTCCTTACTGCCTATAGTTATTGCACATAGAGATTGCCCTTACCTAACAGCCCATCAGCTATCTCTTGTCTCTTATAGGGACAGCTACATGTGCACCACCATAGGCGTGCGCAGGGAGTGTGCCAGCTGTGCCTGGGTACACCCTAATCACTATATGCGGTGCCTATGTGCAGTACAGTGCCTACTGCCCAGGCTTTCCCCTCCTTGTTGGCCCCCTCACCCCGCAGTGCTCTTGGCTTCCCTCCTCTCCCCCTGGCTGCTGCGGAGAATGTTTCAGGATGGAGAGTGGGGGAATGGGCTAGTAAATTTGAAACTTACCCGCACCTTCCTTTTCTAAATAAATACAGTAAACACGCCACTCACTGTGTTCATTCATAACTGAAGCATAGTAAACCATATTTACTATGATTCAGTTTGTGGTGAAAAGGAAGCCACTCAGCAGGGAGCAATTCCCATTCATTTATTGTCTAGTGCAGCTGAGGTTGCAGAGAAAGGCATGTGTGTTTGAGCTTTGGGATGCACACCCTAAAGCAATAGGCTGCACACACCTATGTGCACCACCTACAGAAGGGCCCCAACAAAAGCCGTCCAACACTAACAATTAGGAGCCAGGTACTTTTCAGTTACCTCCCTTTGTTAGAATGTGTATACTCACCCATTAAAAGGCTGTATGTGCAAAGTGCATTCAGGGACACTTTTTGAATAGTCATTGTCAAGGGGTTATGATGAGACTTTTTTTTGTTTCATTCATGCTTTTATGGTTGATACTATTCTTACTTATGCTGTGCATACTAGTTTAGTGGGGTTTAGCCTTATTACGGTATAGATCAATGGACATAGGTGAGGCTAATATTCCCATCAGTTAATCTAATGTATTTGTTGATCTGTTTATTGGTATGTGTATGGTGTTTATTCTACTTTGCCATATAATACTTACTTCATCCATCATTAATTGCCTGTGGCCTATTTGCTGTGTGCTGTTGTAGTTGTAATCTACTAATTTAAGTTGCACAGGTCTGAGTGGACTTCAGTCTATAACCAGGTGTGTCAGCAGTTTAAGAAGTCGTGGCAGAACAGAGGACCCATCAAACCAAATGACTTCTACAAAGGTAGTGCCCACACTAGTTTCCATAATATTTGCTTTTCAATAGAAAAATGCAATAAATTGGAGGTGGGGGTGAATGTTTTTTTGTAGTATACCTTGATTGATAGTTATACTAATATTTAAAGAAGTAAAAATGGGGATGAGAACTGGGGAGGATAGAGGGACGGAAGGATTTGGTTCCAAAAGAGGGACAGTCCCTACAAAGGATAGGTAGTTGGGGGCTATGGAGCAGTATTGTGCTACAACATGTATGTGTATCAGTAAAATGTATTTGTTATTCATAGCCTTGCTTTTTTTTTCTTTTAACTTCCTGCTCTTTTTTTTCTTTATTTGTGAGTATGTTTTTGTCTTCTAAATGCAGCAAGCTTATTTATTAAAGTTTTTCCTGGCTCCACTTCTTTTAAGATCTAAGAGGTTTTTCACTCAGAATATGTGGATCTGATCTGCAGATATTCTATAGCTTTTCTCAACCCTATCCTAGAAAGCGCTGGTAATCAGTGATTTGTAGATACAGTATATTTGATAAATAAAATTTTCATCTCTAAGTTGAACCCCACCCTCCCTCTTGTCCTGTAGTGTGTGTGTGTGTGTGTGTGTGTGTGTGTGTACTATATTGTCAAAACTCTTCTGGGAAAGCTGTCCACAAGGTCAGTCAAGTTCCTCCACCCAAAACTCACCCATCCATGTCTTTATAAACCTTGGTTTGTGCACTGGTCCAAATTATTGGTGGAGGGGGGATAATGGAGTGGGGTTGTTTTTTCAGGGGTTGGGCTTGGCCCTTTCCAGTGAAGGAAAATCTTTAAGATTCAGCATACCAAGACATTTTGGACGATTTCATGCTCCCAACTTCGTGGAAACAGTTTGGTGATAGTCCCTTCCTGTTTCAACATGACTACGCACCAGTGCACAAAGCAAGGTCCATAAAGAAATGGATGAGCGAGTTTGGGGTGGAGGAACTTGACTTGCCTGCACGGTGTCCTGACCTCAACCCACTAGAACTCCTTTGGGATGAATTAGAGTGGAAACTGCGAGCCAGACCTTCTTGTCCAACATCAGTCCCTGACCTCACAAATGTGCTTTTGGAAGAATGGTTAAACATTCCCATAGACACGCTCCTAAACCTTGTGGTCAGCCTTCCCAGAAGAGTTGAAGCTGTTATAGCTGCAAAGGGTGGGCCAGCTCAACATTGAACTAAGGCTGGAATGCCATTAAAGTTCATGTGCATGTAAAGGCAGGTGCCCCAATATGTTTGACAATAACGTGTATATATACTGTATATAGTAACATAAAAAATCCACAAAAAAGTTTCCAGCACTGGAACTATAAAAGTACAGTTGAAGGTATATCAATTCACTGCAAAGGTAGCCAGCACTAGAACTCTGAAAGCACCTTCAAACAGTTATCAACCCAATGCTGTGGTAGCCAGCAGTGGACTTCTTCTGAAACCTAGGGTACTGTGGAAGGTCAACTTTGCTGGGTTCTTACCATACCACAGAGCATGAAGCATGACTTATATTGAATTTAATGGTACACTGTTTTGCAGATAGGTTGCAGTGAAAGATGTTTCCCTCTCCAAATATGTATGGAACTTTATTCAATGTCGATGCTTTATTTTACATTCACCAAATGTGGTTATTTATTTTTTGCAACTTCCAATTTATTTATTTATTTCAGGTACTTATATAGCGCTGTCAATTTACAATCTATTATTATCTAGTATATAACCTGGGCTTTAAAATGAACCTTTTACACTTTTAAAAATAAAAGCCTTCATGCACCATGTTAAAGCTATAAACTTTGTAGACATGCCAATAATCATGGTTTAACCATGGTCAAGCAGGACCCAACTTTCCTAGCTTTTGCTTGTTGCTTGAACTTTAAAAATTACATCAAAGATGCTAACAAGGCATTTTCTAATGCACTACATACACCCAGATTGCACCAAAAACATAAAGGTGTGTGCAGGTGCATAGAGTGTCTGAGTCTAGAGTGTCTGAGTTGCCAATTAAGGTGCTCTCCCTGGAGAGGGGGCAGATGATGGATAAGACTTAGCTATGACTTTGAAAGGGGTACAATCCAATCCTTAGTAATAAAAACTAAAACTAGGGTACAAGAACTGCACAAATGAGGCTTTTCTGGATAATAGATTATAGTAGACACCAATCATGTGCAAATGAAATAAGTACCGTACGTAAGCTGAAGTTGTAGAATCTCAACCCCTTTAGTAAATCAGCCTATCATCTGCTATTCATTGGAATATAGGTTCCATATGGAATCTTCTTGGGCATCTTTGTTCATATTCTTCTCTATTAACAATTTGTAATATTTTAGACTTTTACTAGCATGTTACCTCACTCATGCTGAGTTTTTACTTTAGGATTTAAAACATAGAGCTTCTATGTATCTAAATACTCATCTGTAAAAGAGACAAATGACTTTGAACAGGAGTTTCTAATCTTAAAGCTGTTTGCTCTGCTCTTCTTGCTGTAGATTCCCGTATTGCTGTGGATCTATTGCAGCAGCCATCACCAAGAGTTTGCACAAGGAAGAAGGGAGACCATATTCTTCTTTATTGGTTCATTTGCCTAATCTGGATAATTGTGTCCTAGTCTCCTGTGCTATAAATAAATCCATATCTGATGGGGATATTGAATGGCTAGTGTAACTTTGCTGCCTTCATTATTGAGCTCATTTGAAAAACTGGAGCCCCCAAAGCAAGGTTTTAGAATCAGTTTAAATTATACCAGCTTTTCCTTTAAAATATACCCTATAGACTTAATCCACATTAAATAAATAATAAGGATCTTTATCTTTGCTATCCGATGCAACTTTACAATCTCATGGGACTCAACTTAAAATACAGCTGCAAGAAAAAAGTATGTGAACCCTTTGGAATGATATGGATTTCTGCACAAATTGGTCATAAAATGTGATCTGATCATCATCTGCTCATCATCATCATCATCTAAGAATCTGAGGATTCTTCTTCACCTCATTGAGCAGTCTGTGCTCTTGCAGTCATCTTTACAGGATGGCCACTCCTAGGGAGAGTAGCAGCAGTGCTGAACTTTCTCCATTTATAGACAATTTGTCTTACCGTGGACTGAGGAACAGCAAGGCTTTTGGAGATACTTTTATAACCCTTTCCAGCTTTATGCAAATCAACAATTCTTAATCGTAGGTCTTCTGAGAGCTCTTTTGTGCGAGGCATCATTCTCATTAGGCAATGCTCCTTGTGAAAAGCAAACCCAGAACTAGTGTGTGTTTTTTATAGGGCAGGGCAGCTGTAACCAACACCTCCAATCTCATCTCATTGATTGGACTCCAGTTGGCTGACATCTCACTCCAATTAGCTCTTGGAGATGTCATTAGTCTAGGGGATCACATACTTTTTCCACCTGCACTGTGAATGTTTACATGGTGTGCTCAATAAAAACATGGCAACATTTCATTATTTGTGTGTTATTAGTTTAAGCAGACTCTGATTGTCTATCGTTGTGACATAGCTGATGATGAATTTGTGCAGAAATCCATATCATTCCAAAGGGTTCACATACTTTTTCTTGCAGCTTTAATTTTTACTTTTTTGTAAATAAGGATCCCTTTCCTGGTGCATTGGCTTTATGAATTTAAACCACTGGAAAATAAATGTATGCATATATGGCATGGGGGGGGGGGGATGGGTTGGTCCTAGTTTACTTTACTGTTTCCTACTAACGGTATTTACACTGACAGCGAGTAGAATGCAGAATTTTAAGAATATAAATATGATATAAAATATACAGTGTAATATTTTGTCTTCTTTAAAGTCCCAGTTTTTGGAAATGGATGGAAAACAAGTGCATTTTACCTTGTAAGGTATAAATGATCCTTTCCATTAACATGACAGTATTCATTTGTTTCATTACTAAGGACATTTGAACAACTGAAGATTTCTCTTGACCATTGCCGAGATGTTTCTACACCTTGATTGGAGTGCGACTGTGGTAAAATAGGTTGATTGAACATGATTTGGAAAGGCACACACCTCTCTATAAAAGGCCTCAGAGCTAACAATGCATACTGTATCAAAGAAAAAGCCATTAAGTCAAAGGAACTGCCTGCAGAGCTCAGAGACAGGATTATTGCAAGGCTGCAAAAATCTTTCTGCTGCACTGAAGGTTCCCAAGACCACAGTGGCCTCCATAATTCTCAAATGGAAAGTTTGGCACAACTAGGACTCTTCCAAGAGCTGGTCGCCCGGCCAAACTGAGTGATTGGGGGAGAAAGGCATTAGTAAGAGAAGTGACCAAGAACCCAATAGCCACTATGACGGAGCTCCAGAGATTCTGTGTGGAGATGGGACAAAGTTCCAGAAGGGCAACCATCACTGTGGCCCTCCACCAATCTGTACTTTATGGCAGAGTAGCTAGACAGAAGCCTCTCCTTAGTGCAAAACACATAAAAGCCTATTTGGAGTTTGCACAAAAGCACCTGAAGGACTCTCAGACTGTAAGGAACAAGATTCTCTGGTCTTATGAAACCAAGATTAAATGCTTTGGCCTCAATTCTGAAAGTTATGTCTGTAGGAAAGCATGCACTGCTCATCCCTGCCCAATACCATCCCAACATTAAAGCATGGTAGTGTCAGAATCATGCTGTGGGGGTGTTTTTCAGCAGCAGGGACTTGGAGACTGGTCAGGGTTTAGGGAAAGCTGAATGCAAAGTACAGAGATATCCTCAATGAAAACCATTTCCACTGTGCTAAGAACCTAAGACTGCGCTGAAGGTTCACCTTCCAATGTGACAGGAAATATAAGACTACAGCCAAGACAACATAGGAGGGGCTTAGGGACAACTCTGTGACTGTCCTAGAGTGGCCCAGCCAGAGCCCTGACTTGACCCCTACTGAACATCTCTGGGGAGACATGAAAATGGCTGTCCACTGGCCATCCCCATCCAACCTGACTAAGCTTGAGAAGATTTGCAAAGAAAAATGGCAGAAAATCCACCAATCTAGATGTCCAAAGCTTGTTGCATCATACCCAAAAAGACTCAAGGCTGTAATTGCTGCCAAACGTGATTCAACAAAGTACTGGGTAAAGGGTCTGAATATTTAAATACATGTGACATTTCAGTTTTCTCTTTGTAATAAATTCACAGACATTTCTAAAATTCTGTTTTCACATTGTCATTATGGGGTACTGAGTGTATATTAAAAGATAAAAAAAACGAATTCAAACAACTGTAATAGGCTGCAACATAACAAAATTGAAGTGGGTCTGAATACTTTCTGAATGCACTGTATGTGTGTGTGTGGGGGGGGGGGGGGGCGTCTTGGAAGCTTTGACTTAATATTTGCATATAGATGGCTTATTTTAAAAATGTGTACACATTTCAGAATTGGGTCTTTGATTACAGACTCAATATTCAGGAAAACTCTCAAGGAACTACTTCAAAAAACAGTTTTCTACTTTTTTTTCAAGCTTTCAGAAAATTGAAAGTTTCATATTTTAACATAATTTGAAGGTAATAAAACTAAAGTTGATTTTTAGCTTTGAAAGGAAATATTATACTGTATATTGTTCTAGTGAGTAACATTGCAGCATTGTTATCTTGGAAGATGAGGTTTGCCTTCTGCTTGCTTATCATTAGATACAATTTATGTTCCAATGGAGACATTCTATTTGTAATTTCCTTCGCAGCATTCATTAGTTTGACTTCGGAAGTAAAACAGTGTCTTTTTATTTTGTTTTGCTCATACTATAGTGTATTGTATAGTATTATACTTTAAAAATATTTATTTATCTTTAGGTAACAGGCCCCAGCCCACAGAATGTATCCTTTCCCCTCTAGTTAATTGCCAAGTTAAATGAAAAAAAGACTAAACCGAATGCAACATATTCTTACCTGAATCTGAATTAGCATAACAATCTGGATCTCTTTTTCCTATTAGCTTCATTGTGGGCAGACCCTATTTTGAGTACCCATGTTGTACCCGGATGATGTGTCACTTCTTATTGGTAACAAGAACAGTCCGTCAGTGGAGCCCTCACAAGAGACTTCCAAGTAGCATCATCATGTCATTACAGAGTGAGGGGTGGCCACAAAAAAGTATACTATTGTTTTCTTTTTCTTGGGGGGGGGGGGGGCATTTTGTGTTTGACTGAGACCACTGGTCTGAGTGGAAGTCTGATATTGCCAAATGAGGGGGTTTAGTTTTTTTCTGAAAGAGATTGTGACAGCTCCAGATAAAAACTAGTGCACAAATATAAAACGGGAGTCTGGGAAGTTTTGATCATTCAAACAACATTAAAAATGAGACATATATGGCTAGAGCAGTGTAATTACTGTGTTTCAGAATATATGAATGGTGGTACAAAGCATCTGTAGCACACCCTCTTTTGGCTCTGCCACCCCTGCTGACACTGATGCCATCTGCTTGTACCCTTCAGCCCTGACAGAAGAACCATTAAAGATTTACCTGCAATTTTACTGTTGTATTATATGTGCTGCTAAAAGCCTAATGGCACTAGTGTTACACGCAAAGCTCCCACCAGATATTCTACACATTCTATAGATTAATACCATACATAGAAAATTGTTATGGTGGATTTATCTCTGTGGATGAATAAACATTTCCCACCTACTTTCCATTGTTGGCTTTAACCCCAGTTGTAAGAGATGTCCAAAGGTAGCCAGACAAGGAAAAAAATTGCATTGTAACATTCAGTCTTCTCCTAGGACATTGGAGGCATACAAGTGCATGATGCCCATTAGCACCGGGTTGGCATTTTAAGTTGGGGATTGTTTTGTTCCATCTTTAACCACCCCCCCAATCACACACACACATCCTTTTGAAACACACTCAAACAACACAATCTCAAAAGAATAATGCTATCTATTTGAGGTCTATATGCTTGTCTCATACTGGTGGTAAACAATAGTCTATTGGACAACCACTTTCACCCAGACAAGCATTAAGTTTTCAGAAACAGAAGTGCTTCAAGGTGAGCAGGCTAGTGAGCAGTTTAATTGGGAGTGCCTAATTGTCAGCAATATCTGTACTCACTGCATGAACAGTTAAAGTGATTGTAAAGTCTCATTTTTTTTTCAATAAAAATATCTCAAACCTGTTATACTTACCTGCTCTGTGCAGTTGGTTTTGCACAGAGCAGCCTGGATCCTCCTCTTCTCTGGTCCCTCTTCGTCTCTCCTGGCCCCTCCCTCCCTTTGAGTGCCCTCACAGCAAGCAGCTTGCTATGGGGTCACCAGTGCTGAGGCAAAGCCCCATGCATCCATTCAGACATGGAGCTGCAGCTCGGAGGCACCCCCTCTCTCTCCTCATTGGCTAACTGACTTTGATTGACAGCAGCAGTAACCAATGGTGCTTCTGTTGTGTCTTAGCCAATGAGGAGGGGAGTCCCAGACAGGTGAGACAGTGGTGGACATCGCTGGATCCAGGGGGGCTCAGGTAAGCATGAGGGGGGCTGCTGCACACAGAAGGCATTAACCACTTGCCGACCGCCGCACGACTATCTACGGCGGCGGTCAGCCCCTCACAGGCAAAGTGACGTAGGGCTACGTCACTAGCTTGTGAGGGTCGAGGGAGCGAGCGCGCGCCGCCGGAGGCGCGCTCCCACGTTGTCACAGACCCCCCCGCGCGTGTGACCGGTGGACCCGATGTCCGCCGGCCACTCTGCGATTGGCGGGGGAGAGGGAGAAAGTCAGGCAGCTTGTGTAAACAAGCTGCCTGTCATTCTCCCCTCTGTATGAGAGATGATCATATGGATCTACTATGTAGATCCGTTGATCACTCTGCATACAGCTGAAGCCACAGCCAATCACAGTTAGAATCACGCCCCTAGGGACACACACAGCCCCTCTCTCTCAAATAAAGTTAACCCCTTCACTACCAGTGTATTTTTACAGTAACAGTGCATATATATAGCACTGATTACTGTAGAAATGTCACTGGTAACCCCAAAAGTGTCAAAAATGTCAGTCAAGGGTCCGATCTGTCCGCCGCAATGTCGCAGTACCGCAAAAAAAATCGCAGATCGCCGCCATTACGCGTTAAAAAAAAAACAACAAAAATGACAAAAATCTTTCCCTTAGTTAGTAAACGCAATAACTTTTGCGCAAACCAATCAAAATACACTTTTTGCGATTTTTTTTACCAAACATAGGTAGCATAAAACAAATTGGCCGAAAATGTTAAAAAATTTTGATTTTTAAAATTTTTTTGGGGGGAATTTCATATAAAAAAAAGGGAAAAATATTGCTATTTTTGCAAAATTTACGCTCTTTTTTTGTTTATAGCGCGTGATCAAAAAATCACACAGGTGATCAAATACCGCCAAAAGAAAGCTCTGTTTGTGGGAAAAAAAGGACGCCAAATTCGTTTAGGTACAGCGTCGCACGTCCGCGCAATTGTCCGTTAAAGTCACGCAGTGCCGAATCGCATTATACCCCTTGGTCAGGAAGGGGGTAAAATCTTCCGGGGCTTAAGTGGTTAAGATAAAAAAACTTCTGACTTTACAACCCATTTAAATAGAAGTCAAACTGAACTGAATGCAGAAGACAACCAGATAGACTAACCTGTTCCTTAACTGTCCAGCAATCATCCTAAGCATTCCTAATTCGGGAAGTTGTGCAGTACAGAGACCGCATGGAGATGGCAAAGATGTAAGGTTGACCATTACACCAAATTCCTGTATATACTGTTAAAGAACAACTTCAGGCAGATATTTACCCATATCCAGGATCCCTGTCCTTTCCTTACTAATTACAGCTTAATTTATGCAGAGAAATGGGTAAATCATTCCCAAAATACAAGGCATTCTGTGAATTAACAAGTATGGCTTCTGTGTATGAGACCTAAAAATAAAGTGATGCTGCACTGCTGTTGTGCATAATTTAACTATAAGGTGAATAAAATGATATAAGATCCTAATACAAACAATAACATGTGCTACGATATGCACAAGATCTTTGTGAAAAAACTTCCCAACACCTGTAAAAAACTATAATTTTTGTTCTAAATGCAGACACCCCTGTGTCACCACTGTGCTCACAGGACTCTCACCTCCAGTTCACTTGCAAGATAGCATGTAAGGATGAGCTCTGAGTTTGAGTTGAACGTAACATCGGGCGTTCGTGTGTTCGCTGAACATACGAACAAATGGGGCGCTCGGCGGGAAGTTCGCCCGCCAATGAGCGCCCCATAATGCAGTGCGCTGGTGCAGTGAATAAATTACTGATTGTCTGATGATTGGCCAAAGCATGCACATGACCTTCCATGTGTTCTTTGCTATGAAGGCCAGTTATAGGTGGGGGCAGAGGCCATTTTCTTTGTTGTATATGTGTACTGGTGAGTGGACATACTGGGTGCCTTTGCTGTAATACTATCAGTTGGGCTTCCATTATGCCCCCAATTACCTTTCAGGAGGGATGGGCCACCTCCAGGCTCACCTGCCCCCTATCTATCCATTAGCTTGCATGTGCTCCCACTGTGGAGACTCTTTAAAATTCATTAGAGTTAGGACTGCAGGTAACAGGGAGCCTTGATGTGGCCCTGCAGCTTTCACATGCGTTTGCAAATGTGTGCTAACTAAACCCCTGTATTGACGCAAACTGTTAGACAGGCCAATTTGGTTGGTAAGCAGACTGGTTGGCAAATTGAACTGGGAATTTTATCTTTGTTTGTTTCATGCACATGACCTGTATGCTTTGACCAATCACAGCACAATGTCCATGACTGGCCAAAGGCAGGGTGCCTTTAGCCAATCATGGGTCAGGGGCTAAGTCCACGCCCCACACCATATAAAGCTGCTGCTTATACCGCAGCAGTGTATAGTGTGTTAGGTGAGATAGGAGTGAGATTAGGCAGGTAGTTAGTGGATTGTGCATTGTATCTAGTAATAGATCAGGTCAATATCAATATCAGTTATTGCTGGATATATATCAAGCAGTGCAGTGTAGTTTAGGTCAGAGTCTTATGACATTTAAACTTTCTCGCGGCTGTAGTGTATTGTCAGCTCCCGGCAATACAGATAAAAAAACATGAAAAAAATGGCGTGGGGTCCCCCCCCCCAGGCCATACCAGGCACTTCGGGTCTGGTCATGGGCATCCATTTCGGGGGGGGGAGCGTAATTTTAAGGTCGCCCATGCTCCGCCCCTTTTTGACAATGTCATGAAGGGGAGGGAATTAGTCATTATCACGTAACGCACAGGCTTTCAAAGGTTTGAAAAGCCTGATGCAAAAGCTTAATAGAAGAATCAAGCTGCCATAATCTGTTTTTATGTTCACGCTATTGACACTATTGAATGCACGCTGAATGTTCACTGATCTCCCTTCCCTCCATCTGTTGGTACCTGCCATACCAGTCCCAGGTCTGCCAATGGGTGCATGGAGCCCAGGAAACATGGCTGAGGTGTGTGTATCTGTGTGTGTGTGGGGGGGAGGTGGTCGGCACTATTGGGGTTGTGTGGAAGTAATCTGGTGGCTACACTGCTAATGGATTGTTTCCATATGACAAGCAACACTTGGCTTGTCAGGTTTATACACAGTAAGTTAGATGCTTTCTTTTAGGCCTTGTTTTCATTTACGTTTTCAGTTTTTGCATGACTGAGCCACGTTTTCCAAAACTCAATCACTCCCCCTTATGCTACAAAGGCACTGCCACCATAGTATGTAGTACGGCAGGGGCAGCTGAGGGTTTTACACACTCCCAGTGGATAAAGCCATTGGGCGTGTGTGTGTGTGTAAAATCCCCTGGCACCACTGTTGTACTATGTATAAACCTGACAAGCCTGTCATATGGAAACAATCCATTAGCAGTGTAGCCACCAGATAACTTCCACACACCCCCCGTTAGTGCCGGCCACCCCCCCCCCCCACACACACACACACACACACACGCACCAGTCCTCAGCCATGTTTCCTGGGCTCCATGCACCCATTGGCAGACCTGGGACTGGCATGGCAGGTTCCAACAGGTGGAGGGAAGGGAGATCAGCGAATGCTTACTGATCTCCCCTTACTGTTTGATGACAAATCGCCAAAAGTAGTACAGAAACTACTTTTGGGAATCAGGGCGGCACTGCAAAAGTCGGTGTCGCACCGATTCGGCCGATTCCATTGCTGGCAATTGGCTCCAAATTGACATGCGATTCGACATGTCCTGGTCACGTGGACCTCTCACCAAATTTTTTATGTCTTCAGAGCCTCAGCAACAGCAACATCAGGAGCATTTCGTCACACATGCTCATGATGGGATCCATAGTAAAAACACAAAAAATAAGACCGCTATCTACAAGCTGCTCTCTCATCTCTCACAGAATGGCTAAATTAGTTAATAATGTACTTGGTTTTCATGCATTGTGGGAATTTGGGAGGGTCTCTTGAGGTTATCTTTAAAAAACGCTTCCAAACTTAAATGCTTATAACTGCTGCTAAAGTCATATAAACTTGATATGTAAAAACTGTAAAATGAATGTTTTTCACCATTGGTTTTCAGCTGTCAAGTTTCCAGCACTCAGAAGAGGTTTTCAACTGCCTTGTGTACATGGGCCCTTAGGTGCATGCAGTAGCTATCACATAATTATTGATTGGAAAACAATGGAAATATGTCCCCAGGGGTTTTTTTAGCAGCAGATAAAATATTAGACAAGATTGAAATGTATGAAATATATTTTATTTTACATATGTTAAAAAAATCACAATGTGTTAAAATAGGAGTTGGTTTACAAATGACCCATCAGACAACATTTGTGGTGTAGGCAAGTATGCTCCAATAGTACAATAATCCTGCCCCAAAGATGTGTCCCAACGTGTTTCGTCCAAAAGAGTTGTGGTAATCTTCAGGGAGACTATGTTGCCTAAATATAACAATACATCAGGATATTAGAAGTACATCATATCACAATATTTATAGAAATGTCCATATGGACACATCCGGTATGGTTACCTCTAAACTTGATATTATCATACATTTCAATCATGTCTAATATTTTATCGGCTGCTAAAAAAAAAAACCCTGGGGGATCTTTCTATTGTTTTCCACTTAACTGGAGTGTGCAGCCTCTCCAACCACATATGTTTTTCTATAAAATTATTGATCTTTTTATATATACACCATACACGTATCAGTGGTAGCGTGGGAGCATTCTTTAACTTCTGGGTATGAAAGCCACAGCTAGCCAGAGGTATAGTGAGAGCTATATTTCCCAGCATGAATGAAACTGTAAAAAGTAAGGGAACCAATCCTGGAGCGGGCATACACATCATAGGTAACTGTCTATTAAAATATTTGTCTGAAGTTCACTTTGAAATGAACATTTTAATCATAAAAAGTAAACTTAGAGCAAATACATAAAACAACCCTTTACGTTAAATCATTCATGTAACATTTATTAGAAGCTCATTATTAATTATGTAATTAGATCTCACAGAAATGGACCACAGCGTTTTATAAGTACAGCTCCATGTGCCTTCATTGTAAATTCAAAGATTATTGCAAACACTATAGGTCCCATTTATGAAATATTACCTTAAACTTTCAGATGTGGGAAGGCTATTCACAAATCCCAAAGTTTAAGGTACTTTTTCACAAAAAACAAATAAAATAAATTAGAGCACTTTTTTTTTTTTTTTTTTTGGGGGGGGGGGGATTTTTTTTTTGGGGGGGGGGGATTTATGGTAGTTTATTCGATTTATTGTCCTTTGTATTTGATAGTCATCTGTGTTCTGTCGCTTTTTTATTTTGGTTTCTTGAAAAAAGTAAAATAATGAGGCTATTTAGGATCTGTTTTTTTTTTTGCCACAAAAACACATCTAGGATAGTTGAAAGGAGCTTCTCTAACCCTATGGAGCCTTTTGCAGCCCAGTGCATCCTTAAAGTTGACCTTGTCAAAAAATTAAAGGTCTGCTTGTTATTTCATGGTCCTTTTAATGTATAAACAAATGCAGAGTTTTGTCCATTCGGACTTTAGATGAAGTGCCACACAGCCAGTAACAAAAACATAGTACAGCTTTAATAAGTATATGCCAGCAATAGAACTGGGAAAAGGTGTCATAATGTCAAACAGTTGTCCCAAATATATAAAACTATTGCACAGTTACATACAGTAATCAAGTAGTCCATGGTTCTGTTTGCCTGTTTTTCCATCTGTCGTGTTTTGCACTGCTGTCCCATTTTGGATCCTTTACCCACAGCTCCTGGGTCAGATGTCTCCAGTGGCTGCTGGTGGGACTTTGGCATGCAGCATCCTGCATTTTTGTGAGTATGAATCCCTTAGTCTGATTCTCACATTTCAATCTACCTGATACATTTCCATGTTCATTACTATGTTATATTTTTTAATCATTTGACTTAATAGATTATGTTTATGCATCAATCCCTGAAGAGTGAGACTTAACTCACAAAACATGTTGGGTCACCATAGATGCTATGACACATTTACCATGGACTATTCGATTCCTGTATGTAACCGTGTAATGGATTTGTATATTTAGGACAACTGTTTGGCCTTATGACACCTTTTCCCAGTTCGATTGCTGGCATATACTCAATAAACCTGTACTATGTTTTTATTAGGTGCTGTGTGGTGCTTCATCCAAAGTCCCAATGGGCAAAACTCTGCATTTGTATGTACAATGGGGATGGAGGCACCTCATAGGGTACTACAACCTTATTTTGTTTCTCTTCATTTATAAAATCTCTTGTTTATATGGCCAAAATGTACCTGTAAGGCAAAAAGTGAATTCTTACCTAATCCTAAGCTTCCACATGCAGGATATGGAATTAATACTCAAAATCTTAAAAAAAAACACGCTTGTCCACTGCAAGATGGCCTTTTCACTATATTTGGGATTCTCATCATTCTCAGGATTTCACCAGAAGTATCAAAATGACTCCCATAATGACTCTATCATACTGACTCGCACCTCAGGAGAAAGACAAAGCATGTATATATTTTCACCTGTTTCCTTACAGGTACATATTTACCTATATAAACTATAATGATTTTTACAGGGGGTAGGAGACTTGCATTTTACTGTATGGGACCATTTTAAATAAACAAAACCAAAAAAATAGAACATTGACGACAATGCATTTTTCTGAAATAGCAAAACTTCCCCAAAATCTTATGATTGTCACTGAAACTTCAGAGAAATGCAAACATTCAATGTTGCTCCTAATTATTCACTTTTACTACTTGCTCAAAATCATAAGTGCATGACCTCTTTCCTAAGTGGCAGAATCAGACTAGCTGGGCTATTTATTAGTGCAATTGTATAGATGTATCATAACAATTCCCATCCCAATTTACATATTAAAAGTTATTCTGATGATTTTGATGGTTACAGTAGAGAAGTTGTCTTGCACATCAGATGGCGATATTTCATCTGTGCGCACTCAAGTGAATCAGAATATGCTAAATTGCTGAAGTGAATGTGTCAGTTTGTAGGGGCAGTGATGTGTTTGGAATAGTTGATTACTGGAAGTGACAAACCTTATGAATAAGTAAAAACATCATGAAAATGTCTTCTCCACCAGACTGAAAACATCATCTTCATTAGTTAACACATCTACTTGATATTTTTTTTTTTCGTTTTAATGTATAAATCATATTGGATGTAGCATACATATGTCAAAAATAAGTTCACTTTTACATAAAAACTAGATCTGGACTGCAATTACCAGAATTTCTTCTGTCACTAAAACACTTAAAGGAGAATTACCCACAGACTTAAAGGGAAACTAAAACAGTTTTAGGTCAATGTTTTTTTATACCTTTTTAAATTTTTTTTTTTTTTTTTTAATTTATTTACATTTAGATATAATAATTTTGAAATTCACACTTAGCACAGGATACAGTAAAGACAACAGATTCCAAGAGTTTTTATCCTCCATGCTTTTGATTGAAACATTGGACCAAACCACTGAGAAAAACAAGGGGAAATGTGAGGGCAGGTACTGCTTTGACTCATTTATATACTGTATTATAGTTGCCAACATTTCAAAATAACAAGGAGAGAAACCTTGAAGAGTCAGAGAAGGGATATGTGGCTCACCAAACACAAAGATTGTCCGCTACAACTTATTTCACTATCCAGTCACAGGCAGGGGGAAGGAGGGGACCCGTGCATGTTATTAAACTGCAACAAAGAACAACCTGGTCTCCTTTCCTACCAGACGGAGTCATGTCAAGTGGCAGAGCTGTGTGAATGTCAGGACTAGATGAGCAAAAATACATGTAGCACTGCCCCCTGGAGGACTGCTGAGAATTGCACTTTCTGGATTCCCCTGGGTTACCCTTAGCAACTGATAGCAGACAAATAGCATTAAAAGTCCTTGGCTCAGTCAATAATCAATTCAGGGGATGGTGGTTTTTGTGTTTTTATTTAGAACTGGGTAGTGATGAGCCAAACCCCCCCCCCCCCCCGGTTCGGTTTGCACCGGAACACCGCGAACAGAGGAAAAGTTAATTCCAACAAACAAACCCCATTGAAGTTTATGGGGCTCGAACCTCGAAAATCAAATGGGCTCATTTTGAAGGCTTAAATGCAAGTTATTGCCCCCAAAAAAGTGTATGGGGGTCCAGGTACTGACCTGGGGAACATCTAGCAATGAAAAAAAAGTTTTTGAAAACTATTGTTTTTAAATGAGCAGTGATTTACTGATTTTAATGAGGCTTAAAGTGAAACTATAAAAATGAAAAATTTCTTCAAATATAGTGCCTGTTGGGTCCCCTGAATGTACCTGTAAAGTAGTGCATTTCTATGATGTATGTAGCCTGCTGCAGCAATACTGATATTTCTAAAGCAAAAAATGTCATATACAAATATAAATACAAATTTCAAATCAAATGTACTTGTAATACGGGTGCATGTATTATACAGGTGCCAAAAATTGGGCCTTTGCTGTTGGTGGTGTCTGAACACCGTAACCAAGCCCTCGCAGTTACTCTGGTTGTGGTGTTTGTCTCTATGTGAGAAGTGATCTCAAAGTGAGTGTGAAAGAGGACATAGTTGATGGAGAGCGTGCTGAGTCTGAAGCAGTATGGGTTCAATTGTATATGGGTGTGCGTAAAACAAAGATTATCATTGGAGTTTGTTATAGACCTCCCAGTATTAATGAGGAGGTGGAGACTCAGCTCCTGGCACAGATAGAAAGGGCTGCAAGGGCTGGGACAGTGTTAATAACGGAGTATTTTAACTACCCAGACATTGACTGGAGTAATGGCACTGCTGGAACAGTTAAAGGGCAAAAATGTATAAACCTATTACAAGACAATTTTATGGTGCAGTTTATTGAAGCCCCCACTAGAAATGATGCTCTGTTGGACCTGGTAATCTCAAACTATGCAGAGCTTATTATTAACAATGTTCATATAAAAGAACATCTGGGTATCAGTGACCATAACATGATTTCATTTAATGTTAGCAAATTTTCCAAGGATGAGGGCTGCTCTCCAGGATTTAGACTGGGAGGGAATATTGGCATCGATGAGCACAGAACATAAATGGGAATTTTTCAAAAAGACTTTATGCAAATTCACTGCAAAGTATATTCCCATGGGTAATACGTTTAAAAGGCTAAAAATAAAACCTATGTGGCTCACAGCCAAAGTTAAAATAGCTATAGATAAAAAAGAAAAGAGCTTTTAAAAAATATAAAAATTAGAGAACACTATCATTGTTTAATTGTTACAAAGAATATAATAGAATATGTAAAAAGGAAATCAGGGACGCAAAAATTCAAAATGAACGACAGATTGCAAAAGATAGTAGGACACACCCCAAAAAATTCTTCAAATATATTAACAGTAAAAAGGTTAGGTCTGAGCATGTAGGCCCTTTACAAAATAATCAGGAGTGGGTGACTGGGGACAAAGAGAAGGCAAATTTATTAAATACTTTCTTCAGCTCTGTATATACAAAGGAGCATGGGGGAGCTCATGACCATAATGAGGACGGTATTGACACAGCCCCAAATGATCCACAATGGCTCAAAAGTGATATGGTCCAGAAATATTTAGACAGAATAAGGGTGGATAAAGCACCTGGACCAGATGGCATCCACCCACGCATCCTAAAAGAATTGAGCGCTGTAATTTCAAAGCCTTTGTTTTTAATTTTTAAGGACTCGTTGACTGGAATAGTACCACTGGATTGGCGTAGGGCCAATGTGGTGCCTATATTTAAAAAGGGATCAAAGTCTTTGCCAAGTAACTACTATAGACCTGTTCGTTTAACTTCTATAGTCGGGAAGATATTGGAGAGTTTAATAAAAGACCACATAGATGAGTTCTTGCTGGAAAAAAATATTTTAAGCAACAGACAGCATGGATTCATGAAAGGCAGAAGTTGTCAAACAAACCTGATTTCTTTTTATAAGGAGGTAAGTAAAACCTTGGACAGAGGGGTGGCTGTGGACATAGTATACTTGGATTTTGCAAAAGCATTTGACACAGTTCCCCACACACGGCTAATGTGTAAGGTAAAGTCTACTTGCTTGGAAAGATCAGTTTGTAATTGGATAGAAAATTGGCTAAAAGATAGAATTCAGAGAGTAGTGGTTAATGATTCTTACTCTGAATGGTCTAAGGTTATCAGTGGTGTACCCCAAGGTTCAGTGTTGGACCCTTACTTTTTAATATTTTTATAAATGATATAGGGTCTGGGATTAAAAGTACCATTTCAATCTTTGCAGATGACATCAAGCTTTGCAGTGGAATAACTTCTTTACAGGATGTCTCCAACTTACAAGCTGACCTCAATGCACTGTTTCATTGGGCAACTATGTGGCAAATGAGGTTTAATGTTGATAAATGTAAAGTTATGCAATTGGGGGCTAAGAATATGCATGGTGGAGTAGAACTGGGGGAATCCATAGCGGAGAAGGATCTGGGTGTTCTGGTAGATCATAAGCTTAATAATAGCATGCAATGCCAAGCTGCTGTTTCCAAAGCAAGCAAAGTCATTTGTTGTATTAACAGAGGCATGGACTCCAGCGAGAGGGATATCATTTTACCCCTGTACAGATCATTAGTAAGACCTCATCTGGAATATGCAGTTCAGTTTTGGGCACCAGTTCTTAAAAAGGATATCAGGGAACTGAAGAAAGTGCAGAGAAGGGCAACCAAACTGATAAGAGGCATGGAGGACCTCAGCTATGAGAAAAGATTAGAGGAACTGAATTTATTCTCTCTTGAGAAGAGAAGATTAAGGGGGGATATGATCAACATGTATAAATACATAAGGGCCCATAGTGAACTTGGTGTTGAGTTGTTCACTTTAAGGTCAACACAGAGGACAAGGGGGCACTCTTTACGTCTAGAGGAAAACAGATTTCGTCTCCAAATACGGTAAGGTTTCTTCACCGTAAGAGCTGTGAAAATGTGGAATAGACTCCCTCCAGAGGTGGTTCTGTCTAGCTCACTAGATTTCTTTAAAAAAGGCCTGGATTCTTTCCTAGGTGTACATAATATAAATGGGTACTAAAAATTTTTTAGATAAAGTTGATCCAGGAAATATCCGATTGCCTCTCGGGGGATCAGGGAGGAATTTTTTTCCCCTGCTGTAGCAAATTGGATCATGCTTTGCTGGGGTTTTCTTTTTCGCCTTCCTCTGAATCAACTACGGTTATAGGATTGTGTATGTGGGATTGTATGGTTGGGTTTTTAATACTGTTTTTTTTTTGTTTGTTTTTTTGGTTGAACCAGATGGACTTGTGTCTTTTTTCAACCTGACTAACTACGTAACTCTTACTGGGTGCAGGAACGGGACCTGCTGGGAAGAATTCCCTACAAATTTAAAATTGCATGTACTATACAGGTGACAAAAATTGGGCCTTTGCTGTTGGTGGTGCCAGAACACCGCACCCAAGCCCTCGCAGTTACTCTTGCTGAGTGCAGGAACGGGACCTGCTGATAAGAATTCCATACAAATTTGAAATTGCATGTACTTGTCATACAGGTGCAAAAATATTGGGCTTTTGGTGTTAATGGTGCCTGAACACCATAACCCCTCACAGTTAGCAGGGCACAGGGACAGGGCCTGCTGTTAAAAATGACATACAACATTTAAATTGTATGCTCCTGTCATACAAGTGCAGAGAAATTAGGCTTTGAGGGTTGGTAGTGACCTAAACCAAAAACATTGTTGGGAGCTAGCAGAATCAAGGTAGAGGAATAGGATAGGCAGCATATGCAGTGTTCATGGGATGACAGACCCCTTGCAAATTCAATCAGTTACATCAGCATCAGGGGCTTGATAGCTCTTGTTGATCCAGAACTGGTTCATTTTGATAAAAGTCAGCTGGTCAACAGAGTCTGTGGACAGACGCACTCTTTTATCCGTCACAAAACCTCCAGCAGCATTGAACGTTCATTCGGAAAGCACGCTGGAAGCAGGACAGGCCAGTAGCTCCATTGCATATTGAGCAAGTTCTGG
Source organism: Pelophylax lessonae (assembly GCF_965119305.1). Classification (NCBI taxonomy): domain Eukaryota; kingdom Metazoa; phylum Chordata; class Amphibia; order Anura; family Ranidae; genus Pelophylax; species Pelophylax lessonae. The sequence goes on from NC_138772.1 coordinate 156,553,446, forward strand.
CCAGTGGTCCATCCTCAAGACCCAGTAATCCAGTTGATGCTCAGCTGGAAAGGTCTCCAAGTCTGCTCTTGTGCCTAGATAATCATGCACCATATGATGTTGACCTCCCAGTGTCTGGAAAGGTGATACACACATTTTCTTTTCAAGGCCTCCTCCTGATATTTGCATAAAGGGGGCCTTGTGAGGAAAGGAAGTCTTCCTCTTCCTCCCGCTGTTCTGCCTCAAGTGCCCTATCCTAGATTCCACATAGCGTGTGCTCCAGCAGGTAGACTAGAGGGATAGTGTCCCTGATGCATGCATCGTCCCGGCTCACCATCCTTGTGGCCTCCTCAAATGGTGACAAGACGATGCATGCATCCTTAATCAAAAGCCACTGGCATGACAAAAATAAGCCAAGCTCCCCTGACCCTGTCCTTGTGCCATACTCACACAGGTACTCATTAATGGCCCTCTGCTGTGTGCACAGCTGATGCAGCATTGCCAACATTAAATTCAACCTGGTGGGCATGTCACAAATGAGGCAGTTGGTGGGCAGGTTGAATTCCAGTTGAATGTCAGATAAGCGAGCACTGGCATTGTACGAACGGCAGAAATGGCCACAGACTTTTCTGGCCTGTCTCAGGTGATCTTGGAAGCCTGGGTATCTGCCCAAGAAATGCTGCACCACCAGATTCAGAACATGTGCCAAGCATGGAACATATGGCAAGTGTCCCTGTCGGAGGACGGAGAGAAGGTTGGTGCCATTGTCGCATACAACCATTCCTGGCTCAAGCTGTCAAGGCGTCAACTATCTCTGAGCCTGCCCCTGCAGAGCTGACAGATTCTCTGCACCGGTGTGACTCCTATCCCCTAGACAGACCAACTGAAGCATGGCATGGCATCTTTTAGCCTGACTGCTTGCATAGCCCCTTGAATGCTTAGGGAGCACTGCTGCTTCAGAGGACAATTGAGCATAAGAGGACATGGAGGAGGAGGAGGATGTGGTGGAGTAGCCAGATGTGGCAGAACCAGTACCAGGTTTTTGGAGGCCGGGTGGCAAAACAAGTTGCAACACCGAACCCTGTCCTGCATCCTTCCCAGCTGCCAGCAGAGTTACCCAGTGCGCCGTGAACAAAATGTAACGTCCCTGTCCATGCCTGCTGGACCAAGAGTCAGCAGTAATGTGCCCCATTGTGCTGACTGCTCTGTCCAACAAGGCCAAAACACTACCTTCCACATGAAGGTAGAGAGCTGGAATGGCCTTACGCTAAAAGAAATGCCTTTTTGGGACCTGCCACTGTGTTACAGCACATTCCACAAATTTGCAAAAGGGAGCAGAGTCTACCAAATGAAAAGGCAGCAATTTGGCCAAGCTAGCAATAAGACGCTAAGCATGTGGATGGCTAGGAAAGTATTTCTTTCTACGGTTCAGCAACTGGGGTAGTGAAATTTGCCTGGTGCTCAAATGAAGCGGTGGTGTACTGCTAGCAGATTGGGTGCAAGTCTCTGTGCCACTCATTGCTATACCATCATCCCTCTCAATGCTGGTATTTGAGAAGGCATGAGGTATAGTAGGGTTAGAGATCACAGATGAGGAGCAAGGTGATGTATGCTTGTTTTGATCTGGTGCCTCTTTCAGGTGATGTTGCCAATGGACTGCATGGCAGGTCGTCATATGCCTTGTCAAGCATGTGGTGCCCAAGCGGCTGGTGTTCTGGCCACGCTTGATCCGCTTCAGACAGATGTTGCAAACAGCAATGCTGTGGTCTACTGCACATGTGCTGAAAAAAGCCCACACTAATGAACTTTTGGGAGTCCGCAGGGAGTTTGCAGCACCCTGCACCTGTGGAGCTCTGTGCTGTGACGCAATAGGTTGGCTACTGCTATGGCGGCCCCTGGAGCACATCCTGCCTTGTTGGAGTTGTGCGTCCTCCTCCTTCCCCCTCTCCTCCTACTCCCCCATTGTGTCAGGCACCCAAGTACAGTCAGTGACCTCATCATCCTCTCCCTCCTCATCACTGGAGCAAATTTGGCAATATGCTTCAGCTGTGGCAACATGACTGCTGGTTTCTTGTCCATCATTGTCACCCCCCTCTCTCTAGGCTCACGTTATTCCCTTTATCAACCTGGGAATGAACATCAAGCCTTTCAAATTGCTGCGCATCCTCCAGCAGCATGTCACTGACACTATGATCGAATAGTTTAGGTGACTCCTCCGTGCATGATGGTGAGGCGACAGAAGGAGTAGCTGTGGAAAAGGAGCCTGTGGAACGGGACACTTTGGCAGCTGTGGTGGAAGGCAAACTACTATGAGTGTGGGTGTCAGAGGATGAGGAGGATGAGGACGGCTTATGGATCCACTCCACCAACTCTTCCACATGTTGTGGCTGAATAACACGGGCAGCACCGGAAATAAAGGACAGGCGTGCCCCGCCTGCAGAGGATGCACTATGTCGACTGTGACTACCACTTTTCACAATGGACACAGGGCCTGCTTACCCTCTTTTCATTGCCTGTGAGCGTCTGCCTCTCCTTGTTGGCCTTTCAGGACATGATGTTGATAGAGATCAATATAGGATATACGCAACTGACCGATAGATACTCAATGACCTGATATGATGTGTTCAATAGCCCTATACATAGATAGAGATGTGATGGGAATAAGGTATACGCAAGTGACCAATTAAAATACTCTAACTATCACCTGATATGATGTAATCAATAGCCCTATATATAGATAAAGATGTGGTGGGGTATACAGTATACACAATGGCCTGATATGATGTAATTGATAGCCCTATATATAAAGTATCTCACAAAAGTAAGTACACACCTCACATTTTTGTAAATATTTTATTATATCTTTTCATGTGAGAACACTGAAGAAATGACACTTTGCTACAAAGTAGTGTGTGTACAGCTTGTATAACAGTGTACATTTGCTGTCCCCTCAAAATAACTCAACACACAGGCATTAATCTCTAAACCGCTGGCAACAAAAGTGAGTACACCCCTAAGTGGAAATGTCCAAATTGGACCCAAAGTGTCAATATTTGGGGTGGCCACCATTATTTTCCAGCACTGCCTTAACCCTCTTGGGCATGGAGTTCACCAGAGCTTCAAAGGTTGCCACTGGAGTCCTCTTCCACTCCTCCATGACGACATCATGGAGCTGGTGGTTGTTGGAGACCTTGCACTCCTCCACCTTCCATAGGAGGATGCCCCACAGATGCTCAATAAGGTTTAGGTCTGGAGTCATGCTTTGTCAGTCCATTACCTTTACCTTCAGCTTCTTTAGCAAAGCAGCGGTCATCTTGGAGGTGTGTTTGGGGTTGTTATCATGTTGGAATACTGCCCTGCAGCCCAGTTCCTGAAGGGAGGGGATCATGCTCTGCTTCAGTATGTCACAGTACATGTTAGCATTCATGGTTCCCTCAATGAACTGTAGTTCCCCAGTGCCGGCAGCACTTATGCAGCCCCAGACCATGGCACTCCCACCACCATGCTTGACTGTAGGCAAGACACACTTGTCTTTGTACACCTCACCTGGTTGCTGCCACACACACTTGACACCATCTGAACCAAATAAGTTTATCTTGGTCTCATCAGACCACAGGACATGGTTCCAGTAATCCAAGTGCTTAGTCTGCTTGTCTTCAGAAAACTGTTTGTGGGCTTTCATGTGCATCATCTTTAGAAGAGGCTTCCTTCTGGGACGACAGCCATGCAGACCAATTTGATGCAGTGTGCGGTGTATGATCTGAGCGCTGACAGGCTGACCCCCCACCCCTTCAACCTCTGCAGCAATGCTGGCAGCACTCATACGTCTATTTCTCAAAGACAACATCTGGATATAACGCTGAACACGTGCACTCAACTTCTTTGGTTGACCATGGCAAAGCCTGTTCTGAGTGGAACCTGTCCTGTTAAACCTCTGTATGGTCTTGGCCACCGTGCTGCTGCTCAGTTTCAGGGTCTTGGCAATCTTCTTATACCCTAGGCCATCTTCATGTAGAGCAACAATTCTTTTTTTCAGATCCTCAGAGAGTTCTTTGCCATGAGGTGCCATGTTGAACTTCCAGTGACCAGTATGAGAGAGTGAGAGTAATAACCCCAAATTAAACCCACCTGCTCCCCATTCACACCTAAAACCTTGTAACACTAGCGAGTCACATGACACCGGGGGGAGGGAAAATGGCTAATTGGGCCCAATTTAGACATTTTCACTTAGGAGTGTACTCCATTTTGTTGCCAGCGGTTTAGACATTAATGCCTGTGTGTTGAGTTATTTTGAGGGGACAGCAAATTTACACTGTTATACAAGCTGTGCACTCACTACTTTACATTTTAGCAATTTCTTCAGCATTGTCACATGAAAAGATATAAATAAAATATTTACAAAAATGTGAGGGGTGTATTCACTTTTGTGAGATTCTGTAGATAGGGATCTATGTATGGTATATGGTCTTTGGTATGCACTACTGAATATACTTTTCACTATCTTTTCTCTGAACTTGTAAAAAGCACAAATCTCTCTCCCTACCTACACTGCTAGGAATGTATCACTGCACTGTCTGACAAACTGCAAAAAAGCTATTCTTGCCCTGCCTCAAACGCGTTCCTCTCCCTGTCTTCTCACCCGCACAATCACACTACACGCTGTGGCTGCGCGAGAAGCCTTTATGTAGTGTGGGGCGTGTACTTGGCCCCTGAGCCATGATTGGCTAAAGGCAGCCTGCCTTTTGTCCAATCATGGCAGAGATCATTTGATTGGCCAAAGCATGAGGTCAGGGTGCATGCTTTGGCCAATCACAGAACGTGCTGCACGCGCTGCGCGTGCAGTGCATTATGGGATCTTGAATTTCCCGCACATTTGAATTTTAAGCACATTTGTTCATCATTCAACGAACTATCGAACTTAGCTTTGACTCGAACTGGAAGCTCATCCCTAGAACTGGGATAGGAGAAGGGATGAGTGGGATGCTCCAACCATGAACTATGCACAATCTTGAGGACAACTAGCTGTAGTGTGCAGCAAGGCTGCTGCTTCACCCTTCCACAGAAGTGAAGATAGATAATGTGATCTTGTTTGTTATTCTTCAGGGTCCTAACTTGGTACCCCCTTTCTCACTTGCTGTGTGCACTGACACCTGTCCATTGACTCTCCACTGGAGCAGTCCCCTTTCCTGGCAGACCCCTGCCAAGCTTCCCGGTACTCACAGACACTGTTTTTCCCAAGGTTGCATTGCCTCCAACTCCACTTGTCAGCTTTCTGGACCTCCTGGCTCAGCACCACACTCTTGGCTCACTAGGCCGACTGCCTGTGACCACCTTCCATAACAGACAGGAGGAGAGACAGCCATCATCCTCCTCCTGAGACCTGGGTTTCCGCCCAAAGACACCCTGTCACGTGTGCCCTTGGCTTTTATAACATATCCCAGGATGCACCACTGTTTGTGCCAACCCACTGGGATAGTCATAAAAGCCTGTGTATCACTGGCTGGGTTTCCTCCACTGTCCAACAGGCTCCCCTATTGGATACAGTGTGGACACTCCCTCAGCCCTGATGAATCACACCCTGAGCACAGGTAACAGGCCTAACTACTGATCAGGCTCCCCTGATAATCAGATGGAGCAGACTATGATTTACCTTCTACTCCCCTGTTAAGCAGGCAGAGCAAACTATTCTCCCTTCCTAATACCTACCTAGGAGGGTGCTACATACACATACTTTGGTTTGTGGAGCAACACCCTTATTTGTATTTCATCTATGTAACTTAACTATTTGCCCAGAGTTTAGTTTTAGGACACATTTATACAATATATTTATGCATGTTTGCTGAGGTGTGGCGCATTATGTCGCACATTAACGTTCCATTAAGGCAGCCAGTTCATTTGAATGGACTACTGCATAGTAATGCAGTGCAATGTTTTACAATGTGCTTTCATGTGTATTGAGGCTCCATTAAAAATGGTACTGCAACCGTTTTTTTTTTTTTTTTTGGAAAGAGGTTCGTACAGTATTTCAAAAATGTACCTATTATGTGGTTCTTTTTTCCTCCTGCATGACTTCAATATACCTGCCAAAGTATATAAAAAATTTATACTCCGTTACCTCCTTAACAGCGCTAATCTTGTATTCCCCTTACCTAGAAAAGTATGTGACTTCTGTCCATCAGACTCTGGTTCCTGAAAGTTGAAGATTTAAATCAAATGGAGAACTTGGTCCTTACCTCCAAAACTTGAAACCTGTGGAATATGTTCATCTATTCTGAGGGGGGTAAAGCCCTCTTTGAGATTGGCCCTGCTGAGTGAGAGGATACCTTGCACCCTTCCTTGGATCGAGCCGACAATACCCCTCTTTCTTTTTTCCCTTCCCTTCTCCCCCTCCACACCTCCTGGTCCCTTTTTGACTATTCTCTCTTACTTTTCCAATTCTTGCTTCTTGGTTTTAACTTTGCAAAAATGTTTGGGGCAATACCCCTCTTCCCAGCAAGGGAACTATCGCAGAATGTTTTATTGATGTCATGCTAAGCTGTTTCTGAGAATAATGTAACTACTCAGAGATGGCTCTGGATTTGGTTCTCATTGCTTTTCAAGTTAACAAATGTTATTGTCTTGTACCACCTGCCATGTTCAGGCCTTTAGCATGATTGTTCTTTGATGTTATCTTTACCCAGTCAATGGATTGGTATCTCCCTTTGTACCTGCTACATTTTATTTTGTCCATTGTGGATACTGCCTTGCTGTGATAAAATAACATTTGATAAAAAAAAGTGGTACTGCAACACACTTCTGCATGTAACGTGTGTTATCAGTGTTCTCATTGGTCCACCTGCTGGCTGCCAGTGAAAATACAAAATATCTTTAAGCAATGTTTCACATTTACTCAATCAGAGAAAAAATCTTTCTAACTTTTTTTTTTTTTGTTCTGGGAATGTATGCAAACCAAGTATACATTCACTTTAAAGCGGCAATAGAAATAAGATAATTATTGCCTGTTTTTTTTTTTTTTTATACCTGACAGGCAATAATCTCATTTCTACAGGACACCCTGCCAGACAGTCCTAGCCAACTAGATTGGGAAAAAAAAAAAAGTAGTAACTCGCTTTGTTGGGTGTTTTAGATGGTCACTATAAGGCTATATAGATATGTAAACAGGAAAGACTCGTTTTGATGTTGTAATATTAACTCTTCTGGCATATAGGTTAGGTGGCATAACTTACCACTAAGGAAGTGTATCACATATCCAATTGATTGGGGAGAGATGGGTGAATAATAAGAACATCTCTGTCATTACTAGAACAGGTTGCATTCTGTGAAACAATACAAGGACTTCGCCAGAACCTCTCCCAAAGTTTATTTAAAGGCAAGCATGCATGCAAGCAGGGCCGGTGCTAGACTATTTTACGCCCTAGGCAAGACCAGCTACTTGCGCCCCCGCCCCCAAAAAAATAAAATAAAAAGGGAAGGGGTTAAAAACTCCTCTGTCATACCCAGTGACCCTGATCTGATGGCTCCTCTATGTTATGCTGTCATACCCAGTGACCCCCATATTCCTCCATGTCACCCCTTGGGACCCTAATGTCCCTCTATGCCACACCAAGGGACCCCGATGATCCTCCATGTCACACCAGGGGCACATGATGTTCCTCCATGTCATACCCAGAGACCCTGTTGTTTTTCCATGTCACACCTGGGGACCCTGATGTTCCTCCATGTCACACCGGGGGACCTCAATCCCCCATGGCACACCCAGGCACCCCAATTCCTCATGGCACACCTGGTGACCCTGAAACCCTCTTACACCCGGGGACCCCTATCCCCCATGGCACACCTGGTGACCCTGATTCCCTTTCACACCAGGGAACCTCCATGTCACACCCAGGGACCCTGATCCCCTGTTCTGGGGACACTCACTGGGCGGTATGAAGAGAGTGGCCCGCACTCTGCCCTCCTTCACCGTGATCCTGCTGATTCCTTCTCCTAGGATGCTCCTCTTCTGGACCACAGTGCTCACTACAGCTCCAACCGGCTCCTGGTGAAGGGAGAAGCAGCAGCCAGAGAACTCTGTGGGTCCCTAATCCCCAACCTCCTCAGACCATTCCGGTGCCTCGTCGTTTCTGCTCCAGTAAAGGTGCCGCCCTCCAGTGCCAAGCTTGGGGTCAGGTTCAGCTCTCCTCCGCTCCCTGCTTAATACCGACCCAGGGAAATTAACGGCTGCCCACCAGCTCAGTGCAGAGAGTCACTTCCTGCCCAGGGTTTACACCACTCAGCTCCAGCCAAAGAGGATCATCATGCAGGTAGCACTTCTGTGGGCTCCCTTCCTGCCTCTTGCCCCCCCCAACAGTGGTGGAAAGCCAGGGCCTGGTAGTTCAGTCACTGCCCCAGACACCTGGCATCTTCCTCTGTCCATTCTTCCTCCCCCGCCCCTGCCCTCAGCTCACAAGGACCATTCATGATGAACCTAGAGTGCCGACTCATGTCTGCGCCCCTAGGTTGCAATGCGCCCTAGGCGGCTGCCTAGTTTGCCTAGTGGAAGCACCGGCCCTGTATGCAAGTAGGTTGGCTCAGAGGAAGAAATGCTTTAACAGACTTGCATCTTCTACTATTTGCTGTAGAGATTTAAGAATTGAACTGATCATTTATCCAGTCTCTGAAGATGGTAAGAGTCTCTACATCCAGGATTAGATGATATGCCAGTAGATTTATTCGTTTGTGAGTGTTTATTCAACTTTTATATTTTATTGGTGTCAGTAGGTTGCTCTGGGCCAGTGCACTCTCTATTTTTTATGATGTTGACATTGTACAGCTCAATAAATTTAAAACATTAACTCGAAAATCTTTGCTGCATCAGTAGCTTTTTTAGAAATTCAACTGATTACGCCTTGTATCCATTTTTCAATCATTTACCTAAAACTTTTCAATGATAGCTTTGCTAACCAATGTCTTTTTTTTTTGTTTCTTTTTTTGGTTAGAGACATGGGATTTATCTATTACTTAGCAACAGTAAAGCCTAGTATATACTCTCAGTTTTTTTCATTCAAACCAGAGGACTAAATGAAAAAAAAAACTGAAGAGCTGGGTGGGAGAGCCTGTACAAACAATCCAATGTTAGTACAGTGATCTCCCCGCTGAACTATTGTGTGCTGACAGGGGCAGGTGCAGCCCCCCCCCCCCCCGCCAGAACACACTGCTTAGCACTCTAAACCATTGGCTAACAGCGCTGATCGGATGCCGATTGGCAGATGATTTTCACTCATTCCCCTTCGACAGAAGCAGAACGTTCGAGCAGTTTCTATTTGATAATCGGCCAATGTGCATAGGGCTTTAGAATCAACTATGCAGAGAGTACCCCATATCGTAAACCTTAACAGAATGACATTAAGCTTGCTAAAGGGCTGTGTCTCATAAAAAATATATATATATACTGTATATATATATTTTTTTAATAAAAATGTATTGTTTTAATATTTTTTTATCCTCTGTTGCATCATTTCAGTGCAGCTAGTCTACTGCAGTCTTTTTGTGCCCACTGCCTGTCCTCATGTCATGCCTGTGAAATGTGTGTTAAAAAGGACATTTGAAGTCTACTTCAGATGCCTATGTCACAACATAAACATGAGAGGCAGGGGCAGATTCTTTTTACTCTGTAGCAGGAAATACTTGAACACAGACCAGCATCACCAAGCATACTTTTGCACTAATATACATTTATTAGCAGTGGATCAGTGGCCCTTTGTTTATCCAGTGCCATTTAGGAATGGCTGGGTACACATAGACACTGTACCCAGCCGATCCAAGCAGTCACATGGTATTGTTAATTGTGTTGATCCCCTTTATAAAGGGAAAGGAGAGAGATCAAGCATCTGTGAATAGGCATAGAATGGATGGATTTGCAGCTGTAGCTGCTGATCCTTTCATTCTGTTGCAGTAAAACGTAGTTTTTTTCCCCTTTTCTGTCCCCTCCTCTCTTACACATACTTGTTATAATGCTGTTTCCATGTGACCTGTATATCAACCCCTCAACTCCCTTATCCTGCCTATCTGAACATTACCTCCTTCATTTCCATCCTGCCACTGTATGTGAATAGCACATTAACCCCTAAACTGCCTTCTCCTCTGTGTATGACCTGCACATTATTGTATCCAGTGCACCATTCTCACGCTCTGTGTTTAATCCCCCAGTACCGGCATGTTTCTACATTTCCCAAAAATTGTGTCAAAAAATTAGATTTCCAAAATAAGGGAATATTTATTTATTTTTTGGGAGGGGGGGTCTTACTATTCTGGTACTTTTTTTTAACACAAAGCAAAGTAAACTTTTTTTTTTTTTTTTTTCTGAGGTGATTGTAGCTGTATTAGTACACTTGCAACAGAGTACTGTCCGTGATACTTTTTTTATTTGCACTAACATACAATTTTTCAGGACAAGCTTTCGGGGTATGTTCCCTTCATCAAGATCCAAGCAGTACTGATTCACAAAATGTTTAGCAGAATGGTAAAAAACACACAGTATGTGACGGACGCAGGTATCAGATCCCTGCCCTCACTAACTCGTGACAAAGAGCCAATCTCACACCCTTGTGCATATGTGGGGATTTTTCCTGCGCACATTAAATAGGTGGCCACTTTATATATATTATAAGTGTCTACTGCGTATGCTTCGGTTCAGCTCTGCTTCTACAATAATACGTGGATATTGAGCGAATCGATGCTAGACACTATCAAGTTAGGCTGCAGTGGATACTAACTGTGTTTTATAATGTTAGTTCTCACAATAATAATGTGACACAGCAGTGGTGGGTGTTGCCTAGCATCCGAGCTGCTTAAGCGGCGGCTGTGTTGTGGGCGGCTTCCGTCATCAGTGACTTTAAAAACGGGTTTGCTGGGCTGTATGGTCATTCCCCTTCGAGAAAGTCGGAAATTACGAAACATATCAGGGCGTGACCATACGGCAACCGGAAGTACATTGTGGTGACTAACGGACATCCCTGCGGTTTACTCCTTTAGCGCGGAGAGGTCGTGAGTACCCGGGATGGCTGCGGGAGTCATCCAGCCTGATGTGATTGATGTACTTGGTTTGATGAGCTTTAATCAAGCATGTGTTTTGTGAGTGCCCAAAAAGACTGATTTCATTTATAAACGGTATCACACTAGTGGGGTTGTTATGGGATTGGCAGGCAGGATGCTTTCCTTTAGTAAATTAGTAAAACCATTTTTAATAAATTAAATTAAATAAATAACATAACATATACCCCATTCCTTATTTATTATTACTGTAAAAATTTTTTTTTTTTTTTTTTTTTATCTAAAAAAGAATAGACCACACAATATTGGCTTGGACATAAAAAGGCCGCGGCTTGTTTTATTATTAGCTTTACATAAAAAAATACTTTGAACTGTATTTACAACTTAAAAAATCGACTTACATCAACAACCCAGCCAGACGGCTCAGGTTGACAAAATATCACTATAACTTTTACCAACAACATCCACCAGACAGGCGGAAACATTCCGCCTGTCCCCACCATCCCAGCACGCGGCCAACTCAATACTAGTACCAAGATTATTGTTCAAAATGTCCAAGCCAATATCAGAAAGATGAATACCATCTTTCCAATATAGCCCCACCAGACCCCCTTCCAACTCAAAATGCCTATATGCCAAAATTCCTAGCCCCCCCAACAATTTGGACAACCCTCTATTTAAACGTTTACGCATCCGTTCGATGGGTTTAAGTCCGTGATAACGGAAAGATACCAGCCGTGGTATCACTTCCGAAAAAACCAAACGCAACCTAGGAAAAAGGGATTGAAGAAAAACTAGATCGTCCCGAATGGTGAAAAGCAAATCTAAAGTTTTAACCCGCCCAATGTCGTTTCCGCCTAGGTGTATTACTAAAATCTCAGGAGGGGGGGGCGATCGTGTAAGCTTTAACACTTTTGGAACAAGCTCCGCCCACACCATACCACGTTTGCCAAACCAAAATACTTGAAACTTGCTCCTGTCCAAACCTAAGTTCTCGGAGTAGACTCTTTTCCTTGCTCGTTGATACGCCCAGTGAACATAGGAATGGCCCAGGATCCAAACTGTAATCTTGCTCCCTGAAATTAAATAAAAGCGTTAGGGCGTACATAAGATTTATAGCAATCAGAAGCCCATCTACCAATCCTTTTCACCGATTCCACACCCAGGCCCAACCTGACCGCCTCCGTTGCAGCCCCGATGCGGAAAGAGTGAGATGTTATTTTCGACTCGCTTAAATTTAAACTTTTTAGGCACATGCGCAAAACCGCCGAAAACTGGTAACGGGAAAGGGGCTTACCTGAAAGGTGAATGAATAAAACGTCGCTAATATTGGGTCTCAGCAAAACGAAATCCTTTAAAAGAGAAACCGGGCAAATGGAAGAATTTCTAAACTCATAAAGCGTTATTTGCTTGCCGACTCCCATTTGGTCTGTTTTGGAGTGAGCCAAAAAAATAACGACACGATTTGGATGAAAAGAAATATCTTGAATTCTTAATCCTGTAAAACCTAACTTTCTATCTGGAATCAATTCCGAGATCCTGAGCGCCGCGAAAAACATCACGACGAAAGCAGTTCTAAATAACGTCGCCTCATAACTGGAAAAACAAACCTTATCGAGGGCTGCACAAAGGTCGTATAGTAATTCTAAAGAAATTGGTTTCCTGTCATCGACTTTAAAATGAGATTTCTTGTAGCCCTTCACCGCCTGCCTTATAGAAAAATAAGAAAAGCAAGCTGGCCTGTTGAGAAGCTTATTAAAAAAGGATATTCCTGCCAATATCTTGTGTACGTGTGACCAAGAAAATTCGTTATTAAAGAGTGAATTCAAAAAGGACAGGAGCAAAAATTCGGAGAAAGCATCAGATGGTACATCAGAGGATTGAAGATGCTGTAGCCACAGCAACCAAGCCGATCGATATCCGGCGAGCGTTGAAGGGGCTAGAGATAATTCAATATTTTCAAAGACCCTGTCTAGATTAGCTCCCATAGGTGTACCGGGCAGGAGTGTCCAACCAAATCTGCCGTCGGAAGCAGATGAAAGAAACGCTGCATCTGAAAACGGGACAGACAGTCTGCCAAATTGTTATCTTTACCCGGTACAAAAGATGCTTTTAACCAAATGTTAAATTTCAAACATTGTGCTACTAAATATCTCAACATTATGGTAACAGGTGGCGATTTTGAAGACAGGCAATTTATTGCGAACAACACGCCCTTGTTGTCTGTTCTTACCATAATTCTTCTGTTCCGAAAATACTGGCCCCATAATTCTAGGGCCACTATAATCGGAAACAGTTCCAGCAGAACAACGTTGCGAGTAAGACCTCGACTTTTCCATCTGGGGCACCATGGTGCGGCGCACCAATGATCGCGCCAGATGGCGGCAAAACCTTTAGACCCGGCCGAGTCCGTAAAGAGCAAAAAATCTTTGTCAACAATAAAAGGTTCTTGCCAAACAGTTGAGCCATTGAAAAATAATAAAAATTGTAACCACACTAAAAAGTCCTCCTTCATCTCACCCGAAATTCTCACGTGAGACGAAGGAGACTTCAGACCAGAGGTTGCTGCATAAATTCGTCTGGAGAAAATTTTACCAACCGGTATCACCCTGGAGGCAAACGCTAACAGCCCCAACAGGGACTGCAGCTCTTTGAGACAAACCTTTTTTCTTCTGACCATCTGCAATAATGCAACTCGGAGTTTCTCGACCTTTTCCTCCGGCAATCTGAACTCCATCCTGTCAGCGTCGATAGTGATACCTAAAAACACTAGGCAATTGCAAGGAAGAAAAGTTTTTTCAGGGGCAAGTGGAACCCCAAAATGGTTGCAAACTTGTAAAAAAGTGTCCAATAAAATTTTACAGGTGTTAGAGGAAGGAGGTCCCATAAAAAGGAAATCGTCTAGATAGTGTACTATGAGGTGCGACCCTGATACCTGACTTACCACCCATTCAAGGAAAGTGGAGAAACTCTCGAAATAAAAGCAAGACAATGCACAACCCATTGGGAGGCACTTATCAAAATAAAAATAATCTTGAAAGTGGAAACCCAATGAGTTGAAACTGTCAGGGTGAATGGGCAGTAAGCGAAAGGCGGATTTGATATCCGCCTTAGCTAAAAGAGCCCCCTTTCCTGCAAACCTGAGTCTCTCCAAGGCGTCCTCAAAAGTAGAGTATTGAACCGACGCCAAATCACCACTAATCTCATCATTAAGTGAGTCATCTTTAGGGTAAGATAGATGGTGGATCAACCTATACGAATTTGGTTCCTTCTTTTGAACTATGCCTAATGGAGAGACCCTAAAATCCAGGAAAGGAGGCTCAGCAAAAGGACCCGCAAACCTTCCTTCCTTCAATTCTGCCGCAATTTTATCGGCCACAATGCTTTGCAGGCCCATCACTGACTTTAGGTTCCTATGAATGGTACAACCCTTGCCCTTAAAGGAAGGTAAAATAAATCCCAACGCAAATCCCTCAATTAACAGATCCGCTTTCTCCCGATCTGGGTAGCTGAGCAGCCAGGGGAGCATTTCTGGCAATCTCACTGGGGAGTTGGCCTTTTTGAACGCCTGGTTGCTGTGCAGTTGACATTCGTTTAAAACATTTAAAAACGGGATGCGGCCCGGCGCAAAACGCACATTCGTGCTTAAACTTGCAAGAGCCGGGCCATTTGCATTGTGCTTCGTTGAAGTTGAAGCAAAGGCCTTTTTTAAAGGACTGCAAACTTGACTGTTGTGGGGTAACTGTTGGCTTAGGGGGAAAGGACCGCTGAGGAACAAAAAGGTCCAACCACAGACCCACGTCCTTAACTCCCCATTTTAAGGACGGCTGTACTGACAATTTTTGCCGGAACGCTACGTCGTAGCTGAACCAAGCAAAGCCTCCAAAGTTTTTGTAAGCCTCTAATACTATTTCCATGTGCTGAAATAAACCTAAACTTCTAGTAGGAAACCTTTCACAAAGCACGCTGGAAAAGATTAAAAAAGCTTGCAACCAATTATTAAATGACTTTGTAACTGGTCTTTTCCTTTCTTCCTCCTCCTTTTTGTTAGATACGAAATCCTTAGCTGATGGCAACAAGGATAACAGATCAATATAGGCACCTTGCCAGATCTTCTCTTTCATTGCTTCAGAAAGGTGGAAACCGAGTGGGGAAATTTCACAAGTCAGAGGCTCCCTTAAACAGACTTCTGGTAAGTTTTGACTCTGAGCAAGGTCAAAAGATGAAGCCGGCTGACTTACTGCACTTTCCCCACTAGGTGGCGCTAACCATACCGCACTAGCATTACTAGGCACCTCCTGATTACTTTTAAAATGCTCTGTAAAATTCCTAAATTCAGATAGTAGTTGGGACATCAGAGATGTCATAGACACAGGGGGAGCAGACTCACCCGCGGTAGGCGAAGCCGACGCTCTTGCCTGGGATGAAGGTCCATCTTCACTGCTGGCAGAAGGGGGGGCCCCCCCCGGAGTAGCAGGCACCGTTCTGTCTTCGGACGCCCTGCGCCCAGGGGTCCGCTGCTTCCTGGATGTCCCGACCGATGCCGGTGGGTTCTGGCGCTGTCCTCGACTTCCGGGTGGGGAACTCCTTCTTGACGGACCGGCGACGTCCCTTCCGGTCGGCGGTGAGTAGCTCTTCCGGGGCAGTCTCCGTCTCTTTGAAGGCCCCGCTTCCGCTCCGTAAATGGCTGACGATGCACTACTGCGCATGCTCGCGGTTCCGGACGCCATTCTCCCGACCTCCTCCGTGCGCGATGCATCCTCCGCTGCCTGCTCTTCCACCAGAGCTCCGCTGCCACTGGCGATGGGAGCGTAGCTGACGGCCGACGCTGAAGCAGTCGAGGCAGGCTGCGCTGAAGATAAGGGTAGCTCCAAACAGCGGCGGATCCATTCTTCACTGCCCTGTTCGCCGGCCTTCTCCAGAAGCTTCCTCACTAGGCTCATGGTGAAAAGGTAGGAGCGCAGGAACACCTCAGTTGGATCCTGACAGGGTGAAGTGACCCGGAGTCCCGCGGCCGCCTCTTAAATAGCCCACCTGAGAACCAGTTTGAGCTGGAGCGGCTGAGTAAGCTTGAAGCATACAAGCGGGAAACACAGCCCCCTGCTCAGATCTGCCTAGTGATAGCCCCCCATTGGTGGGAGAGCTGAATCCCAGCTAAACTTTGCCCAGATACTGCCCGTAGAGCGGGAAAAAACAAACTAAGCTTTGACCTGAGGTCAAAAGTTCACTTACTGACTGACTAAGAGAAAACCAATAGCTGTATATTGATTATTACTCCCCTGCCGCCATCCCATAAAGAAAGGGGGCTATAAAAGCACCCCTTATCTTTTTATTCTATTTACATATGCCCATGTGGGTGACGGTGTGGTACTGAGGAGAAGGAGGACGTATATCCTGTTGGGAAGGACGTAATTTGAATGCAGAGGATTTGTCTGACCCAGAATAAAGAGCCATTTTAATAAGCGAGCAAGCCCTGTCCATGAGAGTGCGGGGAGGAAGATATCTTTGGTGAGTGTCCAATTCCCTTGGGGTGACCAGCACTCTGGTGGAGGCTTAGAAGGTGTTCCCTTTTTATAGAACTGCACAAGTGGGGCTTTTGGACTTTTTCTCCCTCACCTTCAATTTGGAGTTGATCCAGATATGGACTCTGCTTTGTGATGGCACTTTTGTGATACACTGTTTCCTCCACATTACTTTGTCCTGTGTGCAATGACTTGCTTATGGGCCATTGTATTTAAAAATGACACTATATGTTTCTATAACCATAATGTGCTTGCGTACTCTTTTTTTTTTTCAAAATTTTTAGTCTTAAAAAAAAAAAAAAAAACCCAGCTATTATTAAATGCCACCAAGCGAAAGCTGTATCTGTCTCAAAAAATGTAATAAAACTCAATGCACTGCATGGTGGAGTAATTGTTGGTCCCAGAGCTGATAACTAAAAAAATAGCCTGGTAATAAAGGAGTATTACAGGCTGATGATCCAGCGGTTAATGAAAACTGCAGATATAACATTTTTCCGATTAATTTCAAATAACATTAACATGTTAAAGTTTATGACAGATTTTAGTGATTAGGGTTACATATACCTTGAAAACCAAGGGTCACTGACAACTTTAATCAAGTTACTTCCTACATAATATGGACTTATTATATTTATATAATATAATCTACCTGCATGTCAGACACCTCCTTTCTAAGATACCTACTACTGCCTCTTTGCCAAGCCCCATTTAACTAAATTCTACAAACATTGGCACTATTGGCTCACAGACCTCAGATTCCTGCAAATACAGTAACTTATGTTTGCTACAATCCCCATGAACACTTTCCCCTTCGACCTTTCATATATTTCCTTCTCCCTCACCCCTGAGAGAGTCATCTGCTAGGTCCTTACGTCTTAGTATCATTTGCATAACTCTCACCTGCTAATCTACTTAACCTTTTTTCTCCCCTTACTATCTCAACTATTGACTCACTGGGCCCCCCTCAGATCCTAACTCAGACTCCAAACAACTTTTTTAATCTGACAAGGCCCTGATCGCTGTAGCCTCTATCAAATCTGCCCTATTATACTACCCAAAGTTTTATGTTACTTGCTTTCTATTGTAACGTTTTTCTTATCTTGCACTGTTACTAACAATGGAGGCGGCTGCTCCCGCCACTCTGTTCATAATATTGTAATGGTACTCTTTGCTCCTAAAACATAATAAAAACTTCGTTAAAAAAAAAAAGAAAAGAAAAAAAGGGTCACCCTAATTTTCAGTGTGTATTTTTAAACGCAAAGCCATTTTCCTATTAGTTAACCACCTAAGCCCCGGAAGATTTTACCCCCTTCCTGACCAGGGGGTATTTTGCGATTCAGCACTGCGTGACTTTAACTGACAATTGCACGGTCGTGCGACGCTGTACCTAAACGAATTTGACGTTGTTTTTTTTTCCCACAAACAGAGCTTTCTCTGTGATCCCCTGTGCGATTTTTTGATCATGCGCTATAAACAAAAAAGAGCGTCAATTTTGCAAAAATAACAATATTTTTCACATTTTTTTTATATGAAATTCCCCCCCAAAAAAATGTAAAAATCAAAATTTTTTAACATTTTCGGCCAATTTGTTTTATGCTACATATGTTTGGTAAAAAAAATCGCAAAAAGCATATTTTGATTGATTTGCGCAAAAGTTATCGCGTTTACTAACAAAGGGAAAGATTTTTGTAATTTTTGTTTTTCTGCGACATTGGGGCGGACAGATCGGACCCTTGACTAACATTTTTTACACTTTTGGGGTTACCAATGACATTACTACAGTAATCAGTGCTATACATATGCACTGTTACTGTAAAATGACACTGGTAGTGAAGGGGTTAACTTTTTTGAGAGGGAGGGGCTGTGTGTGTCCCTAGGGGTGTGATTCTTACTGTGATTGGCTGTGGCTTGAGGTGTAGGAACAATGATCAACGGTCCTACATAGAACCGTATGATCACTGTTCGTACACAGGGGAGAATGACAGGCGGCTTGTTTACACTAGCCGCCTGCCTTTCTCCCACTGTCACGGACGATTGTGAGTGAGCGGTGGACATCGGATCCGCCACTCACACGCGCGGGGGGGTCCGTGACCACGCGGGAGCGCGCCTCCGGCGGCGCGCTCGCTCCCCAGAGCCTCACAGGCTAGTGACGTACCGGTACGTCACTTTGCCTGTGAGGGGCTGACCGCCGCAGTATATGTACTTGCGGCGGTCGGCAAGTGGTTAATAAGTTAGGAATTTGTGAAAAGTTATGTGAGTAGGGGCGCTGGGAGTTCAAAACTGGCTGACTAGAATTACAGATTAGTAGGCAGGTAATCCTGTTTTCATATATGCAGCATTTAAACCATTTATTTAAATATTTCCCTTATAGTTCATATTTTATAAACATTATCCTCCACCTAACATCTCTGCTACTGCTGACTGTCGGCCATGTTTTAATGTAGCAGCAGAAGGTCCTTCATTCTTCTGTTATTGCCTCTTCCCCCTTCTCCAGGGGTCTTTTATCTATCTGTTTCTGCTTCTCTCACTGCTCAATCTTCTGAATTCCACTCTCTTTTCTTCTTTATTTTTGAGACTTTTTCTGTATCAACTTCATGCACACAAATTCTATCCATCCTCCCAGGCAAGCTCATCACATAGAGGGATTGTGACTAAGCGGTTCCCACCTAATTGGTCCTTTTGCCCATTTAAAAGTGGACTAGTTTCCACAATGTCATTGCCTTTCTCATCTGATTCCTAGTTCGCATTTTCTTTTCATCTACCCAGGCCATAGAAACAATGGAATTGATTTTTCCCATGAAGAAAAAAAAACATTTTTGACCTTTATTAATACGTTCCTGATAAGAACTGGTAATAAACACAAGTTTTGAATTAATTAAGAGTCTGTATTCTAATTTGGTGTGTGAATGTATAGCCTACCATGTAAAATTTATTTCTTGAGCTGTATCTAAAAGCATTGATTGTGTTCTCTGATGGATGATTTTATTCCCCATAGCTTCTATCTATGACAAATGATAATCAAAGTAGAGCACTCAAGAGACAAGGAAACAGAGGAATTTCTTGTTTCACCTTTTATGAAGACTTTTTAGCTGTGGTGACAGGAAATACCCTGGGAGATGGAGTGTTATTTTGGATATAGAAATATTAGTCATGAAAAGAATAATGCTTCTTTGTCAAGATGCCATACTTTTTAGATCTAAAGATATAGATTGGGGAAGGAAACAAATCATTCCCAACAAATTGGATACAAGACTACATTGTTCTGTTACCCAAGAAAACTATATTCTTCTGTTCCAGCATGCCTGAAGTGACAAAGCTCAGAAAGCTTTATGCTTGCAGTCATCCTAGTTGCTTGTTTAATATTGTCCAAGTTGGACATGTATGCTGTTATCTAAAATCATATTTTATTACTCAAAGTGTATTTTATTCATTTTATTTAGAAAGCACTGGTATATTCTGCTGAGTTTTGCAGAGAACTTGGTTGTGTAGCTCCACTTTTTTTGAAAAAAGGGACATAATACTTTACATATAATTGCTACACAAATGATGGGGTATTTTATTTAATGTTACCGTATTTTCCGGCGTATAAGATGACTGGGCGTATAAGACGACCCCCCTCATTTTCAAGTTAAAACATAGGTTTTGGGCTATACTCGCCGTATAAGACTACCCCCCTTCCGAAGCAAGGCAACACCATTGAAAAACATCAGATTTCTCATAAATCTCCAAGGTACCCTAGTACTGTAATATGTAATCTCTCATAATATCTCCAAGGTACCCTTAGTATTACCAGTAGATATAATCGCAAGACGCTGCTGTGTGGGAATCCTGTACCGGTATACCGTATGTACCGTAGCTTTGGCTACATACAGTATACCGCGCTAAGCCAATCACAGTGAGCAATGTATTCTATTATTGAATGCAAAGCCTGCTCGGATTGGCAGAGTCTTGGCAGTTACTCCGCCAATCCGAGCAGGCTTTGCATTCAATAATAGAATACATCGCTCTCCCTGATTGGCTCAGCGCGGTACACTGTATGTAGCCGAAGCTACGGTACATACGGTATACCAGTACAGGATTCCCACACAGCCAGCGTCTTGAGAGATTACATCTACCGGTAATACTTATACTCAGGTTACCTTGGAGATATTATACTCGGCGTATAAGACGACCCCCCATTTTTGGGGGATTTTTTTGAGGTTCAAAAGTAGTCTTATACGCCAGAAAATACAGTACTTAAATGGAAAATTGTATACCTATCCCATGGCAGTTTTCCTTTCCTGGTGCATAAGCATGACAGCATACACGTATGGGTATAGGATCTGCCCCCTGCCCAATCACAGGGCCAGTTATACTATATAATGAACAAATAAAGTGCAAAAAATGCCTTCTTAAAAAGCTCACATAGACTATAAAGGGACTATTAACATCAAAATATGTAAGTGCAAATGTGTAGATGTGCATATATTTTACATGTAATCAACTGATAACCATCAAACATCAGCAAGACAATATTAAAAGTCCATAAATGGTGAATTGTCCATAGGTGAAATAAATCAATCCATCTAGAAAGTGCACTGTGAAATGTAAACAGAGAAAGGGCACCAACACCAGCAACACCCTTCTAAGCATGCATCTTATCAGATATGCAAGACCATAAGTTATAATGGTCAAACACTCCAAGAAATCTAGCATGAGCAGTTGATCATCCAGGGAAGATGACGGCTGCCAGTGGAAAACTGGCCCCAATAAAGTGACTCCAAAATATTAAAGAAAAAAATACTGTCGTAGTGTGAAGTCCATCAAGTAGTTAACTGCTTTATTACAAAGTAATGGCAACTATTACCTCAAAAAAGTTTATATACAACATGAATAGTAGCGATGTGAGATCCAGAAAGCTGTTGGCTCATATGCTACCACTGGGTAGCGGCTAGGTGTGCGTGATGTCATCACCTCCAGGCCAACCCCAATGTGTTTCATCATCATTGATGTCTCTGGGAGATAGGTCAAGTCATCTGACAGTTAGATATCTGAGATCCTTCTCCCAGACAAGATAGCTGTAAGAAATACTGCTTTCAGTGTCACTGGCCATATTGAGGAAATCTCCACTAAAAGAATGGAGAGTGAGACAACATGTTTAGCACTATTTGTAATTCCAAAGAGGAAAGAACAACCTTCCTGAAGGGTGGATTGCACAGACCTTTCAGTATTGGTTTTCCAAGATATAAGACATCCACTGGATTCTAGGAAATGACCAAGACTCAACTACCACTTAATCCCATATCCAGGCTAACATGCAGAAAATTCATAATCTTTACAGCAAAGAACAGCGGATTCAATCCTTCTAAATTCTGCAAAATTTCCAATGTTCTAGTATACATGAGGTTTTTAGCAGGTGCCTTGGCTTTACCAGGGCTTTAAGCACTGAAGGTGAGTCTTCACCTCTCGGCCTCCCAGCAGCTACACGTAATTGGCTGGATTCAAATGAGGTACTTGGCCCTGCTGTACAAGGTCTGGAATCTCAGGAAGGAGAATACGAGTTTCCAGGACCATAGACTGCACTTGAGGATGCCACATCCTGCAAGGCCACAGGAAAATTACTGCCATCATCACAACTGGACGACTATCGATGATGTGGAGGATCCTGAAGCTTACTGAGTCTGCTGGATATACTATATATATATATATATATATATATATATATATATATATATATATATATATATATATATATATATATACTAATCTTCAGAGCAAGCTAAATGTCAGTACATCCACTGCTTTAATCTCTGGGAAGCTCACTCTTGTCGGAATCAACTATCATTCATGACCATAGCAGTTACTATAAGGTTGAGATCCTGATAACCTTCTTTGTTAAAGATCCACTGAACTGCTTGTTGGTTTAGAGACCATCCCTTGACGTCCAATGATTTGTATGTCACAGTGTCTGACAGGAAGCTCCAAAGCTCCAAGAAGCCAGAACACAAAGAGCAATAAGATGAGACAGGTTCTACTGTTGGCAAATCTGAATGGGAGATACCTCTTGACATAAGTGAATAACCTTGCATCCCTTCTTGACAGCAAAGATAGGACATTACAATTCATTGTCGATTGGGACATAACTGAGGTTCCCTAGGTTGTGTTGCCAAAATGCCTTCAATGCAAGGGAGCCACCGCCAACTCTGTTATTGTACACTGTGTCCTCCATTGAAACACGTCACAGACCTTGGACAAGGAGGTCAATGAGATGAATACTCAACAAAGTGAATAGATCCCAGATGTGACAATTGGTATGCCAGGAAGCTGATGACAGCTGAAAAGATTAAATGGCTTTAGCCACCAAAGAAACTGTCTCATGTGTGGGGTCAACCTGATTCTCTGGTGCAGGAAGCAAATCTTTCATTACTTTAGAAATCTTGATGATAAAGTTCTCAATCTTCCAATGAGTCCAACAGACTGCATAGATTGCTGCAGATTACTTCACTACCACTTTGAGACCAAGGGATGCAAACAGATGGGATAGAGCTATGACCTGTCCCAAGTTATATACTAGCACTATCACCTTTTCAGAGTATTACTCTACAGTGTCGTCCAGGACTGCTTCCAAGAATGTCATTATTGTAATGAGATTAGTTGGCCTTTTCCAGTTGATGACCAATCCAAATTTAATCATAGTCTAAATCAGAATTTTGCCAGAACCTGGCAAATGTTGAGCCACCAGCAGGATGTTGGTAAAATAAAGGAACACCTGTAACCTTTGCTGACACAAGATGATTACTACTGGAAGTAATGTTTTAGAAATGTCTTGGGTATGTGGAAAGGTCAAAGGCTTCTGAATTACTTGGAAGTGAAACTCTCGAACAGCCAAGCAAAGACACTTGCTGAGGCATGGATGTACAGTGTGTAAATACATATCTGCTAGATCTAGGGACAACATCTAGCTGCCTCGTTTGATGGCTTGAGTTATTGACCACAATGACTCCATATTAAGTTTTGGATCTTGATCCTTCCTTCTGCTTCATGCCTTCAGATTCATTACTGGACAGATGGCTGACTGATGAAACAACATTTGGTCACATGTGCTTAGAGCATTGATTGCTCTAAGGAATCATAGTAGGAATTAAGGGGGAGATTTACTAAAACTAGTGCACTTAGAATCTGGTGCTGCTGTGCATGGTAACCAATCAGCTTCTAACTTCAGCTTGTTCAATTAAGGTTTGGCAAGAAAACCTGGAATGTGATTGGTTTCTATGCAGAGTTGCACCAGATTTTGCACTTTCCAGCTTTAGTAAATAACCCCCAATGTGAGTTTGAGAAGGGGAAAGAAAAGTCCAATGACTTCCTTATTGCACTAATATCAGGACCCATGGACCCTGAACCTGCTCTGCCAAAATTTTCATAAGCTCCTGCCTTCCGACACCTGCTGAGCAAGTTTGTGTAAAGAACTTTGTTGCTCCTAAGGAGGAGCAGACTTGGATTTTAGCAAATGAAGAAAGATGATTATGGATTCTTTAATTCCCTTTAATAGCTCTTCTTAGGTCTAGCATGTCTCCAACTCTTTGTTTCCTCACCTGTGCCTACCCATTGAACTTTGGCAACTATCATAAGGGATTATCTCTCCATTTTAGATATCATTGACTACCATCTAGGTTGAACTGGGTGGACTGATGTCTTTTTTCAACCTCACAATCTATGTAACTATGTAACTATGTATATCTTGTAACTGAACCAATTTGACTTAGACGGAGCTTATGCAGTCCATGAGTTAGGTCATAGGGTTAGCCCATTAACTGCACAAACTATATGGCTCCAGAGGAACAGCATATTGCATCTATAGTGGCTGTACTGCATCACTGTCCACCTTAACTTCACTCAGGGATTGAAGACCACAGAGACTTTATTAATGGACAAAGTTCTGCTTCATCTTCTTTGTCAAGATCCAAATAGCCTGGCTGCTGAAGTGAGCGCCACGCAGGTCACAAAATACTATCTAGAGGTTATTAATTTTAAAATCTGTTTGTTGTTCCAAAGCATCTGCAAAAGATATTGCTTCATCTGTTAACAGGTTGGCACCTCTGGCTAGTCTAATGGAGACTCCTTGGCCAACTGCTTCTGAGGCATAGGTAGCCCTGGATGATCATTGTAGTGTAAGGTTTCTTTAAACCCACCTCCCATGGCAGTGCCTTGAATTTAGCCCATCCCCAGGGCTAAAGAGGACTTGTCATTGGCTAGGACATTAGCAGTAACACAATACAAGTGGCAATCTATGCATTCACCTGCTGAACATTAACACATAACCTGTGGAGCAATGAAGGATCAAAGCCCCATTGACAACTGTAAAAGGTGCTATCCGCAAACAACCCCAAAGACCCAAGGAGCCCCTGTGCAACCAGTAGCAAATGGTCTTCTATGCAAGTGTGAATGAGGTCTGAGGCACATCAGACAGAAGCAATTACAGGCAAGTACTGAAGGCAATGCAAGCTATGCAGACCACTGAAATTCACCCAGGCATTAGAACTGACACACAGCAGTCAAGAGTACTGAAGAGTAATATATCTCAGGCAGAGAACTAAGGGGGTTAATAGACACCAGACAATTAGCACTGGTAAGTTAATCTACAACAGGTAGAGGCAATGCAAGGGTTAATACACAGCAGCCCAAGCACTGCATCTGCAAGAAACAGCAGACACCTGCAATTTCAGTTCATGCATTAGCAGTACTGCAAACACTAGCCACAATCTTTACCTATGGGACATTGACAATACAGACAGAACTGTAGACAACAATAACAGGCCAGCAAGGATTTAAATGTGTGATGCCTGCTTCCAGCAGTGAGGAACATAACAGCATATACTTGCAGGCAACTCCCAACAAAGTATACCAGCAGCTGGTGGTGGTGCCGCACCACCTGAATGCTTCATAGCCAGCAGGAGGTCCAATGTATGCCCAAACCTGGAGTCTTAATAAAGGGGGTACTTGTGAAATCCCTAGAGACCAGCATCCTATGACTCCAGCATCCTGGACATGGTGGAGGCTTCCTTCCTTTAGGAGATTTACAGCCTGTATGGAATGAGCTTCGCCACAAGAGAGGCTGAACCTGTGCGGCTAGGCTAGATGAATTCCGCAAGCTGTGGGTAAAAACTCTGCTTTAATTAGTTCTATAACCGGCTGAGCAGTAAGGAAAAGAAGGAGAAGTCAGCTATGATTTTTTAAAATGCCATAAAAAGCTAAGTCAAATGTTGTGTGTATATATATATATATATATATATATATATATATATATATATATATATATATATACTTATGCTTTTTACTAACTTTTGCCGCTATTACAGTGCTTTAAATAATAATGTGAAAATTTGACTATAGCAGACAAATCCTCTGACTCCATTCACAGCAAATAGGAAGTAAGTTGAATGCAGGTTTGAGACTCTGCCAAACTGCCAGTGATGGGAGTCTTTAAAGAGGAGCTCCAGCCATTTGTATGTTTATTAAAAGTGACTTTTAATAAACACACTTTTACCTGTCCCATGATCCAGTGATGTGCTTATCCGAGCCCGCTTCTCTCCCTTTTATCTTGTGTAATATAATATAAATGATAAGTGCACCGCAACCGTGAATATATAGTAATACATTCAAATCACCTATAACAACTCAAATCATCAAGTCCAATGTGAATCAGTGTCATAAACAGTCCCAACTGTAAATATCTGCTCCACCCGTGTATTAACTCCACGTGATTAATTGATAATCCAGGAGGAAGAGGAAACCACGTATGGTGACACCTGTAGTTGAGTCACAAATGGCCATTCGCTAATCTCACGACTGGATCACAGGTGTCTACGGTAAATCTTTTGGAAGTAGATAAGCCATTGATATGAAGGGTTTTTTTTCTATCGAAGTATCCAGCTAATGATGGCTCCCCACTTGCTGAAGAAGCCCTATAGGGGGGAGGGGGCTAACATTTCCATTTTGTATTTATGGTCATTCTAGGGAGGATCGAGTTCTTAGAAGTGGAATATTGTGCCTCAAGGGTATTCTCTGCAGGAGTGTTCCAACATCATCCTAAAAGACATTTTATCAGCTGATTTTGACTCTGTAATGGGGTCATAGCCAGGAGGTGATCAGGCATTCTGTCTATAGGTGGTGGTCACTGAATGCACTGGATTATCAATTTGAACTGTCAGGTGGAGGCATTAGATAGGTGGAGCAGATATCTACAGTTGGGACTGTTCATGACACTGATTCCGATTGGACTTATGATTTGAGTTACTATAAGTGATTTGAATTTATTACTATGTATTCACGGTTGCGTTGTACTTATCATTTATATTATAAGTTTTGAAGATTATAGAGTGACTGGTGGACATGCTCTAACAAGTGTTCACAGAAGGCCTTGGGTATAGGCCATTGGTTAGTATTGATAGATTACATGTTATATATTATTAAAGAGTTTTTGCACTATTTAGGGCATACAGTATTTGTGCTGATTATATATTGTTTCACTCTTTCCCTCTTATCTCTCCGGCACTGGCATTTCAACTGTGGGCACCCAGCTGAGACAACTTGTGGCTTTACAGCCGGGTGTGCGCTGTGCATGTGCGAGTCACGCTGCATATCTATAATGTTCCTGCAGTCATCTGGGACCTGTGACTTGCCCCAGATGACTGCAGGGAGGGAGGGGGAGAGGAGAAATTCAGTTTGGATCACCTAGGCCAGTGATGGCGAACCTGGCACCCCAGCTGTTTTGGAACTACATTTCCCATGATGCTCAACTACACTGCAGAATGCATGAGCATCATGGGAAATGTAGTTCCAAAACATCTGGGGTGCCAAGGTTCGCCATCACTGACCTAGGCGATCCAAGCGGAAGTGGGAGTGGGTACCTGTCAAAACTCGGTACCTGCTCCTCCCCCCATAAAAAAAAAAAAAAATTACTTGCCAAAAGTGGCAGGGGAGTACTTAAAGCGGAACTTACCCTTATGAGTAGAGCTCCACTTTAATAAAGTTTTCTAATATGTGTGATATGTACAGTCAGGTACATAAATATTGGGACATCAACACAATTCTAATCTTTTAGGCTCTATACACCACCAAAGTGGATTTGTAATGAAACAAACAAGATGTGCTTTAACTGCAGACTTTCAGCTTTAATTTGAGGGTATTTACATCCAAATCAGGTGAACGGTGTAGGAATTACAACAGTTTGTATATGTGCCTCCCACTTTTTAAGGGACCAAAAGTAATGGGACATATTAACAATCATAAATCAAACTTTCACTTTTTAATTCTTGGTTGCAAATCCTTTGCAGTCAATTACAGCCTGAAGTCTGGAATACATCGACATCAACAGACGCTGGGTTTCACCCCTGGTGATGCTCTGCCAGGCCTCTACTGCAACTGTCTTCAGTTCCTGCTTGTTCTTGGGGCATTTTCCCTTCAGTTTTGTCTTCAGCAAGTAAAATGCATGCTCAATCAGATTCAGGTCAGGTGATTGACTTGGCCATTGCATAACATTCCACTTCTTAATCTTAAAAAACTCTTTGGTTGCTTTTACAGTATGCTTCCGGTCATTGTCCATCTGCACTGTGAAGCGCTGTCCAATGAGTTCTAAAGCATTTGGCTGAATATGAG
Organism: Pelophylax lessonae; assembly: GCF_965119305.1. Taxonomy (NCBI): domain Eukaryota; kingdom Metazoa; phylum Chordata; class Amphibia; order Anura; family Ranidae; genus Pelophylax; species Pelophylax lessonae. The sequence continues at coordinate 156,581,612 of NC_138772.1, forward strand.
CAGATAATATTGCCCGAAACACTTCAGAATTCATCCTGATGCTTTTGTCAGCAGTCACATCATCAATAAATACAAGAGAACCAGTTCCATTGGCAGCCATACATGCCCACGCCATGACACTACCACCACCATGCTTCACTGATGAGGTGGTATGCTTTGAATCATGAGCAGTTCCTTTCCTTCTCCATACTCTTCTCTTCCCATCACTCTGGTACAAGTTGATCTTGGTCTCATCTGTCCTTAGGATGTTGTTCCAGAACTGTGAATGATTTTTTAGATGTTGTTTGGCAAACTCTAATCTTGCCTTCCTGTTTTTGAGGCTCACCAATGGTTCACATCTTGTGGTGACTGGTGAACCCTCTGTATTCACTCTGGTGAAGTCTTCTCTTGATTGTTGACTTTGACACACATGCACCTACCTCCTGGAGAGTGTTCTTGATCTGGCCAACTGTTGTGAAGGGTGTTTTCTTCACCAGGGAAAGAATTCTTCAGTCATCCACCACAATTGTTTTCCGTGGTCTTCCGGGTCTTTTGGTGTTGCTGAGCTCACTGGTGCGTTCTTTCTTTTTAAGGGTGTTCCAAACAGTTGATTTGGCCACACCTAATGTTTTTGCTATCTCTCTGATGGGTTTGTTGTGTTTTTTTAGCCTAATGATGGCTTGCTTCACTGATAGTGACAGCTCTTTGGGTCTCATATTGAGAGTTGACAGCAACAGATTCCAAATGCAAATAGCACACTTGAAATTAACTCTGGAACTTTTATCTGCTCCATGTAAATGGGATAATGAGGGAATAACACACACTTGGCCATAGAACAGCTGAGCAGCCAATTGTCCCATTACTTTTGGTCCCTTAAAAAGTGGGAGGCACATATACAAACTGTTGTAATTCCTACACCTTTCGCCTGATTTGGATGTAAATACCCCCAAATTAAAGCTGAAAGTCTGCAGTTAAAGCACATCTTGATTGTTTCATTTCAAATACATTGTGGTGGTGTATAGAGCCAAAAATATTAGAATTGTGTTGATGTCCCAATATTTATGGACCTGACTGTATATGACAGATGTGGTAAATGTTTATTCTGGAGTTGCATTTTAAAGCAATTATCCCCTCAATACCTGCATACACATTTCACATTCATAAAGACACTCAGAATAGGACCATTATGAGCAGAAGCTGATTCATTTACCAGTATTTATTTGGTTTATAGAACATAAAACCACTCAGAGGAACCTAACATAAACAGGTTGGGAATATTTCATATTCCATGCAAAGAGTGTCCCCAGTTTTAACAGACCACAGGACCACATCACTGCAAAGTTAAAGTTCTAGCCACAGTTAGGCTCCCGTACAAAACAGCTAATTCAAAAGTCAGCTCCTATTATACTGCAAAAAATGAGTGGTAGAGGTGATGCTATAGAACAGGGGTGTGAAACTAAATTTCATTGCGGACCGCACAAACATTATGGGTGCCCTCAAAGGGCCAGTTTTATCTGTAAGACTAGATGTCCAGAGCACCCCCCCTTACATTAGATGCCAAGAGCCCCCCACCATCAGAAGTCAAGCCCCTCACCCTCCCTTAAATCACAGTGCACCCCCCTTACCTTGTGCTGCTGCTGGGAAGAAGCTGGGGATTGGGCTGGATAGCAGAAAGTGCAGGGTCTGGAGGAGGACTGGAGTCCAGGGGAGGAGGGGGTGTTGTGGCTGCACAAAGAGACATGGGTTCTGTGGGATCTCTGATGTGACTGCTGAGATTTGGGGGGGCAGAGACAAGCCTATCCATGACTGCATAGAGATGCACAGCATCTGGCAGAGGTGTCCAGTCCTCCTCTCTGCTGCCAATTGCCGAGACATAATGGAACGGAGATGGGGAGGGGTGCTACAGCTGCAGGAGAGGTGCGAGGGCCACATGAAATGGGCTGGCGAGCTGATTTCGGCCTTGGCCTTGTGTTTGACACATGTGCTATAGAATGTAATATTTAATCAATATGTATTTTCTTATCAAGCTATTAGTTTGGACTGCACTACAACTAGGAATCTCACTGACAGTTTACCTACTGTAGAGAAAATGTATTAGCAGCTGCTTTGACCAGCTGATCGGCTTAGTGATACATTCAATTTCTGCAGTGCCTCGAAATTTTGGATCTTAGAGTGCAAGCTGTTACTTTTAACACTATAAAATCAAACTCAAAAATGTACTAGAAGGGGCTCTGATGTAGGAGATGTCATAATGACCATTCCAGTGGCCTGTAGTGCAATAGGAATGCAGGTTGGGCCCTGCTGAGGACTGGACTAGACATGAGATTGCTATTTTTGTAACCCATAATCTGTTTTTTAGTATTTTTATTTTGTGTGTGAGCATGTTACTATTTACTAGTACTATATTAAGAGGTTTACATTGCATATATAATTAGTTTCATTAGTGTCATTGCAAATACATTGTTAAGGTGAAAACTGCCAAGAGTAATTAAAAACTGAAAAAAAATTGGATAATAATGTCCTTCAGAATCAATAATGTATGAATCCTCATCTGTGTATAATCCTGTCAAAAAAAATTTAAGAAGTAAATATATACATGCAGCAGTACTTCTTTTAATATCAGCCAAAATCCCCAACCTAACTTAGAGACTTTTATTGAAGTGCCTAAAAGTATTCTTTTTGGATAACCGATAACAAAACCAAAACTCCACCCAATATGATTGATATCTTAGTAATCTTTTTTACAAACCTACATCATTAGTGGACCTTGAAACCTCTTAGGGCCTGTGTCCCCAGGTTTTGAGCTTGTGCTGATGACATCAGTTTGACATCTCTCCTGAGATCATTAGGAATTAATTGACAGGTGCATCTGATCTGCATATGACTTGCCTAAACAATGTTTTGCATTCCCATAGACTTGTAAGAGAATGAAAAAAAAAACAATTTGAAGCAAAAAAAAAAGCGCAATGACACTGCACTTACTCCAGGTCCTGATTAAAAATATCATATGCCTGGTGCTAAGGATCTTGGTGGGCCTTTTTATGTAAATAAATTCCACTTCTGTGCAGGGAAGTCTCGGGCTGCTGGTCCTCCCCTACCTGACTCCTTTATGCTCTGGAAAAGGTCTCTGGGAGCACTGGCATTCTCTATGAGGACAGACTGCTCCCACAGAGATTATCTGTGCTCCACTGCTCTCAGAGACTGTGGCTCCCACAGAAACTGCCTGACAAAGATGCAAATGCTCCCACAGAGACTGCCCCACAGGTCACAGAGACTGCCCCACAGGTTACAGAGACTTGCGCACATGTCACAGAGACTGCCCCACAGGTTACAGAGACTTGCGCACATGTCACAGAGACTGCCCCCCAGCTCTCACTGCCTACGAGAGAGAAGCAGCAGAAGAGAGACATCTGGAAATGTGAAGCAGTAAGAGGTTTCTGTATGCCAGTGCTCACCAAATATTCCACTCTGCATTTATATCTGCCGTCTCTACATGCCCACACAGCAACCATGTTCACTGGCAGTATGTGCACATCGGGGGGGTGGAATGTGGGGCCATGCAGACACAGCAGGGATACCAAATATTCCACTCTGCAATTATATCTGACACATCCACATGCCCACACGGCAACCATGTTCACTGGCAGTATGTGCACATCGGGGGGTGGAATGTGGGGCCATGCAGACACAGCAGGGATGCCAAATATTCCACTCTGAAATTATATCTGACACCTCCACATGCCCACACAGCAACCATGTTCACTGGCAGTATGTGCACATGAGAGCAGTGGAATGTGCTGAGGATTTTGGTGGGCCTTTTTATGGAAATATATTCCACTTCCACTTCTGTGCAGGGAAGGCTCGGGCTGCTGGTCCTCCCCCTCCTGACTACTTTATGCTCTGGAAAAGGTCTCTGGGAGCCCTGGCATTCTCAGTTCCAAGTTGGAACTTTTGTCAGAACAGGGATCACCTGGTTCAACCGACACAGAGCGGTTCAGGGAGGAGGAGGGTTATCTACTGGCTGTATAATGAGTTATCATTGCAAAGGATGAGGACTTCAGCCAGTGCTGATATCAGAACACCGGCAGCCACACTTAATACAACTGGTGGCCGCAAATACTACTTTGTATGCCTCTGGAAGATCTCGGAGTGGACTATATTTACTCGGTTTGAGGACTTGAAGGGGTGCCTGTGGCTTTATAACCAGAGACTTATTACCAAGCTCATCTGACCCTCTTACCCCAAAACGTAGACCCCCCTATTACAGTGTGTTTGGTGTTGGTGGAGGTTCTGTTTGGATTTTTCCTTAAATATTCCATCTACATCTGTTTTCCTGCGCATCACCAGATGCGCAGGAAAACAGATGATCACCAGACTTCCTTGGAAAAATTGAATTTGTTTATCAGCGCTGCACCTTTCATGACTATCATAATTACAATATTGTCATGCATGAGAGACAGGTGTTAGCTGGAGTACATAAATCAAGGCGTGATTGTTGTTAACTGCAATATTGAGGCAGGTGTTAAGTGGAGTTACATCCCTGAAGGTGTAAACTACTGGGGTAAAGATGTCAGGGCAGCCCTGTGAATTTCAGATTGTTGATGTTGCACACCATCACCTCCTTAGGCAAAGTTGTAAAAAAATGAAACAGATAAATCATTTGTCTTTTCTGTCCAAAACCTGTACTTTTTTGTTTGAAAGGTACATCCTTATGTTGCACTAAGTGTTTGATGTTTTATTTATTTTTTTCGTTTTTTTTTTTCAGACAAGTTTTATTGAATAAAAGGTGATGTTATATTAAATATCATTGTAATAATAATTCCAAGCTAAATAAAAAAGCAAGAAATTGCTTTAAAAGAAAATTGAAATCAATTGATGCAATTAGAATTTTAGCTTTTTTTTCTGTGCAATTGAAAACATTTTTATAGCCCAGTCTCTAACATTCACTAAAGTTTTGCCTATTTGTTAATCTTCGCTGTGCCTATCTACTACACTATGCAGTTTGGGAGTGGACCTTAAAGCGGAACTACACTGCATCTGATCACGACAAACTATATACTTCATTTTTAAAATTCAAAGCAAACTTCCCTGTCCAACCATGTTTCCAGTTCTGCTTTCAAAAAAACACCTAGTACTTCTGACCATAGCCATCTTGAGTAAGGGCAGATGATTAATGTAGCATTTACTTCATGGAATCCATCTGCCCTTAGCACAGGCATGTAGGCAGGAGGGTGTGCTTAGCTGAGAAAGCATCTCCTTCCCTCCTGAAGACACCTGGGATGTATGACATTATTTGCTTAGGCCTGGAAATGAGGAAGGAACTTAAAAAAATGTTTAAAATAAGCAAATATAATATACTTTCCTATCTATTTACTAATGCTAGCAGTATAAGATTTAAAAATTATCAATGTTTATTTAGAGTCCATTTTAATCACAGCAAATCCCTGAAATCTTATATTATGAGAGCCATAATGTTTTATTTGCAGCAGCACAGTATGGAAAATCACATATGTTCTGTTTCAAATGTCAATATTTGTAATGACATACCTTCTACTGTATATGTAATGACATACCTTCTGTGTAGACAGTATGGCTACTTACTAATTTGGCTAAAATCCACATTTTTTGAATTGCAAGGGAAAAATGGTTTTCCTAAGCACTATTTTTGCTTGGAAAATGAAACTAAACTAAGCAGTAGAGTGAGGCAGGGAGTGTCTAGCTACGGACTATACATAAAAAAGAACTCAATTTTTCCACACACTTTACAAAGTTATAACTATGTCCCTCACTAACCTGTGAGGCTGCTGGATGTGCATTATAAACTGTATGTAGACCGACTGCCTTCACCGTTCTTGCCCTCCCCCAGGCGCGTCGACACAGGAAGAACTAAAAGACCTCTGAAGGAAAGAATTAGGCAACATGTAAAAAACATCAATAAAGGGTTTGATAAGCATCATTTGTCGGTACATTTTAGGGATAAGCATAACGAATGTAGCCGGGGGATGCAATTTTGGGGCACTGAAACCCCGACCATCATTGGAGGGGAAATAATGTCAGAGAGCTTAGCAAACGTGAGTCATGGTGGATTCACCAATTAGGATCTTTAATACCAGGAGGATTAAATAAAGATTTTGACTTAGGATGTTTTTTGAGTGACCAATAAAATGTGGAATATAATGGGTTTGATTTCTTTAATTGAAAGAATATATTGCTATCACCCAGAATATTGGATTCTGGGGCATCCCCTTAAATATTGAAGGAGGGTATTAATAATGGGTTACTATTATTATATTTTATATAGGGGGGGGGGAGAGGTATACATCATAGCCACATATGCTGCATCAACTAACTATGTATTAGGGAGTCCTGCCAAATAGGGTTTGAATCAATGGGTCTAATGTGGTGAGTAATATTTTGCAGAATGTTTTTGAGGAAATAGTATACTCATTATACATTTATTTTATGTATAATTTTTTATATATTTTTTATTTTCATGGATTGTATCATTTGAAATTCTAAATATGTATATTTTTGCATTGCCATTTAAATATATTTTTCATATATTTTATATTTATACATTTTACATATTTTTTAGATATTCTTTTTTATTTAATATATATTTTTGAGGTAATTGTATGCTGATTTATTGCAAATATTGTATTATGTTGTTGGTCTCCAAAGACGCACATTTGTAGCAATCACCGTCCTCATACAACATTCTGGATTCTGATAGGAAATAGTTGAGGGATTAGAATGATTTCCTAGAATAACTACTAACATCGTTCTACACAAATTAATGTGTGGGTGTGATTGTCAGCATTGGAATACAACACATTACAACACAGCTGAGATGCGGATCAAATAAAACGAATGGATATAAATGTAGCTAATCCCTTCACCATCCAATAGAAATCCCCCTGAGGAAGACATGTGACCCTGTAGGGGAGGGGCAAGGACGGTGAAGGCAGTCGGGCTCATAGGAGGCTGAGGAGTCTGATCATTATAACAGCTGTGCGGCTTTGGAGACCTCTGAATTTATCATTTGTTGGACGCTGGTGCGCTGGAAGCACCTTAAAATGGCATAGGCACTATTTGGAGCCCTTTCATTTCATGTGTCATCACATCTAACCAGGAGATCGGCAAATGTGTGAGCAGAGCATCTGTGAGATCTACATCGTACTAATTGAACCCAGGATGCAAACTGACCTAGCTTAATTGTGGGGTCACATCTTGGGAGGTGGCAGATCACTTTTTGCTATTGGAGCACTTTTTGGAGCACCTAATTGGATTAGGAGACATTGATCATAATTATATCAAAATAATCACTGCATATGGGAGTTTATGAACTATATACTACACTATACCTATATTGCATGTTTGAAACATTTAACATAAGACACTGTACACAATATATTTTGTTTAATTTTTTTGTTGTTTATGTCTACACATTAATGGGAATAAAGCGCGACACTTATATGTTTTGAATTTGAGCTAGCACATTTAATGGGAGTGTGATCAGTGTCTGCAGCTGGTTCCACAACTCACTATCAAATTTGTAGTGGTGAACACGCATGGTATCTCGCGAGACTCTTTCTGCTTAATGTAGCTTAGGCTATATACAGCACTGTGTTCCGGGGGGCTAGCTGAAACTTCCTGTCTCATACCCAGAACACAATAGAGTCTACCGCAGAGGCGCTCAGAGAAAGCAATGTATTCTATCAGAGTCAGAGGTTGTGACATCATTAGCCTGCCTCTCTGACTCAGCCAATCAGAGGAAGCTTTGTATTCATTGCTTGCTCTGAGTGGTTCAACGCCGCTGTGGTTGACTCTTCTGTGTTCTGGGCATGAGACAGGAAGGTCTCGGCTCGCACTCAGAACACAGTGCTGTATGCTGTATGTAGCTGCAGCTACAAATAGTTTATACTGCACATCCAGCGGCCTCACATGTTAGCGAGGGACACAGCTCGTTTGGGCCAGCTTGGCCAGACAAACTATGGAGAGTGTGTGGAAAAACTGAGTTCTCCTTTAAAGAAGCCGAAATGGGGGGGGGGGGGCGATGAACATACCAAATACAATAAAACACGACACAGAGACAGGTTGCTGTGGCAGCACAACAAACAAAAATATATTTTCTGGCCTATCGGTTCATCTGTTTTAGCCCCTTCATACAATGTTGCCTGGTTGAGGGGTCTGAGTTTATATTTGTGCAATATCACTTGTCTGATTGGGGCTTCCCCTTAGATTTTCCTTTTTTCTCTTCTTCTCTTTCTTTTGCCTCTCACAACAACTGTTGGTGTTTTCCCAAAAGGCTAGGCAGATTTTGATCTCTAACTGAGCAGAGGGCAGCTATAAAAACCCTCAAGTAATTGACTGGTGCTCTTTTTGTAACTTCATCCCATCCAGTTAAGACTGCAATAGTTACCCATCGTATTCTTTGAAGGCTCATAATGATCACATACACTTAAAAACACATTTAGTACCCAATATTGTGTTACTGTCCACTGCCATGCATTTACAAATGCATTGTATTTTTGAAGGACCTCATCCAACATGAATACGCATTTCGTCATACACCAGGTGCTCCAAGAAGGATTCCAAAAGACAGCTGGTGTGTGATAGAACTTTTGGTTCCCATGTCACATCTGCCAAGTGGAGCACACACTGGCTCCAGGAAAAGTGTGGAGCAGTGGCCCCCATATGTAAACATCTTCAGTTGGCCAGTTTCATCTAGTGCCTGATGGGCACAATATATTGTGTACAATTTTGTTGCATTTTATGGATTTATTTTAATTAAAAGAGGTATGTCCTGATGGCATTTTTGATCTGTGTTTCCTACATCCTATAAGCATAAGAGGTGAACTGCAGTGTTTGCTTGTGTCCATAATTCTCAATATTCCTGTGGGCAAATGAGAAAGAAAGCTGAGTATTCTAATCTGTTTTGAGTGCATTTAGATCTGCTTACTTAACATAATATGAAGTCAAAGAATTCCGGTGAGTGAGCACTTTGGAGGGACACCAAGGTGTCCATATGTGATCTTTTGAAGATTTGTCATGTTACTTATGATCACCAAAAGTGATACACTGTATAACACAGTTTGAACACTTAACATTTCTTCATTTTGTGCATTCTTTGTGTGATAACATTGGAATTTTTTAATTTTTATTGTAAGTAGGGTAATAACACTTTAGCGCTGTTCACATTATAGCTATTATAAATAAGAAATGAGTATACATCCATAAAACCACCAGAATAAAAACAGTGATACTGAGTATTCAGTGTATCTATGTTGCTATCTATTGTTATAGAACAATGACTTGTGACTCACACTTTGTTCACACATTGCCAGTTTGAATGGCCTACTACTGTATGTTCACATTAATCCCCTGCATCTATGACTAATACCAAATTGTAATATTACACTATATACTGGCTATATTATCTAGATAGCATCTTTTGCTTTCTTTCTAAATTGGAATGGTGTTGGAAAAGGGCAGATAACGGGCTTAGTGAGAGAGGTTAAATGAATACTGGTTATGTGCTATGTGGTACAAGTCTGATTACATGCTCAGCAGAAATGCAGAAACACTTTGTAACTGACATTTCCTATCCCAGAATTGTAATCCTCTTATATTGTTTGGTTTTAGCTTTGTCTCGTAATATGATAGCACAATGACTATACTATGCTGCACAATTCCAATTTATCTTCTTAATGACCATCGGGTTTTTAGATTTTTTTTGTGATGAGATCATTTTTCCCTTTTTTAACCTGAAATAACATTTTTACTTGTACGTATACAGTATATTAGTATGTTTGGGAATTTTAGGCCAAGTTAAACTTTCTTTTAGAGACTTTTGTCTTCGTCACAAATTTGTTCAACCTCGAAATATCATTCAGACTGTGGAGTATCTCTGCTCACTTGGGAAAGGTATTTTGATTGTTTAGAACAAATTATACTTTATATGCAGAAATGAGATAATATTGCATATTATGTTGTAAAGTATAATTTTTGGAGAGGCTGCATTAGCTGTTTAATCTGTTTATTCACAGTCCCGTGTCTAACAGTACACTATTTTTGGTAACATGCATTAAAATAAAAAAAAAAAAAATCAGCACCAGCTAAACTTGATCAAAAATTCAGATTATTACACTGAAAAACATATATTTGAAAAACAAATGATTTATGATTTTTTTTTTATTTTGATTGAATTGAGGCAAAGTGACAAGAATTCTGGATAGCCTTCCCCACTTCTGCTAACACAAACCATCCTTGTGCCTCGGCACTGTAACCAGAATACTGAATAGAAAGCCTTTTTTGCAAGCTTTGTGACAGTCATTGAGCATGGTGATTGACTTTTATTTAACACTGCATCATAGGAGAAAGGGGATAACTATTAGTGTCTAAGAGCAATCAATGGAGAGTTCCACCCTCTTATGGTGATTAAATACTACCTTTTTTATCAGATCTCAAATATGTCCAACAAATCTCAAATACACAAGATTTGTATTTCTCTACTTACAGCACCAACAACACTGATCACTACACACTGTGGAATGCACACAAAGTGTTTATGCAAGGCATATTCTTTAAAATTGGGACATATGACAAAACACAGCTTTCCCAGACGTTTGACCCCCTTACACAAATTTTGAGAGATCTTTAATCTCCAACAAAATGTCTCCTTCTCCCCAGCTGGAGAAAGAAATCTGAACAGCTAGGCTGGCCTTTCACCATTCTTTAATTGCACTATCATTAGCCAAAACACATTACATAGATGGTTTCCCTGAAGAATACTACAGGGAAATTTTTAATCTAGCCATGTCATTTGGTAAATTCCCTAAAGAAATGCTTTAGGCAATTATAACAATTATCCCTAAGCCTGATAAAGATCACAGCCTCCTTATAATTACAGCCCCCTATCCCTCCCAAACTCTAACATTAAAATATGTGCCAAAGCACTGGTAATGAGATTAATAGACATTCTACCAACTCTAATATATCCTGACAAAGTGGGATTTATTAAGGGGTGTCAAGCTCCAAACACCACACGAAGAATGCTAAATATACTCAGCTATACTGAATTCAATAGGATAAAGGGGAGAAGGTGACATGTTCTCCCATTTCTGGAAGTACTAGGAATCTTAAGGGGTTTTTAAGTGTTATTATTTACAGTATTCAAGGATCTCCCCCATCTCTCCTGAAGAAGTGGGGCAATTGTGCAAAATGCGTCAAGGTCAATAATCCCATATACATACAATATAAACTGTATGTTGTACTTGCCTGGCGTGAAATATTCTAGGGGGCCTAATGAGTGGGACGTATTTCTAATATTCCTGCATTTGGCAGGTTGTGTATTATTTTTATTGCAGTTATTTTTTTAATTTTGTAATAATATTGTAATAAACTTGTACCTTTTTCACTATTTTGTGTTATGCCAGGGCACCTTAAAAATCAATTTATATAAAATGTACCCTAATGTTTAGATTTTGTTCACTTATGTAAAACATTCATCCCAAAAGGAAGAAAAAAACTGTTGGTGTTCCTCCAGTGGAATGGAGATACCCTAAGACAGGAAGTATGTTACTGGCAAGATTACTAAGTAAAGATACATTTAAAAAAGACCTAAATAAGAAAACAAGTGCAGCCACCTGTCACGTACTTGGTTGAGGCTGAGCTGACAGGAGGGCTTTCCCTTACACCTCCTGTCCTGTTTCTGCTGAAGGTGGTGACAGGATATAACAGGGCATGGAGTGGCAGGGGTGCATGGTTGGAGATTCTGGACAGAAGGTACTTGCAGCAGGTGCCAAACAGGTTTGTGGACTGGCAGATCTGGGTACACGCCAACAGGTGCAGGTACACAGCAGCAGGTGCAGGGTGGGCAGGCAGGCAGGCAGAAGTCAGTAACGGCCAAGTAGCAGAGGTACAGGACCAGATCCAGAAAGGAGTCAGGGCTAAGCCAGGGTCGATATCAGGTGAGCATAGAAAGCTTCGGAATGGTAGGCAAAAGGCAGAGTTGGGTCACAAGCCGGGTCAGCAATAAGGTATCAGGAATGAGCAGAGTCAAACAGGTTGGGTATAAACAGGAACAAGCACAGGATTAGTTCACAGGTAGTAGAAACTGATGACCACTCAGCAATCTTCTGGTCTATGGAGCCAGTTTAAATAGGCAAGAGGGCACCAAGTATTCATGCACGCTCACGCTAATGCGCATTCGCACGTGCAGGGATTTGTTAGCAAGTCAGGAATGTCTCATTTTCGCACGCAAATTCTTATGTGCATGCGCGCGAGTCACAGATCCCCTAGTTGTCACTCGAGAATTCTTATTAGCAAGTGCACATCTTCGTGCACGTCTTTGTGTATGACTATCCATACGACTTCCCTGACAAAAGCACATTAATATTGGTGAGCTGCAATATATATTTCATTTGGGTTTAATAGAGCTTAAAGGTATTGAGATTTACTGTAATTACATTTGACTGCATTTTCACCAACCTACTTTAATATGGTAAGTTTCCATTTCAAAATTTCATCTGGATGCAAATCTACCACTAAATAAACTGTTAAAAGGGCTGACATTTTCCGCATATGTTAAGATCAGCATCAAACGAAGAGCTTTTAAGCACTTAGTCCACTTGGCATGGTGCTTTTTAGTGCTTCCTACCTACTTCAATTTACAACAAAAAATTTTAAAGCGGAACTAAACACTTCTATCCTTTACAGAAAGGAAGCTGCCATTTTAGCCTCTGTTTGATCTGCAGATGTTATAGACCACTCCACAGAATCTATATTAAAATTCACAAAAGATTTACTGACAGCTAAAACCAATGTTCTCTATTCTGTAATTTTACTCTTGGACCTCTCTGCTGCCTTTAAAACAGTTGACAACCCCTTTCTCCTAAAAACACAAATAAAAAAAAAACAACATTATTTTGGTCTCCATGACTATACTCACCGCATCATTGCTGTCGCACAATTCTACCTTCTTCTTTCCTCTTCCTTTTTCTGTCAGAGTCCCCCAAGGTTCTGTTCTTGGACCTCTGTTATTCTAGATTTACACCTCTTCTCTGAGTCAGCTGATTTCTATTTTCTAAATCTATTTCTATGCTGACAACACTCAGACTTATCTTTCCACCTCTCAGCTCACTCCATCAGTCTCCTCACTCATCACTAATTTACTGACTGACATACACTAAATTACGAAAAGTATTGGGATGCCTGCCCTAACACGCACATGAACTTTAATGGCATCCCAGTCTTAGTCTGTAGGGTTTCATATTGAGGTGGCCCATCCTTTGCAGCTATAACAGCTTCAACTGTTCTGGGAAAACTGTCAACAAGATTTAGGAGTGTGTCTATAGGATGTTTTACCATTCTTCTGGCTCGCAGTCTTCAATTCATCCCAAGGGTGTTCTATTGGATTGAGGTCAGGACTCTGTGCAGGCCAGTCAAGTTCCTCCACCCCAAACTCACTCACTCATGTCTTTATGGACCTTGCTTTGTGCATTGGTCCAAATCATTTGGTGGAGGGGGGATTGTAGTGTGGATTTGTTTTTCAGGGGTTAGCCCTTTAGTTCCAGTGAAGGGAACTCTTAAGACGTCAGCATGCCAAGACATTTTGGACAATTTCACGCTTCCAACTTTGTGGGAACAGTTTGAGGATCAACCTTGCTTTGTGCACTGGTGCGCAGTCATGTTGGAACAAGTAGGGGCCATCCCCAAACTGTTCCCACAAAGTTGGGAGCATGAAATTGTCCAAAATGTCTTGGTATGCTGACCACGCACAGGACCCTTTTCCAGTGCAGACCTTGGCCGCCCTGGAGGTGTATGAACCAGCTCCATTGAGAGCCGGTCATACTCTCCTATCATGCGAATTGAATGCGGGGAAACCTGCATCCAGTTGGTATAAGTGTGAACCCAGCCTTAATGATGTTTAAATTTAAACAATAAAAATGAAAATTCCTTTAAATATAGTGCCTAGGGGTTACAATTAGTGTGCCTGTAAAATGACACATCTGTACCATGTATAGAGCCTGCTGCAGCAAAACTGACATATATAAAAAAAAATTGATTTTTTAATTTTTTTTTAATGCTAATGTTTTATAGCAGAAAATTCTGTTTTTTTCTGAATTGTCACTCTTTTTTTGTTTATAGCGCAAAAAATAAAAACCGCAGAGGTGATTAAATAGCACCAAAAGAAAGCTCTATTCATGGGAAAAATGACATCAATTTTATTTGGGTACAGCAGCGCATGACTGCGCAATTGTCAGTTAAAGTAATGCAGTGCCGTATTGCAAAAAAATGGCCTGGTCATTAAGGGGGTAAAACCTTCTGGTCCTTAAGTGGTTAAGAACTGTCAGATGGTGGAGCAGGCAGACGGCGGTTAGCCTTTGTCGTGGGACAAACTTTTTTCCCGGCAGTGGGATTCATGATTGACGATGAATCTACATTGGGGGACATTGTTTTTTTACTTTTACATGGGGGGCAGGATCTGGGGGCCCCCTTCCAATAAGCCCCTTGTCCTCAGACCCCCCAAAACCACAGCCCAGTGTTGTGGGAAAGAAGCCCTTGTCCTCATCAACATAGGGACAAGATGCTTTGGGGTGTGGGGCCCCAAAGCACCCCCCTGCCCCAAAGCACCCCCCCCCCTATGTTGAGGGCATGTGGCCTGCTATGGTTCAAGAGGGGGGTGCTTGCTCATACCCCCCTTTCCTGGCCTTCCAGGCCACATGCTTGGATAAGAGTCTGTATGGATTTTGGAGGGGACCCCACGCCATTATTTTTTTAAATTTTGGCGTGAGGTTTCCTCATACAAACAAAGCTGCTTCAGTCCCAGCCGCTCTACTGAATAGGTTCCATCAGTCTCCAGACTGAACATTCATTATGCTAACATACAGACAGCCTGACTCAGGTCTGTATGAAGCCAGACAGGGCTGAACAAGCTTTCTCTGCATCGCTCACACACACACTATTTTAGAAGCAACAGCATCTAAAGGAGTGAGCCGTAACTGACTGCAGGCTCTTCCCTTTAGTACAAGACTCAATTCTCCTCAATTACAGTCCTCCAATTGGTTACCTGTGACATCCTTTCTCTGCCAGTGTCATGTATCCTATTAACATTGTGATATGCGTATTGTCTGCCACACAAAGAAAAGCAATTCCTTGATCAATCTATGTAAAAAGGCTCCATATATTTGAAGCGGTTTTAGGCAAATTGGTTTGTTCATGTTTAGCTTTACGAGTTATTTTTCCATTACTTCCCTAATATCTTTTTTTTTGTCAGGGAAAAAAAAGAAATATTCCAGACCTGCATAGAGCCTTAATGTCAATTTACTTACCCTGAAATAGTTACATTGTGCTGGAGGAGTCTGAAAACTAGATGTGGTTGGGCTGCCCTGCTTTTAGTAATTAAACTGTCAAGTCAGATGGAACTATTTCTCCCTTTGGCACTGTCTACTATACTACAATAGTCCTGACAGCCATTTCCATGACCAAACTACAGGCTTAATGCATTTATTTTAGGAGAGTGCAAGAGGGCAAACTGCTACTTGTCATCTTACATCTAACAATATATTAGCTGACTATATGCTACTTTTTAATAATCAGAAATCTAAAGGAGGACAAAAGACAATTAGAAGCAAACAGTTTTAAATTTACTTGTTATGTAGATGTCTTTTGGCATGGAATCCCTCTAAGTCGTATCCCTTTGACAGAAGTTTGGACTAACTTTCAAGCAAGTATGACTTACCTGCAAACTTGTTCTTTTAACAGCCGGAGGGAATCTACGTAACTATCTTTTATGGGAATCTAAACTAGCACCATGAAAAGCAGATGATAAGTTGAAGAAATCTTTGTCTTGGTGTGAAGGATATATAGAGAGCTCAGGAACAGAACATTCTCCTTCTGTTCTGTTCTGTCTGAAACCAATGGTCCTACTGTCAAAAGCAACTAATAGAAGTCATTCTAGAATGGATTCTTTTACTGAAAAAGCAGCAGGCACTTGAAACCAACTAACAGCGGATGTAATGTGAAAATCCACAGGGACTGAATTGCCGTAGGCCTGGAAATACAAATATATATATATCCTTAGACAAAAACATTATCGCTAACTCCAGGGAACCGTTAAATACAAAGTTTACCTACTTGAGGATCAGCATGTTAAACCCCTTTCCTGTCCAGGACACTTTCCAGTTTTCAGTGCTGTGGTTGCTTGATTGATGATTATTTGGTCATGCAATGGTGTTCCCAAATAAATAGATATATTTTTGGGGGGTTTTTTTAGGCAGATACAGCATTCCTTTAGTGGTATTTAATAATGACTAATATTTTTACTATATAAATTTAAAAAAAGACCTCCAAATTTTGAAAAAAAAAACTTGTTTGCATAGAAAATAAAATTGCCAGGACAGTATGAAACCACATTTTGGAAAGTAGACATCCCAAGGCGGTCTGATTTTTTTGCCACATTTTTTTGCCATATTAAGGGGGCTAAAATATAGAGCTTGGTAATGGTGTACTAGATACATTAAATGTATAAGTCATGCACAGAGGGATCACGAGATAAAGGAGTTATTGTGCAGAACAAATACAGTGGAAGGATGGAGATGGGGTTGTTAACCACTTTAAGACCGGAAGGAATTGCCCCCTTCCTGACCAGGCCCTATTTTGCAATTCGGTACTGCATTATTTTAACAGACAATTGCGCGGTTGTGCGACGCTGTACCCCAAAAAAATTGATGTCCTTTTTTTCCCCACAAATAGAGCTTTCTTTCTGTGGTATTTGATCACCTGTGCGATTTTTATTTTTTGCGCTATAAACAAAAAAAGAGCGACAATTCTGAAAAAAATATATTTTTCACATTCTGCTATATGACATTCTCCAAAAAATAAATGTAAAAATCAAAATTTTTGAAACATCTTAGGCCAATTTGTTTTCTGTTACATATTTTTGGTAAAAAAAATTGCAATAAGCGTATTTTGATTGGTTTGCGCAAAATTTATCGTGTCTACTAACTACGGGAAAGATTTATGTCATTTTTATTGTTTTTTTTTTTGTTTTTTTTTTACTAGTAATGGCACCGATCTGCATTTTTTTTCGGGACTGCAATATTGCGACGGACAGATCGAACCCCTGACTGACATTTTTTACACTTTTGGGGGGACCAGTGACATTACTACAGTAATCAGTGCTAAAAATATGCACTGTTACTGTAATAATTACACTGTCAGGGAAGGGGTTAACATTATGGGTGATCAAGGGGTTAAATGTGAGCCTAGGGGAGTGATTCTATCTGTGGGGGGGGCGAGGCTTCTGAAATGACTATAGAGACATGTGATCCTATATAGAAGGATCACATGGGCTCTATGATCATTGCAGGGAGGGCAACGGTGAGCTGTGCTTACAACAGCCAACCGCGGGGAACGATCGTGGGTGCCAGGCGGCAATTGGAGCCGCCTGCCCGCTGCATCGGCTTCCCCGCTGACGAGCGCTCGCCCCCTAGCCTCCTGAGAGCAAGCACCGTACATGTACAGCGATTTGCCTGGGAGCGGCTGCCTTCCGCAGTGTATCTGTGGTGGGCGGACGGGCGGAAAAAGGTTAATGTGCAGATGTGCAGGATAAAGGAGGTGAGGTGGTAATATACAGGTCAGATCAGGGACTGGATGGAGCTGACATATACTGTAGATGGGTGAACAACAGCACAGGGGTTGGATGACACTGTTTTAGCACCAGATGATACTGGTACTACTGGATTCTGGCTGTCAGGAAGCTTTCAGACTTCTCAAATACCGATCAGTGTGTGAGAGGAAAGTGAAAGATTTCTGATAACTGCAGCCTTGGTTTACATGGTTTAATCCATCATGAGGTTGAGAACCAATTTTATTGCTGCAATGAAAAAATAAAAATAATTTTACATTTGAATAGTAAAAATAAATCTGTTAAAAAATAACCAAAGAAAAAGGGGAATAACTTATGAGTGTAACTAAGGGTTAATAAGAAGTTAAGCAGGGGAATTTTTAGGGTCCTTTCACACTATTGTAGTGCAGTAACATAAACTATATTGACAAAACGTATTGGGATGCCTGCCTTTACATCCACATGGAGTTTAACCACTTCAGCCCCAGAAGGTTTTACCCCCTTAATGACCAGGCCATTTTTTGCAATTCGGCACTGCATTGCTTTAACTGATAATTGCGCGGTCATGCGACACCGTACTAAAACACAATTGATGTCCTTTTTTTCCCACAAATAGAGCTTTTTTTATGGTGTTTGATCCCCTCTGCGGTTTTTCGTTTTTGCACAAAAAAAAAGAGCGTCCATTTTGACAAAAACACAATATTTCTACTTTCTGCTATAAAACATTTGCAATAAAAAAAATTTAAAAATCTAATATTTTATCAGTTTTAATCCAATTTGTATTCTGCTACATATTTTTGGTAAAGAAAAATCCCAAAAAGCGTATAATAATTGGTTTGTGTGAAAGCTATAGCATTTACAATCCAGGGGATGGATTTATCGACTTTTTATTTGTTTTATTTTTTTTTATTAGTAATGGCGGCGATCAACGATTTTTAGCAGGACTGCGACATAGTGGCGTACAAATCTGACACTAAGGGCCTAATTCACTATATCACCATTGCCAGCGTATACGCGATTTTCTATTTTCAGCGAACGGCAAAATGTCAAATAGGAATTCACTATAATGCCGGAGGAAACATTATTGAAATTCCGAATTCACTTAAGTCAATTAACGTCAATGCGAGAGTCAAAAAACAATCGAGCTAAAAGTACCACTATTCTGATGGAAATCACGTTTTGAGCATGGAAAAAATAGCACAAATGGTTCTGAAAGATGTGGTATATCATTTGGAGATGAGCTACTTTTAAACTGTGTCAAAAAGATAAATATAAAAAAAGATTTTTACAAAAGTGTGACAGGTAAAAAATTCTCCCGCAGTCTACGGCTGGGAGGCAGCACATGTGCTCATGCCCAACGCCAGAGCAGACCTGAAAATTAACGATCTTCAAATCGTAAGCCGGCGTTATAGTGAATTTGGGTTTTTGCAAGCGCTGATTTTGTGTACGCGGTCGTAAAAACCAGGCGATAGGAGGCGAGAAGTAAATAATCACCTATGATTACCAGAAATGCAGACATTTTATTTTGCTATCAATTGCTGAATTCCTAAAGACAATTATCCTTGCTATGTTTTTCCCCCTGCTCAAACATTTTTATTGTAAGCAATGTTAAAAATTTGTAAAAAGTTTAAATAATGTAGTATTTTTTTTTTTGGGTGGGGAGGGCAATAGATATTATTCTTGTTCGCTATATAGCAAGCAAGAAAATTATCTATTGCCCCCCCCCACCAAAAAAAATACATTATTAAAAACATATATATATATATATATATATATATATATATATATATATATATATTATTTTTTCTTACAGCGTTTTTGGGTTCAACTGAGCATGCTCCAACACTTGCCCATTTCTGACACTTTTTTAGTTCAACTGAGCATGCTCCAACACTTAGATTTTTGATGCTTTAAATTAAATGCTGCATAATGCACTCCTTGCTTTCCATCTCACATAAATCTTAGCTCAAAACTCACCCCACATGATAAACTTTTTTCACCACAAAAACGTACTACGTGTACCAACATCATTAATCCGGTTTAAAATGTCACAACCAACATTCAGAGGGTAACACCACTATTCTACACTCACACCAATATTACCAACAGTTCACAGAATAAAGCAAGAAACACAACTGCTGACTGATGTCAAGACACCACCTCTAGGTAAATGTCTCAAGAAATCTACTTTTGTTTTGGAGGAGGGTTCCACCACCATCGCACATTTGGCCATATGTGTTCCACA
The DNA here is from genome assembly GCF_965119305.1 of Pelophylax lessonae. Classification (NCBI taxonomy): domain Eukaryota; kingdom Metazoa; phylum Chordata; class Amphibia; order Anura; family Ranidae; genus Pelophylax; species Pelophylax lessonae. Next base: position 156,601,468 of record NC_138772.1, read on the forward strand.
GGGAAGGACAAGAAGCAGCCTTGTGAATTCCACACCAGCACCAATTGCAGCCTCTTACCAACCCAAAAAGCCACAAACTTAGAAATAGGCCTATAGGAGCATGCTGCCAGGAATTAGCCTTGAACCCTTACCTTGGACCTAGATGGCATATCACAGAAACAAGTTGCACTTCCAGAGTACATGTGCATTCATAAACGTTAGCCACCCCAGGGACTTTGAAATGTTTAACACCATGGGGATGGAAGCACCATGCATGTGACAGCATGGTGGCTAAGTGGTTAGCACTTCTGTCTTGCAGCACTGGGTTTGTTAGTTCAAATCCCCAAACCTACCACTACCTACCAACAAGTTTCTCTGTGGTTCTACTTTTATTTTTATTTTCACTATATTCTGATCATAGAATCGAAAACCAAGAAATTACATTCTAAAGAAAGCAACTGTGCTTTTGCACCCAATCTCCAACTGTGTGCAGGCACATATGTGTGATCCTGCATTCCTATTTTAAAATGCTGATGATGAATGAAAAATGTTGCTTTGACAAAGTTGTCATTTCCTGCGTTGTACCCTCCACATAGTCAACAACTTACCACTTGATTAATTTTGTTCTTGTTCTCAACAATCGCTGCCTATCCCTTAAAAATATCAATTACACCCGTTCGGAGGCAAATGTATTACAGATCCGGCATAGAGTGAGTTTCATTAACACTTTAGCCACAGAACCCGTATAATTAATATGTGTATATTTTTAAAAGGGATGCTGTGCCAACCATAGCAAACTGCTTAAAGTGACATTGGTAGCCTACTCCAAGGGGTTAAGGATGTTACATGAAAGCAGAAAAGCAAATATTTGGATTTAAGAGTGTCTGGTTGTTCACCTTACCCTGCTTATAAAATGCTACTGTATCTAGACAATGCGTCACCCAAAATCGCATAGGTAAAGATTCATCAAATTTGAAAGAGTGGCTTTTTCATGACAAAAGAAAAAAAATAAAATGCATTCTCAAACCCCCTACCCCCACCAATGAAGATAGTGGCCTTTGGTGCTTGTATAGCTTTTAATGGAAACCCAATGCCAAAAGGTAGCATAAATCAATGTCATGGGTGCCCCCCCCAAATCCAGAGCAGACCTGCCATCACTACTCCAAAGCACCTTCTTCATATGTTGATGGAGACATGGGCCTCTTCCCTAGAACCCAGGCCAGTGGTTATGTCAGCTCTGTGCCCAGGAGACTTTGGGATGCCTGGATGCCTTCTTTAACAAGTGTGCTCCCAGATCCTAGCCCCTCCCTTCTGTGAATGAGTAACAGCTAGCTAAAGGAGTTATTAGGGGCACAATGTATCCAATTCTCATTCACATAGGGGTTGAGTGGGTGAAACCTTTTAGAGGGGGCTTTATGATCCAGGAAATCCCCCCCCCCCCCCCCACAAACACTGCCCATGGTTATGTGGAAAAGCCTCAACATGGGGACAAGATACTTTTGAGGTGGGTGTTTAGGGCCTCCTTTCCCCAATGCAACCCCCATGTTGAGGTCATCACCACTGTGTGGTGCCCTATGTCCCCACTGTGTGGTGACATAGGGCATGGAGATAGATGTGTACATAGATGTATTTGTATCACCAGTAACTGTAATCATTGGTCACAATTCTCCAAAGGTTTCTTATGTATGTTTTGAGTTTTGCTAACACAAAATTTTGGAATGTTAGTAAAACATAGTTTTTCTTTCCACAGATCCTCCGCCAGTATGACTCTCCCAAACAAAACTTTACAAAGCAAACCATTCTGCGCCATTGCGAGAGCAAGATGTGGCAGAGATTCCGCCACCGCACATCTGTGCTGGACCTTCAGCGCTCTTGGAGCGACATCAAGAGGCACAATCCAAGAGCGCTGAAGAAGGCCGTGGTGAGTATCTCTAGAAATATGTGGAATAAATGTGTCAAAAGATGTGGATGGGTGTGGGTGTGTGTGTGTTCACAGCCTTTGGAAGTCCCTTTAGAATTTGTCATTAAATTATATTCTTCTTGTCTTCTTGTTCTTGACACAGCTGATGGGTGCCAAGCAGTGGTCTGCTTGGTAAAGAAGGGAAGGAGGAGGACGGCGGCCCCAGGGAGTGAGCCATTGCAGCGGATCCAAATTATTGATAATAAGCATGTTAAATTTTAAGGTGTTAAATTGAAATCACTTTGGGGGTAGTGTGGAAGCTAAATAATTCTGCCTGGCGAACAAATGGGCTTCTTCACTGGAACTTTGAGTCCCCGCATCCATAATTAATTTAATAGGTTTTATTCAATATTACTATTATTAATAATCTGCTGGCCAGGGAATCAAACCCACAGCCTCTCACTTGCAAGCCCATTATTCTACCAGCTACGCCACCGAGGTAGCTGAGTATCCTAAAACTCTCTCTGCCTAAAAATTCTCTATCTAAGTTTGACAGCTCTTTTATAGGGCTCTGACGTCACCAGCGCCCCATAATCCACTGCTTAGGTACAGTGAATAAATTACTGACGTCACTTCAGAAGGAGTGGGGACAATTAATAGGTTTTAATTAAAATCCATAATTAATATTAATCACTCGCTGGCCCGGGGATTCCAACTCACAGCCTATTGTTTGCAGTGAATAAATTACTGACGTCAGTAATTTATTTACTGCTCCTAAGCAATGGATTATGGGGCACTGGTGACGTCAGGGCCCTATAAAAGAGCTGTCAAACTCAAATAGAAGTTAGTTAGACAGAGAGAGTCCAAGATTAAGCACCTTGCTCAGTGGTGTAGCTGGTAGAATAATGAGCTTGCAAACGAGAGGCTGTGAGTTTGAGTCCCCAGCCCAGCAGGTGATTAATTATGGATTTTAATTGAAACCTATTAATTGTCCCCGCCCCTTCTGAAGTGACATCAGTAATTTATTCACTGCACCTGAGCAGTGAATTATGGGGCACTGGTGATGTCAGAGAGTTTGAATTCCTGGCCAGCGGGTGATTAATAGTCACTTACATTTAAGGCTTTAAAATGAGGACTTGTGATTTTTCATGTTTGTGTTCGTATTCTCTAGAACATTTCCTTTGTTCGCTATGTTCTGGTGCGAACCGAACAGGGGGGTGTTTGACTCATCACTACTCCTGAGGGTGGTCGACTGATATTATTTCCCCGTCTAAAAAAATTGGGATCTTCAAATGAGGACGTGTGTACCAGCAATCTACTCTGAATTGTTTCATACTCTAAAAAGTGGTGTGCTTTGGCCAGGTAGCATTTGCTAGCTGGGCACAAAACACAGCTCACTAGGAAATGTTTAAAAACTGTTCTGAATAACCTGCTTTCAGATCAGCTTTGTGGAGCTAGGACTAATGTGACTGCATACTGAACACATGATCTTCAGGCTGCTTCAAGTGACCTGAAAGTGTGAGCCACTAGAATCTTTAGTGTGGAGGATGGTTATGGGGGGCGCACCATAGTGGATGGACAGTGACCTCATCCAGCTTTTGGAGCAGCTGGCGGAGGTTGATCCTGCTGTTGACCAACCCTTTATTCTGGACTGTTTTTATATTTTTATAATAAAATATTTTTGTTACGAAAGAAACTAGTTTGTGTGTTTTTCCCCCAGAAAATACAAACCAAATCCAACACACAACTGATTCAGAGTGGTCGGCGCTAGAATTGGTTGTGTGTTGGATTT
>NC_138772.1:156610138-156630138 GCF_965119305.1 Pelophylax lessonae
TCTCCACCCCCCTGTGCACCCTGCCCCCCCCTCAGTGATCTCCAGTCCCCCCATGCTCTCCACCCCCCTGTGTACCCTGGCTCCCCCTCTCAGTGATCTCCAGTTCCCCCCAGTGCTCTCCACCCCCTGTGCATTCTGGCTCCCCCCTCAGTGATCTCCAGTTACCCCCCCCCCCCCCACACTGATTTTTCATTTTTTCAGGTGCACTTATCACCTTTTATCCAACAGACCTTGAGATATAACCTTACTTAGCCCCATGTGCTGATCCTGTTTTGGGCCTTCTGGATCTTGTTGGAGGCATTGCTGTTGGTGAGGAATTCTCGGATGATTTCTCCTTACTTGTTCATCTCTACCTGCTGCCAACCATCCCGCCCTTGGTTTTAAATTCTGGCTGTTAAGTATGTCTTCATTGGTTTCTATGATGCAAGTATGGCTTCTGCCAAAATTTAGAGTTGGTCACCATCAGACTGACTACTTCTATTTAATTAAGCATTCATTTGCTGTAAATAATATGTATCTAGTTTTCAATAGAAACAACTAGGTGACTACAAGACGCATTGTTACCCCTGCGATTTTTTGTGGGACTGCGACATTGCAGCGGACAGATCGGACCCTTAACTGACATTTTTGAAACTTTTGGGAGGACCAGTGACATAACTACAGTAATCAGTGCTATAAATGTGGGCTGTTACTGTAATAATGATACTGGCAGGGAAGGGGTTAACCCTATGGGTGATCAAAGGGTTAAAAGTATGCCTCATGCTTACTGACGTGTGTGTGTGGGGTGTTCTGTGACAGAGACAGAGATCGCAGGTTCAGCTATGCTGAATCCTGTGATCTCTCCCTGTCTGTCACTGAGAAGATCCGCCTGCTTTGTTTACATAAGCAGGCGGGTCTTCTCGCACTTTCCCCGACGATTGGGGAAGGAAGGCGGTGTTCGCCGCCTCTCCTCCTCTGGCCTGACTCCCGCTGTGTCTAAACAAGGCGGGAGCGAGCCTCCGGCAGTGCACGCACGGCGCCAAGACCACTAGGAATCCAGCGACGTAGGTGTACGTCGCTGGACCCAGGAGAGCTGCACTGCCACAGTAGGATTACTGTGAGAATTCGGCTAGTGGTTAATCCTGCAGATCACGCCACCAGACCAATGTGTGCAAGTGTCTTTGCAAATTCTTCTTGGTTAACAGGACCTGAATTCCTGCTAGATCACACAGAAAAAACTACAGCTGAGATCTTCAGTCTTCTAGATCCTGACAAAGATCCAGAGTTCCAACCATCCTTACTCCGGCTATTCTTCTTATCCAGAAGCTTTGGTCTGTTCCTGTTCTACCTGGAGACTTTAAAGCAGAGAACTTATACTGTAATCAAAGGAAGCGAGTACAACTTGCCAACTGCTTCCGGAATTGCAGGAAGATGGAGTATCTTTCTCTTCTACAAGGTTACAGAAAATGGCAATGTCTGAACCCTAATCTCCAAGTTGGAGATCTTGTTCTCCTCAAAGACCAGCAAGACAAAAGAAATAAATGTCCCATGGGGCTCATTGTAAAGACCATTCCTAGTGATGATGGTATGGTACATAAGGTCGAGGTGAAAGTTGCCAGACAAGGAACTGTAAAGACTTTCCTCAGATCCATTATAGAACTGGTTTTACTCTGGCCTTTTGGAGGCTGAACTTGCTTACCTTGGTTTGTTGGATCCAATTTGTGTCCTGAAGTAGAATGTGCCTTGAACTTTAATTGACACTGCTTGATGCTTTATTTAGTTATTGTTGCATGCATGCATGTTTTTTGTATTTCAGATCTTCAAGACACCTGCAAATTTCACCGTTGTTTATTTTCATTTGCATAACTACCGTTATGACCTAACGTAGTGGTATTTACAATACCAGATGGGGAGTGTGCTGTTACACTTATATGTAAGATATAATATAATGTATAGTTATGGTAATGTCTAGATAATTGGTTACTATACTGCCATCTTGTGGTTATTTTAGTTGTTGCAACCGCCTTTCTGTCTTTCCTTTCTGTTTTCTTTCTGCCCTTCCCATCATGTGATATAAGTCCTGTTCCTGCTTCTCTGTCTTGATGGGATAAGAGATGGCCACTTCTGCATAGGCCTTATGCAATCTACTCGCATACGGGAACACATTACTACATAGTTACATAGTTAGTCAGGTTGAAAAAAGACACAAGTCCATCTGGCTCAACCAATAAAAAAATAAAACAGTAATGAAAACCCAACCATAAAATCCCATATACACAATCTTATACCTGCAGTTAATCCAGAGGAAGGCGAAAAAACCCCAATGAAGCATGATTTAATTTGCTACAGCAGGGGAAAAAAAATCCTTCCTGATCCCCCAAAAGTCAATCACATATTCCCTGGATCAACTTTACCTATAAATATTAGTACCCAGTTATAATATGTACACCTAGGAAAGAATCCAGGCCTTTTTTAAAGCAATCTAGTGAGCTGGCCAGAACCACCTCTGGAGGGAGTCTATTCCACATTTTCATAGCTCTTACAGTGAAGAAACCTTTCCATATTACTATGTTTTGACTTGCAAATGCCGTCTTTCATTCATCTGCCACATCTTGTTGTCTGCTATACCTCCTGCTTGCAATAAAGATCCACACTGATGAAATGGTGTTTGGTGAGTTCAGCTATCAGATTACGGCTATCCGCGGGGATTATATCTGCTTATACAGGCCCGGCATTGGACTCAGCAAGGGATAAGGCACTATTACAACAGTTGGAGTCAAAAGGCAAAACTTTTTTTTTTAGTTTTGCATAGAGTGGTAAGGGATTAGAACCCCTTTCAGATTTTTATTGCTGTCTATGTCTTCGCTAGGGAGATTCACCCTCTCTACTTGTCCTGTTCACCATTATCATCGAAAGTGAAAGCAAACGAAAATCCTAACCTTATAATCCTATAACCCTCCCTCCCTCTATCTATAATGAAAAAAAAATGCCTTTAGTTCTACTTTAATGTTTTAAGGCTTCATCATTATTAAAAACATGTTGGTACATTCCCTTTATTGGACCGGGAAAAGCAGCCCTGATTTTTTCTGAATCTTCCAACCCCATGCTTAAATGGGATCTGTTGTGCTGGTTATCCATTACCGTACAGTGCCAAATGCCAATACTGTCACTGGGATTAATTAACAAATAGATTCTGGCACTCACTTCTATAAAAAGAAACAATCCAGCAGAAAAACAATGGGTAGGTCACAATCACCTTGCTGGCTATCTATTTTTAGATTTGCGAAACTCTTTCAAATGCAGTCATTATCTATTTAACCTTCTTTGCCCATTACTTTTATACATTCACTGCAGAAGTAAAATGACTATCACATAATGAATGACCACTATGGACAAAATTATCAGATGAAGTGTCTCTCTGGTGGCCTTTGTAGTGAAATGTGACATTCAGATGCTCTAAAAGAGGATAACAAGCAATGCTTGTTCACATAGATGGGTTGCCCCTGTTTTGAGTTCATGGTTTTCCCTACTGATCCATCCTGCAGAATTACTTTCAGCTTTGTAATGGATAAGATTGTTAATTCAGATTTCCAAATAACTTTGTTAAAATGCAGAGATTATGTTTTCTTTTTGACGTAAGTCAAATATTGATTTAAATACTCGATGTGCAATGAATGCTTAAAGACCAGCCAAATAGTCCAACAATCAGTAACCTGCTAATTATGTCCATATCCCATATTAACCACTTCAGCTCTGGAAGGTTTTATCCCCTAATGACCAGGCCAATTTTTGCGATTCGACACTGTGTTGCTTTAACTGACAATTGCGCGGTCATGCAACGCTGTACCCAAATACAAATGATGTTCTTTTTTCCCACAAATAGAGCTTTCTTTTGGTGGTATTTGATCACCTCTGCAGTTTTTTGTTTTTGTGCTATAAACAAAAAAAAGCGTCAATTTTGAAAAAAAAAAAAAACAATATATTTTACTTTCTGCTATAAAACATTCCCAATAAAAAAAATTTAAAAAATCCAATTTTTTTATCAGTTTAGGCCAATTTGTATTCTGCTACATATTTTTGGTAAAAAAAAAATCCCAAAAAGCGCATAGTAATTGGTTTGCGCAAAAGTTTTTGCGTTTACAAACTATGGGATAGATTTATGGACTTTTTATTTTTTTAATTTTTTTTATTAGTTTTGGTGGCAATCAGCGATTTTTATTGGGACTGCGACATTGCGGCGGACAAATCTGACATTAAGTGACACTTTTTGGTGACCAGTGACATTAATTCAGTGATCATTGCTAAATAATATTCACTGTTACTGTATAAATGACACTGGCAGGGGAGGGGTTAATGCTAGGGGTGATCAAGGGGTTAAATGTGTTCCCTAGATGTGCTTACTAACTGTGTGGGGGATGGATTGAACAGAGGCAGAGAGAGATCAGTGATTCAGCTTAGCTGAATCACACGATCTTTCCCTGCCTCTCTGACAGGAGAGCCGTCTTGCACTGTTTACATTCCAGACGGCTCTTCTGTCAGTTTTGCCGAAGAGCGCGGAAGGCCGGTGGCGATTGAGCTCTCTCCTGGGGTGACCAGCGCTATGAAGTGTGTAAAAAGTGTAAGAAGTATAAAAAGTGCAGGTATGAAGCTGCCACCAACCAACCCCTAAGGAGGGGTCAAGTAAATGAAGAAAGGTTGGTAATGGCGCTAACCTGATTTCTGTGTATATTGCACAAGATCCTGTATGTAAATGTGAGTAGTGATTACCATAACAGGTAAAGAAAATCATTTATGATAAAAATTCCAAGTGATCATAAAAGTGCAAGTGCCAAAGGTCAGGATCTATATATTGGGCTTGGTAATGTATGCCCCAAAAAAGTGCTTTAGTGATGGAAATAAATGTGCAAACATCCAATATAAGTGCGTTTTATTGTTCAAAAATAGTGCATAAATAAATAGTGCGGGTATTAATGATTAAAGTAATATAAAAGAGTAAAAGGTTATTGTCCATAAAACTTCAAATCTAAGTTGTGCCAAAAAGTGGTGCTAGTGCAAGAATTGGTGATAAAGATAAAAATGGCTGTGCATATAAAAGGACACTAGGTGTCGCACTCACTCCTTTAGATGGCACACTAGTAAAGCAGGCTGTATTATTCACAGATACACCAAGTAGAGGCAAAAGGGTAGTCTTAGGATGGGCAAGCCTCAGGGGATCCTCTAGGTGTAGGTCCAATCTAGGTGCTCAAGGACAAAAAAGGCCCCATGGTGTACTATATCTCATAAATGTCAAGGCAAGTGTAGTCAGACTCCTGTTTTGGGCTGATCAGATTCAGTATCAGATGCAGACGCTGGCCGCTGAAGCTTCTTCCGCGTTCCACGGCTCCAAACTGCAAAAACCGTAAGTGACGTTGACGTACAAACTCCGCCCTACGCATTTCGTCATCTTCCGGTTTTTGCAGTATGGAGCCGTGGAACGTGGAAGGAGCTTCAGCGTCCAGCGTCTGCATCCGATACTGAATCTGATCAGCCCAAAACGTGAGTCTGACTACACTTGCCTTGACATTTATGAGATATACTACACCATGGAGCCTTTTTTGTCCTTGAGCACCTAGATCGGACCCACACCTGGAGGATCCCCTGAGGCTTGCCCATCCTAAGACTACCCTTTTGCCTCTACTTGGTGTATCTGTGAATAATACAGCCTGCTTTACTGGTGTGCCATCTAAAGGGGTGAGGGCGACACCTAGTGTCCTTTTATATGCACAGCCATTTTTAGATCACAGCTTCAGTGATCTTTATCACCAATTCTTGCACTAGCACCACTTTTTGGCACAACTTAGATTTGATGTTTTATGGACAATAACCTTTTACTTTTTTATATTACTTTTATTATTAATACCCGCACTATTTATTTATGCACTATTTGTGAACAATAAAACACACTTATATTGGATGTTTGCACATTTATTTCAATCACTAAAGCACTTTTTTGGGGCATACATTACCAAGCCCAATATATAGATCCTGACCTTTGGCACTTGCACTTTTATGATCACTTGGAATTTTTATCATAAATTATTTTCTTTACCTGTTATGGTAATCACTACTCACATTTACATACAGGATCTTGTGCAATATACACAGAAATCAGGTTAGCGCCATTACCAACCTTTCTCACTTTCTTCATTTTTCCTCATGTTTATTCCTTTAAAAGCCCTGCAAGTAGAGAACAATGCATGTGGATCTCCTCATGAGAATGGAAATTATGATGGCGTACCTCCAAAATACCCAAGATCAATAAAACACATTGTGGAGCCCATGGGTTATTTTTTTGGACATGTCAGTATTTAAGGCCCTCACTGTCCACTGACCTGGACAACATCTTACCTCTTTGTTTACATTTCTAAGAGGGCCCACTAACTGTAGTTTGCACTAAAATGACTCCATCAACAGGGATTGTATTGTGGGCTAATGACCTGCTGCACCACACCCCTGCCCTTTTTGCCCTTTCTTTCTTTACCTCTTTAGCACCTCATTGTTTCTAACAGTCTTAGATTACCAGTTGACATTCCATACTGCTCACTAAATTCCTTCTAAAGCTTATCATTTAGTATGAACTAGAGTTATCTCTGACACTATATTTTTTCTGTACAGTGCCTTGCGAAAGTATTCGGCCCCCTTGAACTTTGCAACCTTTTGCCACATTTCAGGCTTTAAACATAAAGATATAAAACTGTATTTTTTTGTGAAGATTCAACAACAAGTGGGACACAATCATGAAGTGGAACGAAATTTATTGGATATTTCAAACTTTGTTAACAAATAAAAAACTGAAAAATTGGGCGTGCAAAATTATTCAGCCCCTTTACTTTCAGTGCAGCAAACTCTCTCCAGAAGTTCAGTGAGGATCTCTGAATGACCCAATGTTGACCTAAATGACTAATGATGATAAATAGAATCCACATGTGTGTAATCAAGTCTTTGTATAAATGCACCTGCACTGTGATAGTGACAGAGGTCCGTTTAAAGCGCAGAGAGCATCATGAAGAACAAGGAACACACCAGGCAGGCCCGAGATACTGTTGTGGAGAAGTTTAAAGCCGGATTTGGATACAAAAAGATTTCCCAAGCTTTAAACATCCCAAGGAGCACTGTGCAAGCGATAATATTGAAATGGAAGGAGTATCAGACCAATGCAAATCTACGAAGACCTGGCCGTCCCTCTAAACTTTCAGCTCATACAAGGAGAAGACTGATCAGAGATGCAGCTAAGAGGCCCATGATCACTCTGGATGAACTGCAGAGATCTACAGCTGAGATGGGAGACTCTGTCCATAGGACAACAATCAGTCGTATACTGCACAAATCTGGACTTTATGGAAGAGTGGCAAGAAGAAAGACATTTCTTAAAGATATCCATAAAAAGTGCCGTTTAAAGTTTGCCAAAAGCCACCTGGGAGACACACCAAACATGTGGAATAAGGTACTCTGGTCAGATGAAACCAAAATCAAACTTTTTGGCAACAATGCAAAACGTTATGCTTGGCGTAAAAGCAACACAGCTCATCTCCCTGAACACACCATCCCCACTGTCAAACATGGTGGTGGCAGCATCATGGTTTGGGGATGCTTTTCTTCAGCAGGGACAGGGAAGATGGTTAAAATTGATGGGAAGATGGATGGAGCCAAATACAGGACCATTCTGGAAGAAAACCTGATGCAGTCTGCAAAAGACCTGAGACTGGGATGGAGATTGGTCTTCCAACAATGATCCAAAACATAAAGCAAAATCTACAATGGAATGGTTCACAAATAAACATATCCAGGTGTTAGAATGGCCAAGTCAAAGTCCAGACCTGAATCCAATCGAGAATCTATGGAAAGAACTGAAAACTGCTGTTCACAAACGCTCTCCATCCAACCTCACTGAGCTCGAGCTGTTTTGCAAGGAGGAATGGGCAAAAATTTCAGTCTCTCGATGTGCAAAACTGATAGAGACATACCCCAAGCGACTTACACCTGTAATCGCAGCAAAAGGTGGCGCTACAAAGTATAAACTTAAGGGGGCTGAATAATTTTGCACGCCCAATTTTTCAGTTTTTTATTTGTTAAAAAAGTTTGAAATATCCAATAAATTTTGTTCCACTTCATGATTGTGTCCCACTTGTTGTTGATTCTTCACAAAAAATTACAGTTTTCTATCCTTACGTTTGAAGCCTGAAATGTGGCAAAAGGTTGAAAAGTTCAAGGGGGCAAATACTTTCGCAAGGCACTGTATATGTTTAAATCAGCCACTTTTGTACTCTCTCTGTCTTAACCTTTCTCATATACCAATAAATATTTATTCTTTAAAATAATTTCAGTTTTGTTATGAGACCAGTCGCTGGTATTGTTTTATGTTCCCTTCCCCAATAATATAAGTTATCTATATTCTTTTACACAGCATGTGCCTGTATAAATATTTATCACTCATAAGGGAACACTTAAAGAATAAGGGTACGCAATCTCACCAGTAACTGCTATAGTAGCACAATTCTGCAAAGGCTTTTAATTAAATCACTATAATTACCAACTTAATTGGCATACTGGGACATTGGACTTCCACTAACAGGGTAATCAGAACTGTTAGGAGCAATAGTTCCCCAGATGACCATGAAATGATGCTGTGCTTAGATAACACAGGAAACTAGCAAGCGAGAAATTCTTCAAATGTACAGTATGTCAAGACAAAATTAAATTTGCACTACATCTCCACAAAAGAAGCACTCTTCCTAATGTTTGGCTCTTTGAAAATACAGAAAGTACTGGAAAATACCTGTTCAAATGTACCCGTTAGAACTCGTAATTTCCTGTGCTTACGACCTGTGCTGCTCTGAAATAATAAGCAGTGTTATAAACCTTACCTGTACATCTGTGAAGAACAGAACATGATATGGAGAAGGGGAAATGGGAAGATGTTCTGTAGTCATGTTCTAGGGTGACAGCACTGCTCCTACATACTGTACAGCAGGTTAGCGTTGTCATCCTAGGACATAAAAAGTATTACTGGCAGGATTACCGGATGAAATTAATGACTAAACTCAACTTTTGGAGCATATTACGTTACATCCATATTTAGGGTGTACCTTGTAACATGCTCCAGTTCCTACCCCCCACAGCCCCTGATCCTTTACCCTGTGACATCAGGCAGGGTTCCACTCTCAACACCCATTGTCACATCTCAAAACCGGTGCACCTGCGTGTGGGTCCTCCAGGAATCGGTGAATGAAGAAACTGCCACCATGGCAGGCTGCTTGTAGTTCTAAAAAAAATGGGGGGGGGGGGGGCTGATGAGCGCCCTCATCATTCATTGACACTACCTCCAGCCTTTAAACTGACAGCCCGTACTGCGGTATGGGTTAGAAAGCTGGAGGCAATGGGGTTGATTTACTAAAGGTAAATAGACTTTGCATTTTTGCAAGTGCAATTGCACTCTGCAAGTGCAGTTGCTCCAGATCTTAGTAAATGAGACAAAGCTTCACTTTATAAAGAATACCCAATCACATTCAAGGAAAAATAAAAAATAAAAAAAAACAGCAATTTTGCTTGCACATGATTGGATATGGAAGTCAGCAGAGCTCATTTATTACACTCTTAGCCCCGGTTCACACTAATGCGTGTGCAGGGTTCGCATGTCATGTCGGAGCGCACTGCTCCGACATGACATGCGATCAGCTGTGCGGTGCGAGTATAGCCATACAGTTTGTATGGCTAAATTTGCATCGCACCCGCAGCAAACACGCACAGGAGGCATTTTTGCTGCCGCATCAGGATCGGATCGCACAGCGGTTCACACTTGTGCGATCCGATCCTGTGCGAACTGCACAATCGCACTGCGATATGCGATCAAACTGGGGGTGTCGTTAAGATTACATTGACACCCCCAGCGGATCGCATATGGCAGTGTGAACTGCCGGGGGTGCGTGTGCGATGCGGGAACAGGCTGCGAATTCGCAGCCTTCCCGCATCACATCAGTGTGAACCGAGCCTTAGAGCAACTACACTTGCAAAAGACCACAGTCTATTTTCCTTTAGTAAATCAACCCCAGTGTCTTCAGGAGTCTGGCATTGCTCCTGCAATCTACTAAACGTGGATGCAATTCTCTGCAGGCTCCTGTAAAAAAATAATAAATGTACAATTTTTTCCTGCAAAAATATGAGCATTTTGTTTTTTTTAAAAAGGTGAATTCAGTCCTTAATATGAAAAAAAAATGAAAGAAAGAAAATTAACGCTTTCACTGCATCTAAAGACTGGAAAGCTGCAATATATTACATTTTTGTTCATGCATTTACAGATATTACAATATTAATATGCCCTTTTGTTTATCAATATTATCTTCACAAACTTCCCTACACCTGAGGCACCAACCTCTACATAGAAGTGCATTGTATGCAAAAGTTTGTTTTTTTGTTCAAACATAATTTCTATAAATACATTGCATTTACATTTACTTTGTGTAATTTTACAGCCTTTTTATTACAGTTCATTCCTTTTCAGTTTATTTGCACACATACTGCAGGGAACAGCTGTGAATTTGTAAGCCATATTTTTAACCTTCAAACTTTGTCTTTTATTCTTTTCTCCTTTATGGTTATAATAAAAACTTAACATGGATTTTATTTTAAATTTTACTTAGAGAATTACTTTGCCTCAAAGGCATTCCTGTAGCCCATGGCTGTTTTTCCATAACACCTGTTGAGTATCAACCAGCCTAGCAATAAATCTAGCCATGTTAACACTACACTCCTACATTTGTTTTATTTAAATGCAAAGCAATTGAATTGGGAAGTCTAAACCAACTTTATACTTCCCAGATCACTTTCTCCTGCATTTAAATGTACCTGCATTTATATGTGATTAGACAGGTTCTGAGTGTCTGATCTGCCCCTGGACACTCAGATTTCTATTTTCTTAAAATGCAAGAAACCCAAATGCATCTAAATGCAAATAAACGCTCAGTGGGAATTATACCACTTAAAATCACTGCATGCATTTTTTTATACATTTAGAAATATCCAATAAGCACATATACATGTGTGTATGTCACTGTCATTTTGAATGAGGCTAACCCCTTATGTTTTACTATGTTCAATGATTTATCCTTAAAGAGGTTGTAAACTCGTTTGAGTTTTTTTTTTTTTTTTTTACACCCTGCAAAAGAAAGACATAATGAGCTAGTATGCATCGCATACTAGCTCATTATGAAATACTTACCTTAGAACGAGCCCCCGCCGTGCCGCTCACTCACCTCTATGACGGGCGACATGTCTAGTCGCCCGTCCTCCGGGATCGCGGCATCCGGCCATCTGATTGGCCGGAGCCGCGGTGACGTCACTCCCGCGCACGCGCGCTAGAGCCGACAGTCACGGCACGGGGCTCTGAAGGAACGGCACGATCGGCCGTTCCTTCAGAGCGCATGCGCCAGTGACGTCACTGGCGACATGTAAGGTAAATATCTCCTAAACGGTACATGTTTAGGAGATATTTACAGTACCTATGGGTAAGCCTTATCATAGGCTTACCTATAGGTACAAGTTGTAGAGGAGGGTTTACTTCCTCTTTAAAGATTATACAGTACTTTTACCACTTCAATATAGGACACTTTTAGCCCCTTCCTGTCCAGGCTAATTTTCAGTTTTCAGCACTGTCACACTTTGAATGACAATTACTCAGTCATGCAACACTGTACCCAATAGAAAGGTTTATATATTTTTCTTAAATAGATAGAGCTTTCTTTTGGTGGTATTTAATCACCTCTGATTTTAATTTTTTTATTTGCTAAAGAAATGAAAAAAGACTAAACATTATAAAAAAAAAAACTTTTTTTTCTGTTAAAAATGTTTGCAAATAAATAATCTTTCCTGACGACTCCATGTCACCCCAGCTGTCTCTGACACCCCCCCCCCCCCCCATGCCTCCAGGACCTAACTCATATAAATTTGAGCCCACCTACAGCCTAAGAGCTCTTCTATTTTCTTCCTATGTGCAGGACCCAGGTGTGCTCCTCTACCTGGCTGGTCTAAAGGGCTGTCCATCCATCTGTGTGGGTTAGGCTGGATGCAGTCCCTGGCGTCTTGGCTAAATGACCCATAATCCAGGGAGCCCCACTGCTGGTCCTCGGGCGGCTTTTATCATGGCTAACAGCCTTGTCTGGGTTCCGTTGAGTCCATGTGAAGTGGTGTCGGCAGAGTCTCCCCTAGGCACGCTGTGCCGATGTTTACAATCGGATGATGGAGGATGAGTGAGCTACATTTAAAAATGCTTTGTATCCAAATGAATGCTGCATTGCTGGTTATTATTGTGCCTTGCTCCCTGCAGCCACTAGGCATACCCTGAGCTCCTCCAGAGTGTACTCTGCATAACAGGTGCACAAAGTAATAATTTGTCTGTTCACACATGGCATTTTCCCGTTGATGGCTTCTCATGTTTGTTTTACTATTGTGCCAACCCCCTCGAAAGAACAGTCCCTGTGGATGACTACTGTAGCCAGGTATTGCTTGCTGAAATATAGGACATCCTTTTATATTTCTTTGTGCTCTCCAGTTTTTCACCCAAAAAAAGGGGGAGGGAGAAGAATGCTTTATGATGTCTACAAGTCCCTTGGGTGGTTTGTGTACATTGCTGAATATTATTGTAATTCTGTTGCAAATTCCTAACTTTTTGTTGCTGTTCTGAACACTACTCTTTCATTATGTCCTGATTCCTAGCAGGGCAAGGTTTAGTTCATTAGGTTAGAACCACCTTGTGAATCAGGGCTGTAAATGGAAGCTTCAGTCCCCCTTTAGCAGTGGTTGTTTCTAAGCAAACTATTTTACTGCATTTAATTATTTTTGTTGGCTGCTTTTTTAGTGGCACGCAAGACCCTATGAAAAGGTTATATATATTGATAATGAGCAGTCTCAGAGCTTTCCCAAGCAAAACAGCCCTCTTCAGGCTCTTCAATAAAGAAGATGTGGATAAACATGACTGTATGAATCTTGCCTTGTTCAAGCAACCAGAGATGAGGATGATGATACCGCAAGTTGTCACATTCATTAAACAAGTGGCCAATACACTCAAAGGGAGTGTTTCCACTCACCCTGTGAAGGGATTATATGTTCTGACAATGACCAGTCTCATAGCCTTTCCAAGCAAAACATCTTATTCAGGCCCTCTAAAGGGGAAGATGTGGAAGAACACGACTGCATGAATCTTGCTTTGTTTAAGCAACCAGAGATGAAGATGATGACACCGAACAGGTTGTCTCATTCAGTAAACAAGTGGCCAATACATTCAAAAGAGTTATTTCCACTTATCCTGTGAAGGGGATTTATGCCTTGGCAGATTTTCCAAGCAAAACATCCTTCTTCAGACTCAATAAGAGGAAGATGCGGATGGGTATGATAGTATTTATCCTACTGGCTCAAGCAGCCAGGGATAGATATGACCCCTAATATGATGTCACATTAAATAAGCATGTTGTCAATACACTCTAAAGGAGTGGTTTCTGCTCACCCTTTGAAAGGGTTCTGCTCTGGCAATGAGAAGCCACCTAGCAATACCAGGTTTAACAGCCTGTTTTCTGAGTTTCCGGATGGACGCGACTGCATGAATACTGCTTTGTTCAACCAACCATGAATCAGACACCTAACAGATTGTTGCCTTTTAAGTCACATTAAAAGAACCTCTTCCCACTGTTTTAAAATGTTTTTCTATTGCACATGTCCCCAATGGCAGTGCCCAGCTCTCATCTCCCTTTTTTACAACAAAAGCTTGCAAAATGGCCTTAAGAAAAGCCAAAAAAACAATACAATTGGAATTACGAATTAGGATTGCCCTCCTATAAGCTTAGGTAGGGTTCCCTGTTATGGGGTTTGCAGATTTCCCATTGGGTTTAGTGAAAATCCAGTAAACCAAACTTTGCTCAGTTTGCTCATCATTACTAAGGACCTGCAGTGCAAGGATCTCCTTGCTTCTACTTCATTCGTTTTGTGAATCTGTTCTTCCTCCACCTCTCCTGCTTATTTTTGGATATTCATCCACCATATTAGAAGTCATCAGTAAGACTTAGGGGTTGATTTACTAAAGGCAAAAAAACTGTGCATTTTGTAAAGTGCAGTTGCTCCAGAGCTTAGCAAATGAGCAGAAGTTCTGTGGACTTCCATCATCCAATCATGTGCAAGCAATAATGGTGGTTTTTTTTTTTCTTGCATATGAGTGGGTATTCTTTTCAAATTGAAGCTTTACCTCATTTACTAAGCTCTAGAGTGACTGCTCTTGCAGAGAGCGCAACTGCACTTTGCAAAGTGCACAGTCTATCTGCCTTTAGTAAATCAACCCCATAGTGTGGAACAAGGCACTGTCAAGTTATGGGCAAAAGATCAGTTGAGGAAGGCCACAGGCAATATTGGTAACTAGTGCTTTGCCCTCTGCTTTCCTTTTTGGGCAAATATTCTACAGTACAGGTCCTCTTTAAGACTAGCCTGGGGAAGAGGTGCAAGACAGTTGGCCTAATGAGGCAGGAAATATACATCTACATATACATATACATCTACCATCTAAAATTAAAGACTGTCTAAGGAATTGATTGAAGAAACAATAAGCCAGAAAATGTAGGCTAAATAAAGGAATCACATTGTAATGGAAAAACAGTACAATTATAATGCAGGCTAAGTACTTGAGGGCATAAGTAATTTCAAAAATTAGGCCTTATTGTATTCTGAACTGTTTTTTTTTTTTTTCAAGAATAACTTTTTTACAAAACCCTTAAAATTTTACTATTTAGGTTTTAAAATAGTTTTGTGCTTATTTAGCCTACTGTAGGTTGCCATGACAAAAGTACCAAACGCTCAAGTAGCACAAATAGGTGTTAAGCAATGTTCCAGTCAAAATAATGCAGCTTTATTTGCGCCATTACTCTGTGCATTACATTTGTTTGGGTATTTGACATTTGAAGTTGAAAGCACTTATATACACTGTTCTACCAGAGAGAAACTGAGACATAGAGAGACTTTATATAAAAGATAAAGTATTTGATTTATATAGCATTTTTAGGCAAAGCATCTTGAAACAAGCACAGCTCGTCCAATAATACAGTCACATACAAGTCTTCAGAAGATTCTTCTGTGGCATTGCTATCGGTCCACATTATCTTCTTCTAGGTTAAGCAGCTTTAGTATACCAATTGTATCATTCGGAAGGGAAATGCAGTCAAAAGGCTCTTTTTGAAAATGGAAGGCATCATTTTATTGTTCAAATGTTCTTGTCCCCCACTGGGAACGAGCAGTATCTAGAAAAACACAGATATGATAACAGTCTAATATAATTAAGTGTCTTTGTAAACAGGATAAGCCAACATTCGTTCAATAGTGAAACTGCTCTTAGATGGCAGAACTAAGTTTGCAATGACCTCGGTCTAATGTCTTATAGCTATCTATACTGGCTGGGCTGATTCATTTAAAAAGCTATATCTTTTCCACGTTGTCTATATTTCCATAACATACTGAAAATAAGGATCTACTTCTACAATCCATGAAAAGCAATTACTTTTACGTTATCAATAATGTTTCAGGGATTGTGTACAAAAATGTTTTCAAGAGATGGGAATGTTAGAGCCCATACACACGTGCAGATTATCTGCAGACTTTTGTCTGCAGACTTACCAAAACCATATAATATGAGGTCAAACCTAAACACTTTCAATTTGTATGCAATCCGGCAGGCCCTTGCACTACATAGAAAAGGTAAGTCTGCAGACAAAAGTCTGCAGATAATCTGCACGTGTGTATGGGGTATTACTTCAAACTGTGTCCTACAACCACTTAAGCCTCGGAGGATTTGGCTGCTCAAAGACCAGGCCCTATTTTGCGATTCGGCACTGTGTGACTTTAACGGACAATTGCACAGGTATTTGATCACCTGTGCGATTTTTATTTTTTGCACTATAAACAAAAAAAAAGCAACAATTTTGAAAAAATAAT
Organism: Pelophylax lessonae; assembly: GCF_965119305.1. Classification (NCBI taxonomy): domain Eukaryota; kingdom Metazoa; phylum Chordata; class Amphibia; order Anura; family Ranidae; genus Pelophylax; species Pelophylax lessonae. The sequence continues at coordinate 156,626,117 of NC_138772.1, forward strand.
ATTTTTCAAATTTTTTTATATGAAATTCTCAAAAAAAAAATGTATTTTAGGACAATTTGTTTTCTGCTACATATTTTTGGTAATAAAATCGCAATAAGTGTATTTTGATTGGATTGCGCAAAAGTTATTGCGTTTACTAACTACGGCAAAGATTTATGTCATTTTTATTGTTTTTTTTTTAACTAGTAATGGCGGCAAACTGCGATTTTTTTTGCAGGACTGCGACATTGCGGCAGACAGATCGGACCCTTGACTGACATTTTTGACACTTTTGGGGTTACCAGTGACATTACTACAGTAATCAGTGCTATCAATATGCACTGTTACTGTAAAAATGACACTGGCAGGGAAGGGGTTAACTTTATTAGTGATCAAGGGGTTAATTGTGTCCCTAGGGGCGTGATTCTAACTGTCAAGGGTTGTGGCTTGTTAGATCATAACAGAGACATGGGATCCTACATAGCAGAATCGCATAGCCTCTGTCATGATCTAAGGGAGAATGACAGACGGCTGTGTTTATATCAGCCGTCTGCCTTTCTCCCTCTCCTGCGGGAGATCGCGACTGACCGGCGGACAACGGAGCCGCCGGTCACACGCGCGGGGATGTCAGGGAACGAGCGGGAGTGGGGGTGGGAGCGTGCCCCCTAGAGGCTCGTGGGCGAGTGATGTACCCCTACGTCACTTTGCCCAGGAGGGGCTGACCGCCGCCGTATATAGTGGTGTGGCGGTCGGCAAGTGGTTAAATGTGGTGTCAATAGTAAAAAAAAAAGAGATACAACACCAAATCAGTTTTGCAGCTGAAAGTTATATTAAATAATATAATACATTTCATCAAAATAACAGGCAGTTTTAAAATCTGATTTATAGTACAGAAATCTGTTTTTTTTTTTTTTGCAATGGTTAGTTTTTGAGACATTCAGTCAAAAATATTATATATTTTGCAGTTTAGCTTTTAACCTTTTTATGACCAGAGGTCAGCAATGTCTATATGCCCAGGCTGAATCTAGCAGCATCTGCGTCAGGTAAGTTAAAGTGGTAATAAACCCAAATGCAAACTTTTATTATTATTTGCAGCTTACGAATTGTTAAATGTGATGTCTGCATTCGTTTTCTTTTTTAGGCTTTCTTTATTTTTTCCTGCCAGTAAATCTGTTTTTGAATAGAATAAGCTGTCCTGGAGATGTATCAGTTACAGGGATCAGACAAACCATTTAACTCTAACAGGGGGTATTTAAATCTGCTAGCACATCTAACATTTCACCCAAGACTGGCAATGCTGCTGTCCAAAGGTGCCCCTGTGCTCCTTTATTCAGAGTGGGGGCACTTTAACCACTTAAGCCCCGGAAGATTTTACCCCCATTCCGACCAGGGGGTATTTTGCGATTCGGCACTGCGTGACTTTAACGGACAATTGCGCGGTTGTGCGACGCTGTACCTAAACGAATTTGGCGTCCTTTTTTTCCCACAAACAGAGCTTTCTTTTGGTGGTATTTGATCACCTGTGCGATTTTTTGATCACGCGCTATAAACAAAAAAAGAGCGTCAATTTTGCAAAAATAGCAATATTTTTCACATTTTTTTATATGAAATTCCCCAAAAAAAAATTTAAAAATCAAAATTTTTTTACTTTTTCAGCCAATTTGTTTTATGCTACCTATGTTTGGTAAAAAAAATCGCAAAAAGCGTATTTTGATTGGTTTGCGCAAAAGTTATCGCGTTTACTAACAAAGGGAAAGATTTCTGTCATTTTTGTTGTTTTTTTTTTTAACGTGTAATGGCGGCGATCTGCAATTTTTTTTGCGGTACTGCGACATTGGGGCGGACAGATCAGACCCTTGACTGACATTTTTGACACTTTTGGGGTTACCAGTGACATTTCTACAGTAATCAGTGCTATATATATGCACTGTTACTGTAAAAATACACTGGTAGTGAAGGGGTTAACTTTATTTGGAAGGGAGGGGCTGTGTGTATCCCTAGGGGCGTGCTTTCTACTGTGATTGGCTGGGGCTTGAGCTGTATGGACACTGATCAACGGATCTACATACTAGATCCGAGTGATCAGTATCCTAACAGCAAGGAGAATGACAGGTGGCTTGTTTACACAAGCTGCCTGACATTCTCCCTCTCCCCCGCCGATCGCCGAGTGACCGGCGGACCCGATGTCGCCGGGGGGGTCCGTGACCACGCGGGAGCGGGAGCGCGCCTCCGGGGGCGCGCGCTCGCTCCCTAGACCCTCACAAGCTAGTGACGTAGCCCTACGTCACTTTGCCTGTGAGGGGCTGACTGCCGACGTAGATCGGCGTTAGGCAGTCGGCAAGTGGTTAACACAGGAGGCGTGTTAATGGCCAGATCACCAGGCGAAAACAGGAATTAAAAAGCCTAAAATAGGAAAGCCAATGCAGCCACCACATCTAAGGATTGGTAAACTGTAATATATTACATTTTTGATATTGCATGTAATACCGCTGTAATAATACCTCTTTGACTAATTTACTTGTCTAAATTAGTTTTATACATCTTTCACAAGGATTACCCTTTGGTAAACTGATTAAATCTAAAAAAAAAACAAAAAACTGTCCTGTTTTTATCATAGGCTGACAAATGTGCAAATAAAAGAAAAATTTGTTTTTTTTTCTGTTTAACCATTTTAATACTAAGCACTTTCACCCCCTTCCTGCCCAGGCCAATCTTCAGTTCTCAGCGCTGTCACACTATAAATGACAATTGCATGGTCACACTGTACACAAATTAAATTTTTAGCATTTTTTTCACACAAATTTGGTGGTATTTAATCAACACTGGGTTTTATACTTTTTGCTGAACAAAAGAAAAAACACAGAAAAATTTGAAAAAATGTTTTTTTTTTTTAGTTTCTGTTATAAAATGTTGCAAATAAGTAGTTTTTCTCCCTCACTGATGGGCACTGAGGAGGAGGCACTGATAGGCACTGATGGGAACTGATAGACGGCACTCATAGGTGACACTAATGAGGAGGAACTTATGGGCACTGAGAGGTGGCTCTGATAGTAACTGAGGAGCACTTATTGGAACTGATGGGGCTGTATTGATAGGCAGCACTGATGGCCACTTTTAGGCAGCACTGATGAGGAGGCACTGATGGAAAATGATGGGCACTTATTGGCACTGATGGGGGTGCATTGATAATCAAGGCACTATTGATCAGTGCTCTAATTACCTGTGTACATGTCCCCTGTCACATTTGCAGGTTACTGGCTCTCCTCTCCTCATGCTGCGACAGCGCGTGAGGAAAGGAATGCTGATAACCAGCAAGTGTGTTTACATGTGATCAGCTGTGTTTGGACACAGCTGATCACATGGTAAAGGACTGCTGTGATTGGCCCTTTAACACGATCTGTGATGAGCTGTGTCCTAAGAACACAGCAATCACAAAGCACATGGGATTCGTGCCCCTCCATAGACACCCTCCCAGACCAACAGAGTGGCGCTGTAGCTGTCTTTTTGGTAAAGCGTGGGTCTGAAGTGGGTAAAATATTTTAATCTACTTTCCTTTGTATAGATGTAAATTTTATTTTTAATTGTGCAAATGTATCTGACAGTTGAACTATTATAAAAGATGACACTGCAGATAAACACTGCAAACTAAAGACTTTTTCTTCAGTCAACGGAGCCTTTAGGCTAGGTTCAAACTGCTGCAATGTGATTTTGTAGTGCTCCTTAGATGCAACTTGGATGCAAATTTGATACCTTTGTTGGGGGAGAAGGTGGCCAAACAGTTAGAAGAACTTTTAAACTAAGTGGTGGTGGGGGTATTAGTGGTCAGAAGAAGTAAAATCTAGCAGTAGGCAAAGATCAGAGGGTACTAGTAGGGGCATTAGTGGTAGTATAACTGGCATACCAAAACCAAAGGTGAGTATATTGTAAAAACACATTTGCAGCATCAGAATAACTAAGGAAGACAAAATATGCACTTGTACCAATCTAAAAGGTACAGTATGTATATATGCTCGAAGTCTGGCTAATCAAAATGTAAGCACTGG
>NC_138772.1:156632638-156668978 GCF_965119305.1 Pelophylax lessonae
TTTATATATACTGTATGAACTGGTGTATATATTTATATATACTGTATGTACTGGTGTATATATATATATATATATATATATATATATATACTGTATGTACTGGTATGTATATGTAGCGGGGTTAAACATGCCTAAAGACACTGTTTGATATGTGGGAAGGAACTAGGCTCCCTCTAGTGGTAGCTGCATGGAATTTCCCGGGCTGTGACTTCCTTTTCACAAGATGAAGAAACTACATCTCCCAGGCTGCTTTGAAAGATCCAGGGTGCACGGCTGCACCGCACGGCACTATGGGGGAGGTTATTTAAAGGAAGAGAGAAGCGCGCGAAGGGGGGGGGGCTTTTCTGCGCTGGACTCTGAGGAACCAGCGAGCGAGAGTGAAGGACTGACACTGGATATTGGGCCAGAGCCTTTTAGCCTGGAGGGACGACGTGGAACCGTCCCATCTCAAGCACGAGGCACATTCCTGGAGGTCATACTGCTGTTTGCCGAGACGGGAAGTCATCCGCCAGAAGGACCCCGCGCGGCTGGCATATAGCCAAAGGACTGAGACCGCAGTGGAAGCGCGCGAAGGAGAAACTTCTGTTGGTGAGAGGGCACATGCCCAATAACTGACTTTATTTGCTGAAGAGACAGTTTTATCTACAGATAGCGGTAGCGCATCAGGAGGTGATAAAACCCCGGGGTTTATCACCATACTCTCTCAGGAGACTCATAGACAAACAATAAGGTCTGTAAAGGAGTCGCCAGAGGCTTATCTCTCTCGCAGAAGTTATTGCTCAGTTACGCAGACACCCTGCGGTGACAACTAACAGCTCGTTGTTTTTTTCTCTCTTGATCTTTATTCCTAATCTGGATTACAAATGAGCTCTATTCAATAACCTTGCTAGCGAAGATCAACAAGAAAGAAGAGAACTCTGGGGGAGGGACTCAGATAGGCCCACCTACCTGGTACTGTGTCTAGCCTTAATGCAGGAGGAGTGTGGGGGTATTCTTTTACCTTTTTAAAGCTGTTTTAAATAACCTTTTATGGACTTGTATTGTATTGTATCTCCCCTATTCAATTTGATACATAGTAAACTAAGTTTGGTTAATTACAATCTTGTGCGTTGTTCCATTGTGTCACCCAGAAGGACTACTATTCAAGAAGGTAACAAGGTATTGTTGCATAGTGAAGTATTGTATTCCAACCTGTGTATCTATTTGATAGTCCAGTCCTATTCTGGGTCAGTTGTGCCTGAGGAGGGATCGAGCCAATTTGATTGGGTTGTTAGGCAGGGTGTAGACCCAATAATATAATCAGCAGCTCCTGCGGGGGTGGTGCTACACGTGGGGGCTCGTCCGGGATTTCTACAGTCCTGCAATACAACCCTCTCAGCCATAGAATTCCCTCCCACGCAGAAATGGATCCTGTCGCTGCTGCTGAGTGGTGCAAGGAAGAGAATGTCATAGTGGAAAATGGCCTGGTGGTTGAAATCAAGGGAGAAGCCTGGACTGAAGAAAAGCTCCTCCCTGTTTTGAGGGCACTATCCACAGACAGGAAATTTTGGGTGATTGACATGAAAACTGACACCACTGTCCCACACACGTATGCACTGTGTGAGTGGAGGAAGGGGGTCCCTGATTATTTCAACGGAAACAGTGTAAAAACTACTGACCAAACAGAACTTTTCCTGATACATCCAGGAGTTCCTATTGCGGGTCCCTCATCCACCACCCCTGGGGTATCCAGCCAAGAAAAAGGTGTCCAAGAAGGGCATCCTGAGTCATCACCTTTGTCGACTTTTAGCTCAGAACTGTGTGCTGTTCTTGGGGAGATTGTGGCAAAATGTAGTAGGGACTCCTCGAGCTATTTGATGACTGGATATAGGAAGCTCCGGACATTCTCTGGGAAACAGCCTGTGCCTTCAGCAGAAGATGGGTTCGAAGAGTGGTTAGATACCGCCACTCAGGCTTTGGAGGAATGGGAGGTACCAGAACAGCACAAGAAGCAGAGAATCACAGAGAGTTTAAGGGGACCTGCATTAGAGGCTGTACGTAATCTAAAGCTTAGCAAGAAGAACTGCATTGCACAGGATTATTTGGACATTCTGCAAGATGTGTTTGGTCGGACGGAGAACGCGGCTGAACTTCTCTACCAGTTGGACCACTGTTATCAAGAAGAGGGGGAGAAGTTGTCCGAATTCATTAAACGTCTGGATAGGATTATCCACCAGATTCTGTTAAAGAAAGGAATAGACCACCGGAAAATAGATGAGACTCGTGCACGACAGGTTCTGAAAGGGGCTCAACCTTTAGATCCCATTGCCATACTGTTACGAACTCGTCGAGATGGCGGCATTCTAGAATACCCCGATCTGATTCGAATGGTCAGAGAGGAAGAGGTTATGTTGGACAACAAGAAGAAAAGTCGGCAGTTTGACTCAACTGCCCGGGTTGGAGTGATAAGTGTGGAAGAGGGTGACTCTCAAGTTGAACTCCTAAAGACCCAAGTGTCTCAGTTGATAGAAATGGTGTCCATCCTGACTGGTCAGGTATCTACTCTACCCAAGGGGAGTATATCGGAGAGGCCAGATGAACCTGTTAGTCTCAGCACAGATCCAGAGCCACGGCCTGCAAGATTGTTAACTTGTTTCAACTGCGGGGGAGTTGGGCATGTTAGAAGGGTATGTCCCAGCTCAGGAAATGCTGCCGCGAAACCTCGCGAGCCAGCGGGAAACTTCAGAGGACACCGGTGAAGGAGTCAACCGGGTGTCCGCCAGTCTTAAGGGACTCCAGAAGTGGTGCAGGATCAGGGAAACTGAGTCAGGGGGTCAGACCCAAATATAATACCCCCAGTTCTAGACTCCGGGTTACTGAGGGAAGGAAAGTCAATGCACACCGGGTTCAGCGGGGGCCCAGATCAAGGAAGAAAAAGGAGAAGAGGGCCAGGGTACAGAGAACTGAATCAGACAACCAGGCTACATCAAGAGAATTCCCAACTAACTTGGTCGGGCCCTCCCCAGTGGTCTCGGTTCAGGTGGAAGGAATTTACACAAGAGCCCTCCTTGACACAGGGGCCCAGGTGACTCTTTTGTATAGAGACTTCTATGATAAATATCTTACCCATCTACCTTTGCAGAAGTTGGAAGATCTGGAGATATGGGGTATTGGGACCCAAAGTTTTCCCTATGACGGGTATCTGCCAATCAAGTTGACCTTTGATCCATCAGTGGCTGGTGAAGCGGAAACCTTCGACACCTTAGCGGTGGTCTGTCCTCGTCCACCAGGGGCCAACAAAAGCTCTCTCATCGTAGGAACAAACACTGACCTGGTAAGGCGCCTTCTGATACAACTGGTCCAGGGACAAGATGCTCAGGCGCCAAGGATTCATCCCATGCTACGGCAGGCCTACCAACGATTAGTGTTGGAGCAAGAGACCCCCGCAGAAGGAGTTGGACGACTCTGGAAGCTGGATAGAGCAGAAAAGGTCTTACAGCCAGGAGAGGTGGCCTGTTTTAAGGCTTCTGTTAAACTCACATGGCAACAGCCGGGTCCCTTCATTATCTTTGAATCAGGTCAAAAGGAGAGACAGAGAGGGATAGAAGTGATCCCTGAGGTGATCCCTTTGAAGGTGTTACAGGAAAACCGTGGAAGGGTTTTAGTGAGTGTCAGAAACACCTCTATTACACCAGTGAAGGTACCGGCTAGAGTGCTCCTGGGCCAAGTCAACCCGGCTACCCCAGTTGCCCCCATTGATTTCAAAGAAAAGGAACAGGGTGAAGCGGTTATAGAGGAGCTTTGCTCTGGAAACGCTGCCCTCCCGCCGGAATGGGTGAAGAGGGCCAAGGCACAACTTGCTCGATGTAGGGAAATATTCTCTAAGGACGAGTTTGACGTGGGATGTGCCAGGAGCGCCACTCATAAGATCCGCCTGAGTGAGGACAAGCCTTTCAGGGAGAGAGTCCGGCGAGTCCCCTTAGGTGACTTAGAAGATCTACGTCAACAGCTGGCAGAGCTCAAAAAGACCGGGATTATCCGAGAATCCAGGAGCCCGTATGCTTCCCCGATAGTGGTAGTCCGGAAGAAAAATGGATCTTTGAGGCTTTGTATCGACTACCGAACGCTGAACAGAAGAACCATCCCAGACCAGTATACCACTCCTCGAATCGAAGATGCCCTACAGAGTCTGTCAGGGGCGAAGTGGTTCAGTGTGATGGACTTAAAGAGTGGGTATTATCAGATCCCCATGCACCCTGAAGATCGGGAGAAAACAGCCTTCATCACCCCTGTGGGGTTCTTTGAGTTCAATCGCATGCCTCAGGGGTTGTCCGGGGCCCCTGCTACCTTCCAAAGGCTGATGGAGAGGACCGTTGGAGATATGAATTTGATAGAGGTACTGGTATACTTGGCTGATGTTATCGTGTTTGGCAGAACTTTAGAAGAACATGAGGAGAGGTTGGAAAAGGTCTTGAAGAGGCTACATGAAGAAGGTCTGAAACTTTCTCCTGAGAAGTGCCAATTCTATCAGTCCTCGGTCCATTACCTGGGCCATATCGTGTCTGAAGAAGGGGTGGCCACTGACCCGGACAAGCTGGATGCTGTTGCTTCCTGGCCGAGACCCACAAATGTGACCGAACTCCGGTCATTCTTGGGCTTTTGCTCCTATTACAGGAGGTTTGTGGAGGGGTTCGCCCAGATTGCCCGACCCCTAAATGAGCTCCTGAAGAATGAAGAAGATGATGTCCCTGAGTTGGTAAAGCCGGCGAAGTCCACCATAGGCCCCCGGAAGGCTAAGGAATCCATCCAGGATCAGTGGACCCCGGAATGCGAAGGGGCCTTTGTCCAGCTGAAGGAAACCCTAACCACTGCCCCTGTGTTGGCCTATGCGGACCCCACAAAACCATATGAACTGCATGTTGATGCCAGCCGAGATGGGCTGGGGGGGGTACTTTATCAGGAGCATGAGGGTCATCTGCGACCTGTTGCCTATGTGAGCAGAAGCCTACTGCCTGCTGAAAGGAATTATCCTACTCACAAACTTGAATTCTTGGCCTTGAAGTGGGCAGTGGTTGACAAATTGAAAGACTACCTGTACGGAGCTGAATTCATTGTCAAGACAGATAATAATCCCCTCACCTATCTGTTGACTACGGCCAAGCTGGATGCAACAGGACATCGATGGTTGGCTGCCCTCTCTAGCTTCAATTTTAGCCTGAAGTATCGGCCAGGAATCGGAAATAGGGATGCAGATGCCCTATCCAGAAGGTTGCATGTTCCACAGGAACCTGCGGAAGAATGGACTCATGTGGCTCCAGAAGGGGTGCGTGCCCTATATCAGGGAACTGAATTTCGATCCCGAGGAGGGTCAAGAGCAGAAGAGATTGGGGTTTCGGCTATCGGAGTACCCAAATGCTACTGCCAGGTGACCCAAGTTGAAGGGGAGGGTTTGCCCCGGCTGTCCAAAAGGGACTTGCGGAAGGAGCAGTTGGAAGACCCTTTGGGAAAACTTCTCTTGGAAGCCCTGGAGATCCAGAGCCCTGAGTTGCTTCTAACTGACTCCCATCAGGGGGCCCGTCTGTTGCATAGAGAGTGGACCCGGTTACAGATCAGAGAAGGAGTGGCCTACCGGAGAGGTCCATCTGAAGATCTGGAGGAGAAGTGGCAACTGTTCTTACCAGCTAAGTACAGAGAGGGAGTTCTGGCCGCTCTTCATGATAATCATGGCCATCTGGGGCCCGAAAGAACCTTTCAGCTTGTCAGGGACAGGTTCTACTGGCCTTGTATGAGGGCCGAAGTTGAAGGATACTGTCATTCTTGTGTCCGGTGTATACAGAGGAAGACTCTGCCACGTCAAGCAGCCCCAATGGGCCATCTACAAAGTCAGGGACCCATGGAGCTGGTGTGCATTGATTTCCTTTGCTTAGAGCCTGATCTGAGTGGCCAGGGGAATGTCCTTGTGGTAACAGACCATTTTACCAGATATGCTCAAGCATTCCCAACAAGGGATCAGAAGGCCTCAACGGTAGCCAAAGTTCTTGTAGAGAAGTTCTTTGTACATTATGGGTTACCACAACGCCTCCATTCTGATCAGGGAAGGGACTTTGAAAGCAGACTGATCAAGAGACTGTTAGATATGTTAGGCATTCAAAAGACTAGAACCACTCCCTACCATCCACAGGGGGATGCCCAGCCTGAACGATTTAACAGGACTCTTTTGGATATGTTGGGGACTTTGAGCTCAGAGAAGAAACAGCATTGGGGCAAGCACGTAGCTGCCATTGTGCATGCCTACAACAGCACTGTCAGTGATGCTACTGGATATTCCCCTTATCGGCTGATGTTTGGAAGGGAGGCTCGGTTGCCAGTGGATTTGGCCTTTGGCATTTCGCCTGATCATACCTCTTCAGCATCGCATAGAGGATATGTGGACCGACTGCGGAAGAGTCTGAAAGCGGCCTATGATAAGGCTCAGGCCACATCTGATCAACGTGGACTGCGGAATAAAAAAAATTTCGACCTAAAAGTTCGGATCCATGACCTGCAACCAGGGGACAGGGTTTTGTTGAGAAACTTGGGTGTCCCGGGGAAACACAAGTTGGCAGACCGCTGGAAGTCCCAACCTTATGTTATCTGCAAGCAACTGCCAAACCTTCCTGTGTACCAAATTCGGCCTGAAGGAAGTGTGGGTCCATTGAAGGCTTGGCATCGGAACCATTTGCTGCCTCTCTCTGAAGCGGTTCGTATGCCCCCTGTGGAAGACTTGTCAGAGGCCCCTTCGACTTCTCGCCGGTCCAGACCAGTTACCAGATCTCAGACGACGCTCCCAGATGAGGGAGAGGGAAGTTCTCCATCTGAAGATTTGGAAGATGAAGAGGAGGTACCCGACTGGTTGTGGTCATCTCAGTTGCCAGAACCCACACCTGCCTCCCTGTCTTCATCTGACTTGGCTGATAGAGGAGCCCTTCGGGCAGAAGCCCCTGAATTCATACCCTTTCATATGCTTCCAGAAGAAGCAGCTGAGGATGAAGATCCTGAGGAGGAGGTTGCACCCTTCTCTGAAGAAGAACTGACCTCTCTTGAACCATCAGGTTCCTCTGTGTTGGAACATGAGGAGGGGGACATTGAAGAATCCTCAGAAGTGCCTGATCCTAGCACCTCTGAGAGCATGCCTCCACGGGAACAGAGGGAAAGGAGAGTCATTCACCCACCTAAGAGACTGACCTATGATCAATTGGGTGAATGTTCGGAAGAAGCTGTTTTTACCTCCAAAAGATCTCCTGACCAGCCTAGTTCCTCCACTGTAGATTTGGTGGGGGACAACCCTGGCTCACCCCCAGGCACAACTGTACAAGCCACCCAAGTTTTGGGGGGTCTGTGAGAGATCATGAGAACAAAGTATTGAAGTAGAAAACGTTTGCATTTAAGTTTGTACATAAGGATATTGGGTTTGGCCATTATAATAAGCACAGTTTTTGATGTTCACAATTTGGTTTACTTTGTGAGTTAATGTTTGCGCACATTTTGTTGCTCTGACCTCACTATATGTTTTTTTCTCTTTCTCACCTTTTGATGTTTTTTTTTCAACACAAACTTTAAGATGTAAGTGTTTAAGAAATTGCAAAGGCACATGTGCTTTTTAAAGGAGCACTATATAAAAGCACTAGAAATCAGCACTATATTAACACTGTAGAAATCACTTATTTGTTTATTAATTGCACTTTATCGTTTTACTGTTGCACTGCTATTAGAATACAAAATTGGATGTATTCAGATTGACTTATTTCAGCAAAATGTTAATGTTTTTGTTGTATAATGCCAACCTATGCACTAGGGTACATACTGTTGACCTCTTTGGGGACCAAAGTTTCTCAAGTGGGGGGAGTGTGTAGCGGGGTTAAACATGCCTAAAGACACTGTTTGATATGTGGGAAGGAACTAGGCTCCCTCTAGTGGTAGCTGCATGGAATTTCCCGGGCTGTGACTTCCTTTTCACAAGATGAAGAAACTACATCTCCCAGGCTGCTTTGCAAGATCCAGGGTGCACGGCTGCACCGCACGGCACTATGGGGGAGGTTATTTAAAGGAAGAGAGAAGCGCGCGAAGGGGGGGGGGCTTTTCTGCGCTGGACTCTGAGGAACCAGCGAGCGAGAGTGAAGGACTGACACTGGATATTGGGCCAGAGCCTTTTAGCCTGGAGGGACGACGTGGAACCGTCCCATCTCAAGCACGAGGCACATTCCTGGAGGTCATACTGCTGTTTGCCGAGACGGGAAGTCATCCGCCAGAAGGACCCCGCGCGGCTGGCATATAGCCAAAGGACTGAGACCGCAGTGGAAGCGCGCGAAGGAGAAACTTCTGTTGGTGAGAGGGCACATGCCCAATAACTGACTTTATTTGCTGAAGAGACAGTTTTATCTACAGATAGCGGTAGCGCATCAGGAGGTGATAAAACCCCGGGGTTTATCACCATACTCTCTCAGGAGACTCATAGACAAACAATAAGGTCTGTAAAGGAGTCGCCAGAGGCTTATCTCTCTCGCAGAAGTTATTGCTCAGTTACGCAGACACCCTGCGGTGACAACTAACAGCTCGTTGTTTTTTTCTCTCTTGATCTTTATTCCTAATCTGGATTACAAATGAGCTCTATTCAATAACCTTGCTAGCGAAGATCAACAAGAAAGAAGAGAACTCTGGGGGAGGGACTCAGATAGGCCCACCTACCTGGTACTGTGTCTAGCCTTAATGCAGGAGGAGTGTGGGGGTATTCTTTTACCTTTTTAAAGCTGTTTTAAATAACCTTTTATGGACTTGTATTGTATTGTATCTCCCCTATTCAATTTGATACATAGTAAACTAAGTTTGGTTAATTACAATCTTGTGCGTTGTTCCATTGTGTCACCCAGAAGGACTACTATTCAAGAAGGTAACAAGGTATTGTTGCATAGTGAAGTATTGTATTCCAACCTGTGTATCTATTTGATAGTCCAGTCCTATTCTGGGTCAGTTGTGCCTGAGGAGGGATCGAGCCAATTTGATTGGGTTGTTAGGCAGGGTGTAGACCCAATAATATAATCAGCAGCTCCTGCGGGGGTGGTGCTACACATATATATATACTGTATGTACTGGTGTATACATATATACTGTATGTACTGGTGTGTATATATATATATATATATATATATATATATATATATATATATTGTATGCACTGGTGTATATATATATATATATATATATATATATATATATATACTGTATGTATGTATATATGTATGTATACTGTGCATGTGTGTGTATAGATATGTTTTCATGTGTCAGAACATGTCATTACGAGTTCTTTTAAACTTTAGTTTCACTTTTTAAACTTAGCGGCGCTGTAATCTCACAATATCTTGTGAGATTACAGGCAGTCCACCCAGTTATACACAGATCACGGCAGTTCTCAGAGAAAAAACTTCTCCTCTGATCACCCTTTGAGAAGTGAAGTTCTCCGCCTTCTAAACTGGGTGCCAGAGGAGATATTTTTTCTCTAAGAACTGCCGAGAAGTGAACTGAGAGAAAACTTCTCAGTTTACTAAACGTACACCATACTGTTTCACTTTCTCCATCAGCTCATCCCCCACAGCTATTACCTTTTGTATCAATTTACCCTCCCTCTTACATTGCAAGCTCTAACGAGCAGGGCCCACTGCTTCCTTTTGTACCAAATTGTATTGTAACTGTAATGTCTGCCTTCATTTTGTTAAGTGCTGCACAAACTATTGGTGCTATATAAATCCTTTTATAATAATAATAATTATCATAATAATAATTTCGTTATGGAATTTGTTTAGTTTGATTTCAGAATTAGTTTAATTTTGTTTTGTTTTTGTTAAATTTCTTTTAATTTTCATTAAAATGTATTTCTTTTATTTATTTTCTAAAGAATTCCAACTTTTCAGAATGATTAGAATTTGGATCGGTCGAAAAACGATTGACCGATGCGAATTCTGTGTGAAGAAATAGCTGGTTGTTAAGCAGCGGGCCGGGAAGCCGTCCGCGAGCTTTCTTAACAACCAAGAGGCTTCCCCACTGACAGATGAATGTAAATAAAAGAATGTTAGCAATTGCCCAGCAATAGAAATATGTTTAAAAAAATGGCCACACCAAAATTAAAATTGAGAAGAATTTGATTGAGAAGAATTTTCCAGCATTCCTGTTTGACTTAAGTCAATTGTTAGGGCAACTTCTGCCACACATGGATCAAAAACTCAGCAGGTCCCTGCTGAACTGGCTGCATTTCGATCCATCTATGGCCAGCCTTAAGTTTGAGCATGCAGCGCTCTCCTTTAGTTAGGCTATTAAGTTAAATTTAGTTTTTGGCTCCACTGTAGTGAGTGGATCAGTGATGGTTGTTTTGGGCCATTCAGGTTTTTCTGAGCTGAGAGTTTGAGTCTTCCCACCTGCCTCTGAAAGATTTTTCTAGGTATAGGGCAGAGAGATTCAAATTGTAAGCATGAATATTTATCATGATCAAGCCAATCCCTGGAAGGAGAAAGAAGGTGACTGGGGGGTGGTAAATGTGTAGGAAGGCTTGCCAGAGTGTTCTTTCCTTGTCAAGGAGGATTCCCCTAGGAGAATAAAGTAGACAAAATACCACATTCTGGACCTCAGCAGCTGGAGGGCACTGTCTTTATATACTAAACTGGAAAATGATCTTGTTATCTCCCGCATTAAGGATTTACCTGAGGATACTGGGTGGCAGACAATTTAATAGTTAAACAGAATTATCACAGACACATAAAGCAGACATTGACTGCTAGTCCTAGATCTGAAGTGCGATTTGGTGATATAACTACTGTGCTGCTCACTCTCCTCTGTACTGGAGGTTCTGGCATAAGGAAGCAAATCCAAGATGGCTGCCTCCACACAAAGACACAGTAATGATACTGGCACAGTCCGACGCTACCTATAACTCCCTCAATAGTGAATAAATAATGGATGTGACTGAAAAAAAAAATGTATAGTGATGAATTGCTGCAAACGAATAAATGGTGCTCCCACAAAAAATAAGGGTGACAGCAAGGCCTCAGCTTCCACGTCACTTCTGATTTCGGCAAGTCACCCAACTGGGTGTCTTGCCAACCGGGTGTCTTGCCGATAGCCGAAGTGACGTGGGAGTCGCGGCCCCACTGTCACTCTTATTTTAAAAGAGCATCTCTTTGTTTTACTTAGGAAAAAGCAATTTTATTTGGAATAAAAGCATTGTTCTAACTTGCTACACTATATGGGACCCCTGTGCTGTGTGAGCTAGGATGCAGGGAAATCAATATTCCCTTAAAGGGCCATACACCTATTTAAGGCATAAATGGAAATTAGGGTATAGTCCCGGAGAGAGGAAAGCTTGTGTTGCCTAATTAATTGCAAGTCTGTATCCGGAGGTGAGCGCATGTCAGTGGTGGGAGTCACTGCACAATTTTGAGGAAGATAATTTGAAAGTCACATTAAAAAATGTATTCCAGAGACTGAGATATTCATATTTGGACTTTTGAACAATATTAAAGTGTTTGTTACCCTAAAAAAAAAAAAAAGTTCCTGTTCCTTTAAAGCATGTTATACAGCACAGTGCTTTTGCTGTGTCATTTAGCCCCCTGTATCACCTGCAATTCCTGGCTGATCCTGTCTGGTTCTGCCCTCCCCCCTGTAAACGGACCATGGTTTATCATGGCTGCTGAGCCCTGACACCATGGTCAGTTTAAATGCCTCCATCATCTGCTGCTACCTGCAGCTCTCGTCTGTCTCCCTCTGTCCTGCTCCCCTCCATGCCTGTCAGCTCTCACTAGCGCTACTCTGCTCCCCTCCTTGCTGCTACAAAACTATCTGATCTTTATACCATCCCCTCTGTTAGATAAAAATCTGTGTCCTAGTTCCTGCGCTTCATGAAAAAAAAGGCAACTTCTACCTGTTTGCACAGCACCTCCCGGCGCTCATGTGACTCCCTTCTCTCTCCTCCTCTCGCCTCCCCAGCTGACGTCAGCGGGAGTTCTTGGCCCTGCTCGCTGGAGATGTCAGACAGGGAGAGGAGAGACCCGGGAGTCAAGTGAGTGCAGGAAGGCGCTGTGAAAACAGGTACAAGTCGGCTTTTGTTTTTAATAAAGCACAGGCACTAGGACACAGGTTGTTATCTAACAGAGGGGATGGTATAAAGATCAGATAGTGGCTTAACAACCACTTTAAGTTATTTGATGTTTACATGAATTAATTCAGTGATCTGCTATTTTGTTGATGGTTTATCATGATGACTATTTTTGAGTAATTTTTTTGGGGGTAAGCGCAACAAAAAAAATGTGTTTATATTTACAAACACACATGGTAAGTGTAATGGGGAAAGATTGGCTGCAGGGAAACGATGGGAACAACTCGTGACTAGTCCTTTGCCCCCTGCTTGCCTTTTTAGGGGCACAACTTCCCGAGTCCAATTTTTCTTTACGTACCTGCTTTACATGTCTGCCTGTGGGTTAACAATTTTAAAGTGAATACAAGGTTACTTTCAAGTCTGCTTTTGTGCATAGTCATACATAGAACCTTTATAGTGATATTACTAAACATCCCTTCTTCAGTCACATAACACTGATGTCTTATGAGGAATGCTGTATTATTATTCACACAGAGTTCACTTGGCTCCTTTTTTGTGGAAATAAGAAAAACATGTTCATATTATGTTCACAAAATGTCCAAAACCTCTTGCAATGTGAAGTAGTTGATTTGTCCTCTTTTCAGAGATGGCTTTTTTATTTCAGACTGTTCAGGTAGAATTGCTCACAATCTGCCCTACCTACAATAACCCTCATCAACCTCCTCCCAGATATTTGTCTTTTCATAGGGTATTTCTGCATAGGAAGTTAATGCACAACAATCACTACAACAATTACATGACACAAGAGGTTGAGCTTGAACAAATGGGAATGACTATGGCAGCATGATTATTATTACTATTATTATACATGATTTATATAGTGCCAACAGTTTATACAGCGCTTTACATTATAACAAGGAGACAATACAGTTACAATACACTAAAATACTAGAGGATTAAGAGGGCCCTGCTCAGAAGAGCTTAAAATCTAATAGGGTGGGGCAGGTGTTACAAAAGGTTGTAAATGTGGGGAATGAGCTAATGGACGAGGTCAAAGATTAGTTGGAGGTGTGATAGGCTTACCTGAAGAGATGAGTTTTCAGGGATCGCCTGAAGGCAGCTAGAGAAGGATATAGGTGGACAGGTTGAGGTAGAGCATTCCAGAGGATGGGAGAGGCTCTGAAGAAATCCTGGAGATTAGCATGGGAAGAGGAGAAAAGGGAGCTTGAGAGTAGGAGGTCTTGAGAGGAGCAGAGAGGACGGTTTGGGTGATATTTGGAGACAAATTCAGGTTAGTGGGGTCCAGTGAGTGCTTTTTAAGTATAGGAGTGAACTGTGCATGTTTTTGAGGGGAGGGGAAGGTGCCACTAGAGAAGGAGAGATTGAAGATGTGAGTGAGGGAGCATAGGATAGAATAGGAGGGTGACCAAAGTAGTTGTGAGGAAACAGGATCCAGGGGATAATTGGTTAGGTGGGGAACTGAGAAATTTTTTTTAGTCTCTTCAGCAGAAGCCAGTTCAAAAGAGGAGAGTGTTGACTGTGCTGTTAGGCATGGTATGTTGAGTGGGGAAGATGTACGCACAGTGGAGGTGTCCTCACGTATTGCATCAATCTTGTCTTTGAAGTGATTGATAATCTCTTGAGCAGTGAGTGAGTTAGTTGGTAGAGGGGGTGGGGGATGAAGCAGAGCGTTAAAGGCTGAGAAGAGTCGATGGGGACTGGATGACAAGGTATTAAGAAGAGAGACAAAGTAGGCTTGTTTGGCAGCATGGAGGCAGGAATTGTATTTTAGGAGAACAGATTTATGTAGGGTGAAGTCCTGCAGGCCCTTTGTTTTACACCACAGTCGTTCAAGAGCACGACAATATCTCTTAAGATTTCTACTGTTGTCAGTTTTCCAGGGTTGCAATGGTCAGGGCCTGATTTGGCATGTTGATGGAGCAAGTGCGTCCAGTGATGATGAGAGTAAACTGTTGTAAACAGCGGTGGCCAGGACAGGACAGGGGAGAGATTATGTAATATAGGTGGTCAGTAGCAGAATAGAGAAGAGAAGGGTTAAAGTGACGAAGGTTCCTACAAGTATTTAGATAATGAGTGCAGCGCTAAATGAAATGACATATCATAAAACATAATCCCAAAAATCACATAACCAAAGTGATAGAGGTGTCAAAAAGATATGGTATATACATATGATAATAGAGTCAATAAAGTCCCATATCAGTGAAAGAATCATAAAATAAAGTCCCAATAAGTGAAGAAATCCATCCTGATGCCAGGAAAAGATGCTGGTCCTGGGGGCTGTTCAGAAGTTGTGAGATCCTGGGGGAAGGAGGATCACCTCAGATCCGGGGATCAGTACAGGATTATGCAGTTCCTCCCCTCTCCTCTCCCATGAGCCTGGATTAACATCGCTGGTTACTCTATGGAAGATTCCTGGATCGTTTTATAGAGCTTGTTTGGTCTGTTTATCATATGGTAGTACAGACCCACAGCATCTGGTGAGTGCCCATTTCATTTATTCAGTTGGTGATGGGATCCATTTCACCTTTGAGTTTCATCTTTTCCTGGCATCAGGATGGATTTCTTCACTTATTGGGACTTTATTTTATGATTCTTTCACTGATATGGGACTTTATTGACACTATTATCATATGTATATGCCATATCTTTTTGACACCTATATCACTTTGGTTATGTCATTTTAGGGATTATGTTTTATGATATGTCATTTCATTTAGCGCTGCACTCATTATCTATGTGCTTTTCTTTAATCTGTTTATCAGTTATTTAGTGCCGGCATCTTAATTCTTGGTGATAGCGCATATTAGATTTTTTCTTCCTACAAGTATTTGTTTGTTGCTTGGAGGAATGGGTGATTTAAGGCAAGGATACAGTGAAACTGAGGAGGATGTGATTAGAGGGAGGAAAGGGGGTGTTGGTGAGGTTGCCAGGAGTGCAGAGATGGGAAAATACATGAGATGGGAGAATACAAGGTCGAGGGTATTACCATTGGAGTGAGTGGAAGTGTGTGTCCATTGGATTAGGTTAAAAAAGATGAGGTTAAGTTGAGAAGTTGAGTTATAGCTGGGCTGTTGACAGGGATGTTGAAGTCACCACGAATGATAGTGGGTATTTTAGAGGAGAGAAAGTAGGGTAGCCGGGCAGGGAAGTCAACAAGAAAGCTTGATACTGGTCCAGGAGGCCAATAAATTGCTGCAATCCTCAGAGAAATGGGAGAAAACAGACAAATACAGTGCATCTCAAAAGAAGATAGGGATAGAGAGGGAGGGATAGGAAGGACTCGGTAGGTGCTTTGTGAGGATAAAAGGAATCCAACTCCACCTCCTTTCTGTCCGTTGGGTCTGGGGGAGTCCAGTGGAGACCACCATAGGAGAGGGGAGCAGGTGAAGCAGAGTCAAAATTGTGAAGCCAGGTTTCAGTTATGGCAAGTATGTTAAAGCCATGAGAGAGAAAAAGGTCATGCACAGATGTGAGCTTGTTACAGATGGAGTGGGCATTCCAAAGGGCGCATGAGATTGGGGGGCTGGTTTTAGGAAGCAGAGGGATAGAAATTAAACTGAGTGGATTGCGGCTGTTGCCAGAGGAGGAGGGGTGCCGGATATGTGGTTTGCAGTTAGAAAATGGAGGACCAGGATTTGGAGAAATGTCCCCTGAGGCTAGGAGAAGGAGGGTGAGAAAGGTAAGATGGGAGTGGGATGTGAATGAGCACACATGTCTAACTGCCCTGGTGTTTAGGTCAGCACGTGGGTTCAGCAATTGCAGGAGGTGATGGATAAAGTAGTAGGGAGACGGTAGGAGTGAGGGTGATATGTGTATGCTATGGGGTAGAGAGGAGGGGTAAAGTAAGGATAACTTAAGGATAGAAGACACCGATGTGAGAAGGAAGAGTACAAGGAGCATGTTAGTGGATAGAAAGTGGGAATCTGACTTCAAATAAATTAAATGTCGAATGCTGGTTTGCTTGCCATCTTTCCAGAGTGGAGCAGAGTTCTTGTTGTATCTTCATACAGCTTTAGTTATCCTGCTGTAGTTAAACTGCGGTGGTGAAACTGTGCAACACTCATCACTGAGACACAAAAGAAAGACAATGTGTCTGCGCTTTGCCCCTGTCTGCGCCTCCCCATAGGCTGCTTTAAATTTATAGGGACATTTAGTAGGCAAGCATTTGTCAATTGATCAGTATAGGATCTGATTTAAGAAATATGACTATGGGAGGGGAGATGGACAATACCAGACCAGCCACGGACACAGGCAAAGGTCATAAAAGGTAAATAAGTCTCTTGATCACTCAAGCAAAATGGAATTGAGAATCAATCGCCAGTTATGTTGCAAATGAAGTGCAGTTGTTATAGAGCTGACATTTACCAAAAAATAGAGCAGGGTGTACATATGGATAGCAGAAGATGTCTACAGTAAATAAATCTTTGGTCGAGTCTTCTATTATTGTGACTACTTTTTGCATTTTTACATAGACTAAACATAACTTTCCAAAAAAAAATATTTTTTTTTTTTTACCTCTAAAATTGAAAACGATGCTTTATTTTTTTTTCCATATGACACATACCTGTTTGAAGTTAAATTATAGTAGCCACTGTCTTCTAAAATTTCTTCAATCATGTTCTAAAATGAAAACAAAGCAGGAGCTTAGAACACCACCTGCAAGTGCAAATATTTGATTGCAGTATTATTTTTCTAAGCTACATACATTTTAAATGATGGATGTAAATATCAGCATTTTCAGTAGCACAGGACAGTGCCTAGTCACTCTTGTAATCACTGTCATCTTTTCCTAACCCACTTATGTAAATACTCCAAAAGTAACTATATTCTTCTACAGAGATGATAACTAATAAAAAGAAAACAACTAAAGGGTATAGTATTTTCAGTTTTATATAGATTTAAGTGTAAAAGAGACCGGTGTGTTAATTTAAAAAAAAAAAAAAAAAACTTTTTTCAATGTAGAGTCTCTAATTCTATCAATCATTCCATAAACCAAAAAGCTATAATATTTCAATTGAATCTCGCAAACACAGTATCGGTTATTTTTCAACACTTCTTTGTTCCCTTCAACCAATTTCATGGTATGGATCCCTATAATGAAAATCGAATGCCTAGTTCAGAACTATAGCTAGCTTTTGTTTTTTCTGCCTTTAGCAGCCCCTGTTCCCTTTAGCATTCCCTTAAGGCAAGCAGGCCTACTGGTACTTGGTTGCCCCTTGGTCTTAAAACACAATGGCCAGACAGCACCAAGACTAAGCAAATGATACATGTTAGGGTGCTTAGGGTAGTCGTGAGACTTGGCAAGCAGTAGACAGCAAGTGGGAGCAGAATCCTGGAACAGTCCAAGGTCAGAGCAGGTAGCAAGCAAGTGTAGTCTGAAAACAGTTCTGAGGTCAGTGTAGGTAGCAAACATGATGCAATGGGGGAAGGATTGGGATATTAAATGAGGCACCTCCTGACTGAGGCTTGGTGCCTCAATCCCTGATATTTAAAAGAGAAGGGGAATTGGGACTTTAAATGAGATGTGTGACTTTCAGTGGGTATAGGAGAAGTACATCTAACTAAGTAAGGTGATTCCTACATGTACATGTAAGTGGAATGATAACATGTAATAAAATATAAAAGATGGTAAGGTTGAGGGCAATTTTTTTTTTCAAAAAACTCATCAGCAAATTAAAAAATGTTTGCATGGTTGAAAAATTCAATAGACAGTTCCAGGATCAGGGCAGGTAGCAAGCAAGTGCCATCCAGTATACAGTCCAGGGTCAATTGCAGGCAGCAATCCAGTAATTTACATACGCAGCAGGGGTTAACAACAAGAAATTTAATGACAGGTAACAGGACAAAGGACACCGGAATGGATCCAGATGTAAGAAGAAGCAAAAACCCTGCTCCAGGTAAATTAACACTGAATGCCCCACTGTAGTGTCGGCATCACATTGTATCTGTGAAGATGTAAAGAACACACAGGCAGCCACAAATCCTAAAGGCCACCATTATTCACCATGATCAATAAAACCGAAAAATAGGTACAGCAAGAGGTCTGGAGAGGGGCTAACATTTTTCATGCTTACCAGTGCTTCATCATAGTCTGCCTCCATGTCAGCTCACCACATGTATAAATACCGGAAAACAAACCACACACACGTGTAGATGAGCACACACGATTGGCAATCAATCCCCAGTGTAACAAATCAACAACACAAAAATCAACAAACCATTCAAGAAAAATGTACTTATATCCAATGACAGAATGTGCCATACTATGAAACATTACATTATTAAAAACAAGTAACACATAGAACCAAAAACAAATCAGACCCACTTGTAGTGTTGACACTAGGCAAGCAGTAGAAAGCTGGTAGTAACAGAATCCTGGAACAGTCCAAGGTTAGGGCAGGTAGCAAACAAGTGTAATTCAATAGACAGTTTCAGGGTCAGGGCAGGTAGCAACCAAGTGTAGGCCAGTAAACAATCTGAGGTCAAGTTCAGGCAGAAATCCAAAGAGTAATTTGGGTACATGGCAGGGGTTATCAACAAGAAATCCAATGATAGGTAACACAGCAGGGCACAACAAGAATAGAGCCAGGAAGCTGACACTGTCACAAGCCTAGAGTCCTGGGCTGGTATTGCTTAAATAAAGCACCAGGAAGCACAGAGCCAAGCCAAGATTCACTAATTAAGGTAGGGGTGTGTGATTGTAAACCAATCAGTGCTAGGAATGGTTGGGCAGACAGGCGTGACCATCTAGCTGCCCATCAGCGAGGATGTCTTGAATTGGCCATGCCACACAAACAAATCAGTGCAGAGGGGGAGCTGTTCTGGTTGTCCAGCAATGAGAATACAGGTGAGACAGAGGGCATCCAGATGGTGGGGAAAGGAGTAGGAGCAAGAGCATGCCTTTCCTCGTAAAAATAAATTGTATTGAAAAAGAATAATTGTTGTTCTTTTGTTTGTGCTATCAAACTTTTGATTAATCTCACCTCAAAATATTTGTGTAATTTCTTGTAAAAAAAAAATTAAAAAAAAAAAAAAATATATATATATACATACATACGTACATATCAATGTACAAAATTATTGTTTTTACAGCAAATGTGGACAGCTTCGATAAGACCAATCAGTTATTTGGATGAACAATGGCAGCACAATGGGATTTGAGCCCCTTTGGTATCTTAAAGCTGGTCACAGAAGCATCTATTTTCAACCAACCAATAAAATCAATTGTTTAATTCACTGAATGTCAAAGGCAACTATTCTGTTAACAACCAATGGTACATTTATCTGTACTGATATAATTAGGTTTATTCATGAATAGTTGATCAAAAGCCCTTGAGTGTAACCTTGAAAATATTTGCTTTGTTATTTGATCAGCCTGCTTAAAGCTGGCCATACATGGATTGAGATTCAGCCTGTCCAGCAGGGACTGGACACATTTCGATCCATGTATGGGCAGGCTGGTTGTACAGAAGTTGGTATACTAATCAACTTCTGTACATCCAGCCTGTTGGATTTTCCCTGTTTGATCAGCTCCATTGGCTATAGCTGGTAGTGCTGATTAGTGTATTCTAATAGTCTTCCAAGAGTGAAGTCTCCCCACTGTCAGAATATAATAGCTCAGCAGGGAGAATTCTCCCATCCAGATCAAGTGTGCGGATGAGGTAATCGAGACATTTTTTTTTTTTTAATGTAAAAAAAAAGTCAAATTTGATTGAAATGATGTGGCAACAACCAAGCTCCTGAGTGATCTTCACAGTCAGAATTTTTAAACACAATGTAAGAGACAAATATAAATAATAAAATATAAAATAAATAATTTCATCCTCAACTCAATGCCATGAAATTGGTCAAAAGTGATTAAAAGTGGTGAAAACTGACTGATACTTGCTAAATTTTAAAATTTTAGCAATCAAATGATTAAACAATTTGGTCGGCACATATATAGCTCTGTTGCTCTTTACGGGAAGATCAGTGATATGTTTTTTAAAGCAGCCCATAGATGGATTGAAATTAGGCCAGTTTAGCAGGGCCTGGCCAAATTTTGATCCAGGTATGGGCACTGTGGCTGTACAACCGCCCTGTTGGAAAATTTCCTCTAAATCAGGCTGTAGCCTGCAGCACTGAATTGTATATTCTGATGTTGGGCAAGTCTCCCCACTGTCCGAATACAATGACACAACGGGGAGGACTCCCCCATCCACTTTGGATATGTGGATAAGGGTATCGGGTCAGTTTTATTTTGCTCAACCCGTTGGTTGAACAGAAAAACTGACTCATCTATGGGCAACTTAAAAGCATGGGATTTATTTAAAAAAAAAATGTTTTTAACCCTAGTTGGATACAGCATCGATCTGATGTTGTATCTGTACCCCGCTGGCTCAAAGACTCAGAAATAAGCCATCAAAGACTGCTGACCACTCAGTTCTAAGTCTCTAGCCTGCAGAGAGCCAGTGACGTTCAGTCACTGGCTCTCTACTCTGCCCCTCCAGCACTCACTGGAGCGGGTGGGAGCAGCTGGCTCAGGTTCTCAGCGGCTCGCTGAGAGGCTATACAAGCTGCTGGTTCAGTTAAATGGTTAGGATCCTTTTAGAGACTGGGCTGGCTCTGTGTTGTCACCTGACGGTGAGTTTTAGCCCGCTGTCATCTGAAAATGGGTCACAGGAGTGCAGAACGAACTGTACTCCTGTGATCCATGGGAGAAGAACAGCCAAAAAAGCTGTGGCTATTCTTCTCTTTTAAATTTTATGATACGCTCTGGAGCAACATACAGAACAAATTTCTTTTGGATTACATAGCAAAATATTACTTAAATGTATTATTTATCTCACCTGCAGCTGTTCATAGGTTATTCCACCATCAAACTCAAAGGTACTAGCATTTCCTACAAAATTTAAAAACATGTTTTAGACAGAATAATCCCTAAATAGTCTTATGTTTATAGGGTTTTTTGAGGTAAAAACATATACATGAATTACGGTAAACTGTAAAAAATATAATGTTCGACTCTACTGAAAGTGTAAGGCCTTATTCACACAGGCATGCTATTATATGGACTTATATGCATTTATAGGACACTTATAAATGCATATGAATGCATGTAATGATTTTATATGATATAATGCACACTGTGTGTTTACTCGAATTCAGGTGCATTCTGTTTAGCTGTGTTTCGATTATTATTTTATAATATTATTATATTTCTAATATACTTAACTTTGCCAAAGTAAGAGTTAAGCCAATTACCCACAGCTCAAAATTTGAGCCAGGGGAACCTTTTGAAAAATCAAAGAAGCAAGGTGAAAAAATGTTGACTGAACATTGACTACATCCAATCAGACAGCTGTGGGTGCTGGCTGTCAAAGTTCATCTGGTAGTGGAGATTCCTTCCTCTACACTATTTAACATGGCTAGAGAAATCTATTAGTGAAATCTATGTGTGTTTGGCTAGCCTTAGAAACTACTTCCAGGCCTTCTTATTCAGGTCCAGGATATTTACAGTCCATTGTTACTGTATGCGGGAGAGTTTGTAGGGCTTATCCTGTAATAGGGTACCATACATTCTGGAGATCCGTGTGTGATTGTTGTGTGCATAACCAATGGAGAACCATCTCCAATACAGAAGGGCAGAAGGCTACATTCCGTAAGCCAAACTGGGATGCAGCAGTAAGAATGAGTTGGAGATATTAAAAATGTCAAGCATCTGAGATTTTCAGTTAGGCTAAGTTTACATGTGCACTAAGAACATGCATTTCACACCTGCTGCTGACAGTGGAGTAGTTCACATGGCCACATTTGTGGCACTTTGTGTTTCGTCACTTCAAAATACAGTATCTCATAAAAAGTGAGTACACCCGCCACATTTATGTAAATATATTTTCATGTGACAACACTGGAGAAATTACACTTTGCTACAATGTAAAGTAGTGAGTGTACAGCCTGTATAACAGTGTATATTTTCTGTCCCCTCAAAATAACTCAACACACAGCTATTACTGTCTAAACCGCTGGCAACAAAAATGAGTACACCCCCAAGTCAAAATGTCCAAATTGGGCCCAATTAGCCATTTTCCCTCCCTGGTGTCATGTGACTCACTAGTGTTACAAGGTCTCAGGTGTAAATGGAGATATAATAAATTATTTACAAAAATGTGAGGGGGTGTATTCACTTTTGTGAGATACTGTATATCCAGCATGTAGCATTTGGCTGGCTTTACTGCTTCCCAAATGCCTCCATTCATGTTAATTTAAAAACAACTATGGTGTTTACAATGCATTGGAGATGTGTTTACAAAACGTTACTAGATGATAGTACAAGAATACATATAAGAGAAAACCAACACCGGCAAGTGAGATGCAAATGCAACAATAAAGCCTCCTAATACGATAGGTACGTTAATAGGTTTTCTTTTTTTGTTTGTTTATATATTGTAATATTACCGGTTTTAAAATATTTCTAAATAAACAGTTTGTTAACCTTAATAGGCGTTCGTGGTATCTAAAATGTCAAAGCATGTTTAAATGAGCCCCTACTCTTTTGAAAGGCCTGTGTGTAGAATTGTAAGTCCCACTTTAACCAGACAGGGACTGTGCAGAAAAGTAAGAAAGTGTTGAAGCCCTGGGTTAGGCCAAATTGAATTATAAGGGCAAACAGCCTTGGGGAATTGTGGAAGTAGGCATTATTTATATATTTTAAGAGACATAGGCAGCATAGAGATACCCTCAGTGGTATGAAGTGTTTGTGAATAGGATCTAAGAGAGTTTTGTAGGAGGAAACCACTGCTGCCTTTGTGGCTACATTATTTAGTTGTGGAAATAGCCACCAGTGTACTTACACCATCTGAAAGGCCAAGTAATATCTTAGTATAATGTATGTGGGAGTGCCAGGCCTCCCATAGATGACATTATCTGGAAGAAAGGGCTGTACTGTGTATATATTAAAACTGGATAGACCGAAACAAATTTGGGTAGGTAAAATACCTCCCTTATATGTATTTCATCTGTATATGCACCAGTTTGCCTGAAGATCAACTTTGAACAACGTGACTTTGTATCATACCATAGATGCAACCTAATAAAAGGGGTATCAGGACAATATCCCCCCAGACATTATCCCCCGGGACGACATCCCCCCCCCGGATAATATCCCCCCGGGACAACAGCCCCCGGGCAATATCCCCCCCGGAAAACATCCCCCTGGACATAGGGTTAGGGCTAGGGTTAGAGGGGGGATATTGTCTAGGGGGATATTGTCCAGGGAGGATATTGTCCGGGGGGGATGTTGTCCAGGGGGGATATTGTCCGGGGGGATGTTGTCCAGGGGGGATATTGTCCGGGGGGATGTTGTCCAGGGGGGATATTGTCCGGGGGATATTGTCCGGGGGGATATTGTCCGGGGGGATATTGTCCGGGGGGATATTGTCCTAGAATCAATAAAAGGTACAAGGTTTACAAAGACAGCTATTTGTCTGTTAAGGGACTTTAAAGGATTCCGTTTTAAAAAACTCCATGTGCACAGTTTTATAAATATGCTATTTTAGGCTTGACTGAAAACATTTCGGTTTTTTGAAGGGAACGTACATGCAGAACAAGTAGTGGAACTAGTAGGGATATCTGAATCACTAATGAAAGATGCATTTAGTTAGATTATTTGGAGCTGTAGCAGATACACAAATAGATTCTGAAGGATGGAACAGCAGATCAAAGTAGGAGTGTTTGTGTATGAATTGATAACAACTCCCCAGTGGAGCTTTTATACAGTCTCTGAAAAAAAAAATCAGTGCTTTATGTCATCGTTTATGATTTCCATTTTTTTTTGTAGCGTTCTAAAGCAGCTGTTCTTTGATCTGTATTCAGCTTTGATTAAGACAAGTTTGCAAATAAGGCTTACTGCAAACATTTATCAAATCTGATCAAACATTTCAAACTGTTAAAAAAAAAAACAAGCAGCTTGTGTTTTTAAGGATCTAGTTAGTGTATAATTGTGGTTATTTGACTGCATGCTTGACGCTTTTTTTTTTCGTTTTTTGTTTTTGAATTGCAAACCTGTCTTGTCATCCGTGAGTGAGGATTTTCCATACAATTGCATAAGTCCATGGCAGTCATCAGTGAAAATCTCTATAAGCTCTGGAGATCCTTGCAAGACCTGAAACAAAAGTGAAATCAAACTTGCATGAGAAATCTTATGTCCAAGTGTATGTAAATCTATTATTGAGCTTCTGAATAAAAATGCTAATAGTTCTCAGACATTCACCAAATACAAAAAGATATTTTTCTACTGACAAAAGCCCATTTTACCTTTGCTCATAAATGTTTTGGTTGAAATTGGTCTTGGAAAAAGGAGGCAAGAAATACAGTGCCTTGAAAAAATATTCATACCCTTTGAAAGTTTCCACATTTTGTCACGTTACAGCCAAAAACGTAAATGTATTTTATTGGGATTTTATGTGATAGCCCAACACAAAGTGGCACATAATTGTGAAGTGTAAGGAAAATGATAAATGGTTACAAATAAATATGTGAAAAGCGTGGCGTGCATTTGTTTTAGCCCCCCCCCCAAGTCAATACTTTTTTAGAACCACCCTCCACTGCAATTACAACTGCATGTCTTTTTGGGGATGTCTCTACCAGCTTTGCGCATCTAGAGAGTGATATTTTTACCCATTCTTCTTTGCACAATAGTTCAAGCTCTGTCAGATGGCACAGATTCTCAATTTGATTTTCCATAAAGGCCAGATTTGTGGAGTGCACGACTTATACCATACCTTGCGAAAGTATTCAGCCCCCTTGAACTTTGCAACATTTTGCCACATTTCAGGCTTCAAGTATAAAGATATAAAACTGTAATTTTTTGTGAAGAATCATCAACAAGTGGGACACAATCATGAAGTGGAATGAAATTTATTGGATATTTCAAACTTTAACAAATAAAAAACTGAAAAATTGGGCGTGCAAAATTATTCAGCCCCTTTACTTTCAGTGCAGCAAACTCTCTCCAGAAGTTCAGTAAGGATCTCTGAATGATCCAATGTTGACCTAAATGACTAATGATGATAAATAGAATCCACCTGTGTGTAATCAAGTCTCCGTATAAATGCACCTGCACTGTGATAGTCTCAGAGGTCCGTTTAAAGCGCAGACAGCATCATGAAGAACAAGAACTAGTTGTCCTGTGGACAGATTCTCCAACCTGAACTGTGGATCTCTGCAGCTCCTCCAGAGTTACCATGGACCTCTCGGCTGCTTCTTTGATTAATGCTCTCCTTGCCCGGCCTGTCAGTTTAGGTGGACGGCCATGTCTTTGTAGGTTTGCAGTTGTGCCATACTCAATCCATTTTCGGATGATGAATTGATCAGTGCTCCATGAGATGTTCAAAGCATGGTATATTTATTATAACCTAACCCTGCTTTAAAATTCTCCACAACTTTATCCCTGACATGCCTGGTGTGTTGCTTGGCCTTTGTGATGCTGTTTGTTCACTAAGGTTCTCTAAAAAACCTCTAAGGGGTTCACAAAACAGCTGTATTTATACTAAGTTTAAATTACACGCAGGTGGACTCTATTTACTAATTTGGTAGCTTCTGAAGGCAATTGGTACATGTATTTAACTTGCCAAGCGCATATATACATCCAATAAACAAATGAGAGGGATAGGGTAGCTCACTCTAGTCCGGGATGCTGCAGCGTGAAGTACATAATGTCCACGGAGCCAGATGAATCACCCTGCTCACCTCAATCACTCCTTCAGTCTGTCGTGTAGCCACGCCCCTAACGTGACAAAGTCAGGAAGTGACGAAACGTTTTATTAGCACTGCAATCTCACAAGATCATTTGGTTTATCACGTTTATAGAAGTTATTTTTTGGACTTCATTTTTTGGACTCACATTTATTCACAGTATATTTAGTTTTTTGGATTCTATATCCAACATTCATATTGTGGGCTTATTTTCTGGGCACAGTTTATTGATGCACCATTATTTGATTTATTGAGGATTGCTTTTATTTTATTTATTTTGTGCGCAACTAGTGTCATGGTTTTCTTTCACTATTTTCAAATTCTTTTTTTTTTTAAGTTGCGGCATATATATATATATATATATATATATATATATACGGACTCACATTTATATATATTTCAGCACATATTTGGAATTTTGATTTTCAAAAGGGTGTGTATACATCTTTAGCGCAAGATTTTTTGCATTTTTATTTTGATTTACATATTACACTGCTCCCTGCCCGAGCTCCCACTGACAGCCGCTCACACGGTAAAATGCTGCATTTTACTGTGCAGGCTAGTGTGAACACATTACATTCTTGGTTTTGGCTTAAATACCATTTGAAGCTGGCCAAACATTCTCCATTCACACATTCAATATAGATGCGGGAATCCTCCCTGCTGTGTCATTGTATTTTGCCAGCGGGACTCTCCCGCTGTCAGAATACACTGATCAGTGCTGCAGCTAATTGATTGCATGCACTGATGCGATAGATCGACTTCTCATAAAAAGGAACGGCCAAACATGGATTGAAATCTGGCTGGGTCCTGCTGAACTGGTTAAATCTAGATGCATGTATGGCCAGCTTTAGAAAGTGGCATCAGCTAACTTTTCATTTGTTCACTGTTTAGCACAATAAAGCCCACTTAAACAGAAGGGATGTCTGATTGCATAACATATCTTAAAAATAATAGGATTATTCCTTTTTTCAAAACAGTAAGTGGAGCCATGAGCATAATTTATTTATCCCCCAACAGCCAGGACAACCAGAGCCATTTTTTTTTTTTTTTTTTATGGAGCTCCGCAATGCGGTGCTTGTCAAAAAACCTGTGAACAAAAAAGTCAACTGTGAAATTACAGCACACAAAAACATGCATGAGTGTACAGCAATGCTTTAAATATAAGGGGCCTCAAACCCTGAATCCTCCCCCTCTTGGACTGCAAGGCTTCTGACAGGGGCAAGGCACTCTCTGGTCTACCTAGGCAAAAGCCAGGTGGACCCTGCTTGTTAGGGGCCTGCCAAAGCCAGTCCTCCAAGTACTTGATGGGAGTTTCTCCTGAAGAGAGATTTCCAGTTAGTGAGAGGAAAAAGACCCAATCTGCCTGATAACCTGCCCCCTCAGTCCCTGTGCATAAAAAACAAGTCCCACATGCAGTGCTAGTGCTCATGATAAATAGTGTAAAAATAAAGCGTGCCAAGTGCAGAACATAAGGTAGGCCCTTTGGCCAGTATAAAAATTGCTCAGGACTAGCCATAATGCCTGCCCTAGGGGCATGGACAAGTTCCAGTGAAACTCAATGTGGTACTACACCCAAAGTGTTTTCTGGTACCTCTGGAATGCCACTCCCAGGGGACACACGTACCCCCCAGCCAGACAAATGCAGTATGTGCACTCTTTCCAGAAAGGCATTAGTACTTAGGCAAAGCACTGCTTTCACCCAGGGACAAACCTGGTAAACCAGGCCTGCCAGATTTAACCTGGGAGGAAAAGAGCCCTCTTCCCATACCCATGTTATTACATCAGGAAACACTAACCGGCCAACCCCTGTTGGTAAAGGGAACTGGGACTCTGTTCCAAAAAGAAAAGAACAGAGACTAAATTTGCGCTTAGCCAAAAGACCGATGTTGTATAGTGGGGATATAGCCTAATAATAGAGAGGCATTTATTACAAATTGTGCACAGCTGTTTATGTTTTTCGGTCATCATCAGTACAGTTTATAGAAACCAAGGCTACTGTGGGGTAGGGCTTGAGACCAAAACCTCTGTTTATACTGTTTTGGTGGGTTCCAAGCTCTACTTCATAGAAGCCAAAGTTTACATACACTGCAGTTTGGAATACATGGCTCTATACTATGAGGTTATTGTTGCAATATTCACTAATGATTCTGAATGTCCATGAAGCTGTTGGGGCATGAAGGAATATGGGTTCATGGCTCTGGACACGGTCTCATTTGTTTTTATGGTGGCAGTGAGGTAAAGTGAGTCCTGCATGAATGCATGTTCTACTTTAGGTGGGGGCATTAAAATCATAGCTCAGCCACCTGTATTTTATGGTTCACAGTCACCCACGTGAATACGGCCTTAGAATGTTTTCTTTCTACATTAAATTTTCAAATAGCTGTCTTAGCTGGATAATATGCATGATGTCTAAAATTATGTTAGAGTTGAAGGATAGCTTAAAAAAATCCAAATGATATGGTAAGTAAAGCTCATTTTCTGCTGCAATGAGGTTAGAGAGATTACCCACTTAAGGACCGCTCCATAGCACATTTACTGCTACAAGGCAGCCCTCCTGCGCAGAATCACATAAATATAAATATACAGTATATATGTGATTCTGCACTTCCACCTGGGGGGCCACCGATGGCTCGTTTCTGCAATTACAGCATAAGCTGATCTGCAGGTGCCAGGCACTGGATGCCCACCGGCACTCACTGATCATCAGGCAGAGACACAAAACAGAGACCTGCCTATGTAAACAAGGCAGATCTCCATTCTGACAGGGGGGAAGGGACTAAAATCCATCACTTCCCTGAGTAAAAGCAGAACACATAGTATAGTAAAACACTGGCTATGCACACCGTTAATCCTTTGATCGCCCTAGATGTTTAATCTCTACCCAGCCAGTGTCAATAGTACAGTGACAGTGCATATTTTTAGCACTGATCACAGTATAAGTGTCACTGGTTCACAAAAAGTGTCTGACTGTCCACCGCAATATCGCAGTCCTGCTATAAGTCGCTGATCGCCACCATTACTAGTATAAAAATAAATAAATAATTCCAGGAAATACCCAATGACTTTTGCACAAGCAGAATACAAATTGGAATAAATTTATGAAGATATTTTGTTTATTGGATATGTTTTATAGCAGAAAGTAAAAAATGTTGCTTTTTTCAAAAAAAGCTGCGTTTTTTTGTTTTGTTTTGTTTATAGAGTAAAATAAAACCTGCAGTAGTGATCAAATATCACCAAAAGAAAGCTCTATTTGTGGGGGAAAAAATGACATTCTTTTTGGGGGTACAGGGTTGCAATTGTCAGTTACGCAGTCCTGTATCGCAAAAAGTGGCCTGGTCATGAAGGGGAGTAAATTTTCAGCAGGTCAAGTGGTTAAAGTCAGAAACACCTTCTGCCATACTCTTTTCTCTTATTCTGTTACATATTTCTTTTTCCTACTTGTTTAGGTGTCCTAAAATTAACCTGGATACACATTCCAAATTTTTGTTGTAAGTTTCCTTTAGATTTACCCTCAACTATGTAGTACAAGGGCCTGCCTTGATTGCACGCAATTTGAAAGTGTTTAGGTTTGACCTCATAATATATGGTTTTGGTAAATCTAAAGGAAACCTGTCAGAGAATTGTATAAAAATTGTATAGTGTGTAGCCAGCTTAAGAAGAGATTTGCTATCTCATAGGGAATTATAGATTCATTCTATTTAAGAAGTACCCTGCAATTCTACCTTAAATGCCTCCTGAAATATAGCAGCCTACCTCGAGATGTGTCTAGATACTCCTGTTTCTATGGCCTCATAGCTGTATATGTGTTGTGTGAAAGGTACTGCTATAGTTCAACAGTTACGTGAAAGATTTTCATTGACCTGTTCTAAACGGAAGACCTCGCTTGGATGCTTGCTCTAGACTGCGAATGAGGACACTCCTATAGCCCTGTGCATGGGTTGCCATTGGTAGGAAAAGGCAGCTCTAAGCTGAACACTGCAACAAACTCCCAACATAGTGCAAGAGTTCCATGTTAAGGGTCTATATACATAAGCCCTTTGCAGTTATTACTAAGAAAGGGAGTTACAGTGGGTACGGAAAGTATTCAGACCCCCTTAAATTTTTCACTCTTTGTTATATTGCAGCCATTTGCTAAAATCATTTAAGTTCATTCTTCTTCCTCATGAATGTACACATAGCACCCCATACTGACAGAAAAACACAGAATTGTTGACATTGTTGCAGATTTATTAAAAAAGAAAAACTGAAATATCACATGGTCCTAAGTATTCAGACCCTTTGCTGTGACACTCATATATTTAACTCAGGTGCTTTCCATTTCTTCTGATCATCCTTGAGATGGTTCTACACCTTCATTTGAGTCCAGCTGTGTTTGATTATACTGATTGGACTTGATTAGGAAAGCCACACACCTGTCTATATAAGACCTTCCAGATCACAATGCATGTCAGAGCAAATGAGAATCATGAGGTCAAAGGAACTGCCTGAAGAGCTCAGAGACAGAATTGTGGCAAGGCACAGATCTGGCCAAGGTTACAAAAAGATTTCTGCTGCACTTAAGGTTCCTAAGAGCACAGTGGCCTCCATAATCCTCAAATGGAAGACGTTTGGGACGACCAGAACCCTTCCTAGAGCTGGCCGTCCGGCCAAACTGAGCTATCGGGGGAGAAGAGCCTTGGTGAGAGAGGTAAAGAAGAACCCAAAGATCACTGTGGCTGAGCTCCAGAGATGCAGTCAGGAGATGGGAGAAAGTTGTAGAAAGTCAACCATCACTGCAGCCCTCCACCAGTCGGGGCTTTATGGCAGAGTGGCCCGACGGAAGCCTCTCCTCAGTGTAAGACACATGAAAGCCTGCATGGAGTTAGCTAAAAAACACCTGAAGGACTCCAAGATGGTGAGAAATAAGATTCTCTGGTCTGATGAGACCAAAATAGAACTTTTTGGCCTTAATTCTAAGCGGTATGTGTGGAGAAAACCAGGCACTGCTCATCACCTGTCCAATACAGTCCCAACAGTGAAGCATGGTGGTGGCAGCATCATGCTGTGGGGGTGTTTTTAAGCTGCAGGGACAGGACGACTGGTTGCAATCGAGGGAAAGATGAATTCGGCCAAGTACAGGGATATCCTGGACAAAAACCTTCTCCAGAGTGCTCTGGATCTCAGACTGGGCCGAAGGTTTACCTTCCAACAAGACAATGACCCTAAGCACACAGCTAAAATAATGAAGGAGTGGCTTCACAACAACTCCGTGACTGTTCTTGAATGGCCCAGCCAGAGCCCTGACTTAAACCCAATTGAGCATCTCTGGAGAGACCTAAAAATGGCTGTCCACCAACGTTTACCATCCAACCTGACAGAACTGGAGAGGATCTGCAAGGAGGAATGGCAGAGGATCCCCAAATCCAGGTATGAAAGACTTGTTGCATCTTTCCCAAAAAGACTCCTGGCTGTATTAGATCAAAAGGGGGCTTCTACTAAATACTGAGCAAAGGGTCTGAATACTTAGGACCATGTGATATTTCAGTTTTTCTTTTTTAATAAATCTGCAACAATGTCAACAATTCTGTGTTTTTCTGTCAGTATGGGGTGCTATGTGTACATTCATGAGGAAGATGAATGAACTTAAATGATTTTAGCAAATGGCTGCAATATAACAAAGAGTGAAAAATTTAAGGGGGTCTGAATACTTTCCGTACCCACTGTATGTAACAAATGTTGTAACTGTCAAAACAGAGAAGGTAATGTCTAGTTGGGGCTAGCTACACTTGGATGACATGCAGTTGGACTGAACAGGTGTCTCCCCATCTAACCAAATAAGCTATGTGCACTTTTATTATAACTTAATGAAGATACAATGTAACCTATCATTGTTTATAAGTAAACTACATTCCTCCCAATCCAAAAAGATACAAAGTCACAGTTGATTTTAAACACTGACTTGAAGGCATTATAGCTCTGGCAAAGCTATCTAATGGCCCTTTTCCACTGCATGGAACCGAACGGTTTGGCTCGCTTTTGTGCTTTTCCACTGCTAGTACCGCATGGTATGGTGCAGGAACGGTTCGGTACGGTACGGCGGTGCTTTTCCACTGCATGGAACCGAACGGTACGGCTCTCAAAAACAGTACCACCTCGATTGTGGTTCCAACAGGTACCATACCCGGTACCATATCCCACAATCCTTTGCATGCAGTCAGTACTAGCCACTGATTGGTCAGAGAATCCCACCCACCCCGTTGTTATCCCACCCACTTAACTTTAGTACTACTTTAGTGGAAAAGCAAACCATAACGTACCGTACCGAACCGTTCCAACACCGTACCACGCGGTACCAGAAGTGGAAAAGCAAACCGGGCCAAGCAGGGCCGAGTAGAGCCGAGCCGGTACTTGCAGTGGAAAAGTGCCGTAAGACAAGCTATGACTGCGGATAGCTTAGTGTACGCATGGAAAGGTGTTTGTAATCTATGACAGCCTTTTTAAACTAGGGTGCCCGGGCATCCTGGGGTGCCTTGGCAAAATACCTAAAAATTGCTCCAAAATTGTATCCAAGCCAGCAGATGAATGAAGCCTGCCTTTTAGTTAACACAAAGCCAGAGGTTTTTAATGTGCACCATTACGACCTACTAGCCGCCGGCATCCTAACAACCAATATTCCTCCTCTGCCCCTGTCTGTCAGAACTGGGGTCCTATTAGCTAAGTGATGAAGATGAACTGAGGGAGAAGCGGAACACTGGAATATTATGGTGCTTTTCCACTCCATGGAACCGAACGGTTAGGCTCGCTTTTGTGCTTTTCTACTGCTGGTACCGCATTGTACGGTGTAGGAACAGTTCGGTACGGTACGGCAGCGCTTTTCCACTACATGGAAACGAACAGTACGGCTCGCTTAAACAGTACCACCTCAGTTGTGGTTCCAACAGGGCCGTACCGGTACCATATCCCACAATCCTTTGCATGCAGCCTTGACTGTTTGTCACTACTAGCCACTGATTGGTCAGAGAATAATTGTTATCCCACCCACTTACTTTAGTACTACTTTAGTGCAAAAGCAAACCATACCA
Organism: Pelophylax lessonae; assembly: GCF_965119305.1. Taxonomy (NCBI): domain Eukaryota; kingdom Metazoa; phylum Chordata; class Amphibia; order Anura; family Ranidae; genus Pelophylax; species Pelophylax lessonae. The sequence continues at coordinate 156,665,555 of NC_138772.1, forward strand.
AACCGTACTGAACCGTTCCAACACCGTACCATGCGGTACCATGCAGTGGAAAACCAAACCGGGACAAGCAGGGCCGAGTAGAGCCGAGCCGGTACTTGCAGTGGAAAAGTGCCATTAGTCAATACCAGTATAAAAAAAATTTACTAAATTTGGAAGAATAAATCCCCTCCAACATTGGGTGTCCTACATGTGTGGATGTTGATATATTATGTAAAACTATTAGAATAGTTTTTTACATTTTAGAATGGGGTGCTAATTGTAAAGAGTGCCTTGACTGAAAAAAGGTGAGAAACACTGGTCTATGGTGAAGAAGAGAGCTGCTTCCTCTGATACTTGCTACACATTATGGTCTGGTAATCATCTGGTCCAGGATTGTTATGCTTAATCATCATACATTTTAAGAAGCATTGGACATACTAGTTAATCAGTGTGAGTTGGATCAGTTAGGAATTCTATGCGTAACCAAGTGTTGTATAACAGCTACTTGGCAATAAGTGCTTTACATTTTATTATATACAACTTTTTCTTTTTTTTTTTAAATTAACTATGGTAGTGAACTACTTTTTCTATGAGTAATCTAGGTCTGTTAACAAAGGCACTTAACTGCTTGTATATCCACAACTCTACATATGCTTTTTATTAGATGTTGGCATTAGTAGGGTGAATAATGATTTGGCAGCACCCAGAATCAAACTAGTGGGTATCAGCTTTATTATTTGTGGTAGATTTGGATATGATATCTTAGCTAATTTTTGGAATATAAACTGCTTTCCCCCTCTATGATGGAAGGATGTTTGTGAAATCAGAACCATTAGGTGGGACATTGTTTATGACAACGTTGTCATTTGTATTGGGGTTAGGGGATACAGATCATTACTATTGTTGTATGATTGTCATTTAGTATAACAAAGCTGTGTTCTCTTAAACTGTATTTGGCCTGCAAAGTAACCTATTTTTCTTTTTAACCTGATTTATTATTGACAATTGTTATTCGGTTATCAACAGCACTCCTTGAAATGTGGGGGTGAGTCAGGGACTACAAGAATTATAAGGATACATTTAAATGAGGTACTTCCAATAAGAATTTAACTATATTAATGAAACACAAAATGAGATTGAAGGATTGTAAGAGGTGCATGAAAGTCAGCCAGCCCCCAGTTTGATGTACTCACCTTCCAGTCTGTCACCAACCAAATAAGACCTGTCTCTTGGTACAAAGAACAGGGGTTTAGTTGACACACATTTGCAAACGCATGTGAAAGCTGCAGAGCCACGTCACGGCACCCTGTTTAAATCTGCAGTCCTACACTCTTAATTTAGTGTCCTCACACTGGAGGCACATGGCCGCTAATGGGTGGATGGGGAACAGGTGAGAGGGAGACAGCCCAACCTCCCCCAACCCATCCCCATGCACGACTGGCTATTGTCTCAAAAAGTTCAAATAATTAGGTTAAAATATAACCATGGTGCAAACTGGAGAAGACCAGCTGAAAAGCATTACACCTCCATCCCCTTGGTGGATGCAGTATATGGATAGGAAGGGATTTTATATATGGGGCATGGCCTGTAAAGCACACTGCCTTTGAAATCCCTTATTTCCTTTGGGACTTTATATGAGACAAGCAGGTCATGCTATTGGTCTCCATCCCTGTATACGGAAAACACTAGGGTCAAATCAAAAACTGCATCCACCAAAAACGCACGAAAATCGCACGGTGGGACTTTAGATGAGGCACCAAGCTGTAAGCAAGGCGTCTCCATCCCTGGTTGCTTTAAACATATTGGACTCAGTCCAATATGTTTAAAACTATATTAATGAAAGGTACTCCTGCCTGTGACTGTTACTGTCATCACCACTGTGCTGCTCACTGTTCTCCTTAAGACTTCCTGATGAAACAGCTGCAAACCCATGGTATGTTTGTGAGCTGCTCAGGCTGCTAGGAAATGTAGTCCTGTACCTGCTTCTTTGAGTGCTGGCCGGGATGAAGCCCACCCATGCTCCTGACAATGACAGTTAAGAGCAGAAGATCCTGGGAGCCACACATTAGAACAAGACCTGCTGTATATAGACAAGTGGCAGTCTCAGCTTGAACCCCCTGCCAGGTCACATCCCCAACGCGTTTCACTCCACCCACTGGAGCTTACACACAGCCATTCTTGTTCTAAAGTGCGGTTCCCTGGATCTTCTGCTCCTATCTGGAGAAACAGCTGCACCAGCTGCAGGGCAAGGATCTCCCAGCTTCTGTAACATTTGTTCTGTGGATCTGAAGCATGGTCCTGCCTTTACCAAGGTAACTGCCTCCAAAGACAGTTCAAAATCAGATAGTGCAAGTTAGTAACAGAGAAAACATCAGCCGCAGGGAGGCTACAGGCAATACAAATGCATAGTTCTTTATCCCCATGCCTGCCTTTTTGGGCACAGTTTTCACAGCACAGGTCCTTTTTAAGCTGACCATACACATGATCTATCAACAACTACGTAGTGCAATGGCCTGTTTAATTAAATACAGAATTAATTGAATCCTCTTTTTTCATAGTTTTGGTAGAAACGATTAAACATCTCTGTTTACCACAACCAGATTGCAGGTCAGCGTTTGAAGTGAGAGGTGACCTGAAGCCTGACAGGTGCTGGCTCTTCCAACTGTCTGACTTCATTGTGACACATCATGATCGCGATTAATCTTTGTGTCTAATGCTGTTGAGGTTATTTAGGAGTGGGAAGACAGTGAGTTGATTTTCTAAAGGTGTAGAGACTGTTCCCTTTGTAAAGTGAATAAATAGTTGAACTTAGAAAAATAAGTTTTATTTGCTTTAAATACCCAATATTGTGCAAACAATTTTTTTTTTTTTTAACTCATGATTAAATCTGTGAAGTAAACACAATTTCATCTCATTTGCTCAGTGAGCATTCAGTTGCCATAGTGAACACTGAACAGCCTATATTCCTTCAGTAAATCATGAGTTCAGGCAGCTGAGTGATCACTTTAATTAAACAGGTGAAATGACTGATGCAACACAAACTGTAAATTTATTGCATCTATCTGATCAAAATCAAAAACCTACGGGAAATTACTAAAATGAGCATTTCAGAATTGACTGAATGCTTCATACATCATGCAACCAGCTTAAAAACCATCAGCATTTTCCGACACAGCTGATCACTTCCACAGATTCACACATGCATGGCTAGCACTACCAAATAGGTCATATAAATAAACTCCATCATATGCAATTCATATTACATTGGCTTCATATTATAGTAAAACCTTTTGCCCTGCAAAGCACACTTTTATAATTGTATTAGTTCTCTTCTTGATATATGCCAATTAGAAAGTCCTGTCTTTTTATTTATATGAAAATGGGATAATTATTTTCACAGCAATTGATGAATGAATATGTTTTAGGTAACTCGGGTAGACAGTGA